>NW_027507764.1:595598530-596124331 GCF_037356315.1 Lithobates pipiens | reverse complement strand
ATAATTTTTAGCCCAGCGAAGGTTCACCGCCCCCCCCCCCCCCCCCCCCATGGGGTGGCAGTGCTGTCAGCGTTTCATGTGACACAGGCGTCCTATAGATGGTGCATTACCAGCTGTGCCTCCTCCTCCTCCTCCCCCTCCTCCTCATGCATCTCTCCTGAGCTGTACACAGACCTGTCCCCCCCCCCCACCCTTCCATAACACAGGAGCCTGCAGCCCAGTGATGCTTCCCAGCTGGGATTTCCCCCGTCTGACAGCGGTGGGGGAGGCAGGAGGAGGAGGAGGAGGAGGAGGAGCGGCGGAGGAGCGATACAGGCTGCACACCATCCGTCGTCTGCTGGAGCATCACTTCTGCCTCCTCTCCTAATAAGGGGATGCCTTGCGGAGGAGACGGCCCAGGCTGCCAGCCAGCCACAACCTAGAGCACACGTCCCGGAGCGCCCCCCCCCCAAAACCCCCCCAAGGGTGTCACCGCCGACGGGCGCAGGTGACCAGAACGATAGCGCCGCATAGTTTACTAGAAGATCGCAAACCTCCCCTCCCCTCGCACGCCGGAACACCGATTCCCGCCTTCCACAACAAAGGATCATGGGATGGTAGCGCCCCCCCCCCCCACACCTACCCACCCACCCGCTCAAGGCCATTGGGATATCTGCAACCGCTATTTGGGAAACACGCTTGGCGACCCACCTGTTTGGATTAATCGAAGAGCGCCCCCCACCCAACCTACCCGCGGCTCCTAATTCCCCCTTACCGTGAAGTGCCCAGGTCAGGGTTGGCACCTAGAGGGTGCTGGGGGGTATGGTAATGGCACGTCCTTGAGGGACCGGGTCGAAGTTGCAGGCGGGGGGGCGTCGGTGAGTTTGGTACATACGGGAAGGGGGGTAAAGGGGTTGTGGGCATTGTCTGCCCGGCGCGGTAAAAGCATGGTGATGTTCCGCGGACGGCGAGCTGCTCAGCGTTCCCCTAGGCTGGCGCTGAATCTGCGTGACATAGACGGAGCCCAGAGGCCGCTGACGGTGGTCCTTCTTATCGGGGGAGGAGGCTCCGCGTTCCCGACAACTAGGCATTGTTAGCTAATAATAGGCTGACTCCTCGGCGTGCAGCAGATAATTGTGAGCTCCCGCGGGGGGTCCCTGTGGCGGTGTGTGTGCGTGCGCCTTTTGTCTGACACCTCTAGTTTTGTCTGGGCTTCATTCATATCACTCGTGCCTTGGGAGGAGGAGGAGGGGGGGGTGGGGGGGTGGGGTGGGGTCAGGTTGCAAGGCATAGAAGAGTTAACCGAGGGCGCACGTGTTTTTCCGTAGACTGAAGTACAATGATAGCGGACCCCCAGCTGATCTGACTACAGGTGCACGCGGCGGCGTGACAGGTGCATGTGCCGCGGCGGCGTTACATATCCCTGGCATCGGGTAGGACCATAGGAGACACCAATGACCCCCAACAAGTCCACAGGTGTCGGCTAGCTGGAGGCACGTCTGTGTTCTGGCCTCGTCCTCCAGTCCTCGCTTTGTTTCCCGATATCGTTGAAAGGTTGGACCTCCGTCCTCTCTGACACCTCGGTTGGACCTCCGTCCTCTCTGACACCTCGGTTGGACCTCCGTCCTCTCTGACACCTCGGTTGGACCTCCGTCCTCTCCGTCACCTCGGTTGGACCTCCGTCCTCTCTGACACCTTGGTTGGACCTCCGTCCTCTCCGTCACCTCGGTTGGACCTCCGTCCTCTCCGTCACCTCGGTTGGACCTCCGTCCTCTCTTACACCGCGGTTGGACCTCCGTCCTCTCCGTCACCTCGGTTGGACCTCCGTCCTCTCCTACACTGCGGTTGGACCTCCGTCACCTCGATTGGACCTCCGTCCTCTCTGACACCTCGGTCTGGACCTCCGTCCTCTCCGACACCTCGGTTGGACCTCCGTCCTCTCCGACACCTCGGTTGGACCTCCTTCCTCTCCGACACCTCGCTCCGGAACTCTTGGGCTCTCTATGTCTCCTGGCTCCTTCACCGCTGTCCACCCGGTGGATGTGACTCGCACTCCATCCCTATCGCCTTTGTGTGTGCAGTAGATGTGGCACCTACCACCCTCGGTGTGATCGCAAGAAGGACCGTGCCCAGAACGGACTCATGGGATAAGGATGCCGGTCCGTAGAGGTCACGTCGCCCCTCAGAACACCTTCCTGGACACCATCATACGGAAGTTTGAAGGACAGAGTAAGTGACCTGACATCAAAGTGTGTTGGTTGAATTTATGGTTCTTTGAGATGTCCAATGGGGGGGCTCTGATTCCCGATGCCTGGCTGACCCAGTGGGGGGGGGGACTCCTGTTGCCCATCTCATCCAGAGTGGCATCAGAGAAAGGGACCGCTTCTGGTACCCATTGTGGATTGTGGTGGTAGTGACTCTTGATGCCCAGAACACAGAAGTGGGGGGGGGGGGGTAACTGTTGATGCCTAGTTTGCCCATTGCACAGAAGATGGGGGGGGGAGGGTGACTCTTGATGCCTAGTTTACCCAGTGCACAGAAGATGGGGGGGGGGGGTGACTCTTGATGCCTAGTTTACCCAGTGCACAGAGGATGGGGGGGGGGTGACTCTTGATGCCTTGTTTGCCCATTGCACAGAAGATGGGGGGGGGGGGGTGACTCTTGATGCCTAGTTTACCCAGTGCACAGAAGATGGGGGGGGGGGTGACTCTTGTTGCCTAGTTTGCCCAGTGCATGGGGGGGGGGGGTAACTTCTGATGTTTTGGATCACATAATGTTGGAGGGAGAGGGGTGACTCATGATGCCCAATGCAAATGGGAGGGGGATGACCCATGATCGATGCCCGGCTTGTTTAGTGGGGGAGGGCAGTGGCTCTTGATACCCAGTTTCCCCCAGTGCAGTAGTAGAGGAGGAGGGCATGACTTTTGATGCCCAGTGCGGAAGAGAGGAGGGGGTGACTCATGATGCCAGGCTCACCCAGTGCAGAGCTCTTTTTTGTTTCACTTTAATCTGACTTTCTGTCGTCCTTCCTTGTTTCTTTACTGCGTCACTACCTGCTGCTGCCCTGCTTTGCATAGAAGGACAAGAGTCCCTATCGCTCCCATCCTTGTCTCACTTTGTGTCATAGACTCATTGTCCTACCCTGTGCCCCATGGCACCAGTGTCAGTGTCCCCTCTCCTACTCTGTGCCCCATGGCACCAGTGTCAGTGTCCCCTCTCCTACCCTGTGCCCCATGGCTCCAGTGTCAGTGTCCCCTCTCCTACTCTGTGCCCCATGGCACCAGTGTCAGTGTCCCCTCTCCTACCCTGTGCCCCATGGCTCCAGTGTCAGTGTCTCCTCTCCTACTCTGTGCCCCATGGCTCCAGTGTCAGTGTCCCCTCTCCTATCCTGTGCCCCATGGCTCCAGTGTCAGTGTCCCCTCTCCTATCCTGTGCCCCATGGCTCCAGTGTCAGTGTCCCCTCTCCTATCCTGTGCCCCATGGCTCCAGTGTCAGTGTCCCCTCTCCTATCCTGCGCCCCATGGCACCAGTGTCAGTGTCCCCTCTCCTACCCTTTGCCCATGGCTCCAGTGTCAGTGTCCCCTCTCCTATCCTGTGCCCCATGGCTCCAGTGTCAGTGTCCCCTCTCCTATCCTGTGCCCCATGGCACCAGTGTCAGTGTCCCCTCTCCTACCCTTTGCCCATGGCTCCAGTGTCAGTGTCCCCTCTCCTATCCTGTGCCCCATGGCACCAGTGTCAGTGTCCCCTCTCCTATCCTGTGCCCCATGGCTCCAGTGTCAGTGTCCCCTCTCCTATCCTGTGCCCCATGGCACCAGTGTCAGTGTCCCCTCTCCTATCCTGTGCCCCATGGCTCCAGTGTCAGTGTCCCCTCTCCTATCCTGTGCCCCATGGCACCAGTGTTAGTGTCCCCTCTCCTATCCTGTGCCCCATGGCACCAGTGTCAGTGTCCCCTTTCCTGCCCTTTGCCCATGGCTCCAGTGTCAGTGTCCCCTCTCCTATCCTGTGCCCCATGGCACCAGTGTCAGTGTCCCCTCTCCTACCCTGTGCCCATGGCTGTTCTCTCAACCAATGCTTTATATCTGCTTTCCCATCCCATCTCACATGGTTACTTTGTCCTTGTTCCTTCTCCCATGCCATGGTCCCCCCCCCCCCCCTCAGTGTCCCTTCTTCCTTGTACACACGGTCGGAGAATCCGTCGGAATGTGTCCTATCGGACCGTGTTGTCGGATAATACGACTGTGTGTGGTATGCATTGGACTGATTCCGTCGGAATTTCCGTCGGACCCAATTTTCCAACATGTTGGAAATATTTCCCGACCAACTGGGCTGATCGGCCCTAATCCGATCATGTGTAGAGAATTCCGATCGGACAAAGTGGCACGTATGCTCAGATCAAATTCCTACATCAAAGCTATTGGCTACTAGCCTGAATGTAGTCCCATCGTAACTAAATTACGTCATCACGTTCTGAATGATCGGATTTTTCGCCAACTTTGTCCGACCGTGTGTGTGCAACAGTTTCGGACAAGATCCGACGGGCAAAATCCGACGGATTTGGTTGTGGAAATCTCTGACCGTGTGTACAGGGGCTTAGTGTTTTTCTGTCGGTGTCGCCTCTCCCATCCCATGCACCATGTTTCCCCTATCAATGTCTCTCTTTTTCTGTAATTGTCTCCTCTCCCATACTTTGCCCCATGGTTCTTCTCTTCCTCCGGTTCCTCTGTCAGTGTCTCCTCTTCCTCTGGTTCCCCTGTCAGTGTCTCCTCTTCCTCTGGTTCCCCTGTCAGTGTCTCCTCTTCCTCCGTCAGTGTCTCCTCTTTCTCTGGTTCCTCTGTCAGTGTCTCCTCTTCCTCCGTCAGTGTCTCCTCTTCCTCAGGTTCCTCTGTCAGTGTCTCTTCTTCCTCCGGTTCCTCTGTCAGTGTCTCCTCTACCTTCGGTTCCTCTGTCAGTGTCTCCTCTTCCTCTGGTTCCCCTGTCAGTGTCTCTTCTTCCTCTGGTTCCCCTGTCAGTGTCTCTTCTTCCTCTGGTTCCTCTGTCAGTGTCTCCTCTTCCTTCGGTTCCTCTGTCAGTGTCTCCTCTTCCTCTGGTTCCTCTGTCAGTATCTCTTCTTCCTCTGGTTCCTCTGTCAGTGTCTCCTCTTCCTCTGGTTCCCCTGTCAGTGTCTCCTCTTCCTCTGGTTCCCCTGTCAGTGTCTCCTCTTCCTCCGTCAGTGTCTCCTCTTCCTAAGGTTCCTCTGTCAGTGTCTCTTCTTCCTCTGGTTCCTCTGTCAGTGTCTCCTCTTGCTCTGGTTCCTCTGTCAGTGTCTCCTCTTGCTCTGGTTCCTCTGTCAGTGTCTCCTCTTCCTCTGGTTCCCCTGTCAGTGTCTCCTGTTCCTCTGGTTCCCCTGTCAGTGTCTCCTCTTCCTCCGTCAGTGTCTCCTCTTCCTCAGGTTCCTCTGTCAGTGTCTCTTCTTCCTCTGGTTCCTCTGTCAGTGTCTCCTCTTCCTCCGTCAGTGTCTCCTCTTCCTCCGGTTCCTCTGTCAGTGTCTCCTCTTCCTCTGGTTCCCCTGTCAGTGTCTTCTCTTCCTCTGGTTCCCCTGTCAGTGTCTCCTCTTCCTCCGTCAGTGTCTCCTCTTTCTCTGGTTCCTCTGTCAGTGTCTCCTCTTTCTCCGTCAGTGTCTCCTCTTCCTCAGGTTCCTCTGTCAGTGTCTCTTCTTCCTCCGGTTCCTCTGTCAGTGTCTCCTCTACCTTCGGTTCCTCTGTCAGTGTCTCCTCTTCCTCTGGTTCCCCTGTCAGTGTCTCTTCTTCCTCTGGTTCCCCTGTCAGTGTCTCTTCTTCCTCTGGTTCCTCTGTCAGTGTCTCCTCTTCCTTTGGTTCCTCTGTCAGTGTCTCCTCTTCCTCTGGTTCCTCTGTCAGTATCTCTTCTTCCTCTGGTTCCTCTGTCAGTGTCTCCTCTTCCTCTGGTTCCCCTGTCAGTGTCTCCTCTTCCTCTGGTTCCCCTGTCAGTGTCTCCTCTTCCTCCGTCAGTGTCTCCTCTTCCTAAGGTTCCTCTGTCAGTGTCTCTTCTTCCTCTGGTTCCTCTGTCAGTGTCTCCTCTTCCTCTGGTTCCCCTGTCAGTGTCTCCTCTTCCTCTGGTTCCTCTGTCAGTGTCTCCTCTTCCTCTGGTTCCCCTGTCAGTGTCTCCTGTTCCTCTGGTTCCCCTGTCAGTGTCTCCTCTTCCTCCGTCAGTGTCTCCTCTTCCTCAGGTTCCTCTGTCAGTGTCTCTTCTTCCTCTGGTTCCTCTGTCAGTGTCTCCTCTTCCTCCGTCAGTGTCTCCTCTTCCTCAGGTTCCTCTGTCAGTGTCTCTTCTTCCTCTGGTTCCTCTGTAAGTGTCTCCTCTTCCTCCGGTTCCTCCGTCAGTGTCTCCTCTTCCTCTGGTTCCTCTGTCAGTGTCTCCTCTTCCTCTGGTTCCTCTGTCAGTGTCTCCTCTTCCTCCGGTTCCTCTGTCAGTGTCTCCTCTTCCTCAGGTTCCTCTGTCAGTGTCTCTTCTTTCTCTGGTTCCTCTGTAAGTGTCTCCTCTTCCTCCGGTTCCTCTGTCAGTGCCTCCTCTACCTCCAGTTCCTCTGTCGGTGTCTCCTCTTCCTCCGGTTCCTCTGTCAGTGTCTCCTCTTCCTCCGGTTCCTCTGTCAGTGTCCCCTCTTCCTCTGGTTCCCCTGTCAGTGTCCCCTCTTCCTGTGGTTCCTCTGTCAGTGCATCCTCTACCTCCGTTTCCTCTGTCAGTGCCTCCTCTACCTCCGTTTCCTCTGTCAGTGTCTCCCTTCCTCCGGTTCCTCTGTCATTGTCTCCTCTTCCTCCGGTTCCTTTGTCAGTGTCCCCTCTTCCTTCTGTTCCTCTGCCAGTGTCTTCTCTTCCTCTGGTTCCTCTGCCAGTGTCTTCTCTTCCTCCAGTTCCTCTGTCAGTGTCTCCTCTTCCTCCGGTTCCTCTGTCAGTGTTTCCTCTTCCTCCGGTTCCTCTGTCAGTGTCTCCTCTTCTTCTGGTTCCTCTGTCAGTGCCTCCTCTACCTCCGGTTCCTCTGTCAGTGTCTCCTCTTCCTCCAGTTCCTCTGTCAGTGTCTCCTCTTCCTCCGGTTCCTCTGTCAGTGCCTCCTCTACCTCTGTTTCCTCTGTCAGTGTCTCCTCTTCCTCCGGTTCCTCCGTCAGTGTCCCCTCTTCCTCCGGTTCCTCCGTCAGTGTCTCTTCTTCCTCTGGTTCCTCTGTCAGTGCCTCCTCTTCCTCTGGTTCCTCTGTCAGTGCCTCCTCTTCCTCTGGTACCTCTGTCAGTGTCTCCTCTTACTCCGGTTCCTCTATCAGTGTTTCCTCTTCCTCCGGTTCCTCTGTCAGTGTCTCCTCTTCTTCCGGTTCCTCTGTCAGTGCCTCCTCTACCTCCGGTTCCTCTGTCAGTGTCTCCTCTTCCTCTGGTTCCTCTGTCAGTGTCTCCTCTTACTCCGGTTCCTCTGTCAGTGTTTCCTCTTCCTGAGGTTCCTCTGTCAGTGTCTCCTCTTCCTCCGTCAGTGTCTCCTCTTCCTCAGGTTCCTCTGTCAGTGTCTCTTCTTCCTCTGGTTCCTCTGTCAGTGTCTCCTCTTCCTCCGTCAGTGTCTCCTCTTCCTCAGGTTCCTCTGTCAGTGTCTCTTCTTCCTCTGGTTCCTCTGTCAGTGTCTCCTCTTCCTCCGTCAGTGTCTCCTCTTCCTCAGGTTCCTCTGTCAGTGTCTCTTCTTCCTCTGGTTCCTCTGTAAGTGTCTCCTCTTCCTCCGGTTCCTCTGTCAGTGTCTCCTCTTCCTCTGGTTCCTCTGTCAGTGTCTCCTCTTCCTCTGGTTCCTCTGTCAGTGTCTCCTCTTCCTCCGGTTCCTCTGTCAGTGTCTCCTCTTCCTCAGGTTCCTCTGTCAGTGTCTCTTCTTCCTCTGGTTCCTCTGTAAGTGTCTCATCTTCCTCCGGTTCCTCCGTCAGTGTCTCCTCTTCCTCTGGTTCCTCTGTCAGTGCCTCCTCTACCTCCAGTTCCTCTGTCAGTGTCTCCTCTTCCTCCGGTTCCTCTGTCAGTGTCTCCTCTTCCTCCGGTTCCTCTGTCAGTGTCCCCTCTTCCTCTGGTTCCTCTGTCAGTGTCCCCTCTTCCTCTGGTTCCTCTGTCAGTGCATCCTCTACCTCCGTTTCCTCTGCCAGTGCCTCCTCTACCTCCGGTTCCTCTGTCAGTGTCTCCTCTTCCTCCGGTTCCTCTGTCATTGTCTCCTCTTCCTCCGGTTCCTCTGTCAGTGTCCCCTCTTCCTCCTGTTCCTCTGCCAGTGTCTTCTCTTCCTCTGGTTCCTCTGTCAGTGTCTCCTCTTCCTCCGTCAGTGTCTCCTCTTCCTCAGGTTCCTCTGTCAGTGTCTCTTCTTCCTCTGGTTCCTCTGTAAGTGTCTCCTCTTCCTCCGGTTCCTCCGTCAGTGTCTCCTCTTCCTCTGGTTCCTCTGTCAGTGCCTCCTCTACCTCCAGTTCCTCTGTCAGTGTCTCCTCTTCCTCCGGTTCCTCTGTCAGTGTCTCCTCTTCCTCCGGTTCCTCTGTCAGTGTCCCCTCTTCCTCTGGTTCCTCTGTCAGTGTCCCCTCTTCCTCTGGTTCCTCTGTCAGTGCATCCTCTACCTCCGTTTTTTCTGTCAGTGCCTCCTCTACCTCCGTTTCCTCTGTCAGTGTCTCCTCTTCCTCCGGTTCCTCTGTCATTGTCTCCTCTTCCTCCGGTTCCTCTGTCAGTGTCCCCTCTTCCTCCTGTTCCTCTGCCAGTGTCTTCTCTTCCTCTGGTTCCTCTGCCAGTGTCTTCTCTTCCTCCAGTTCCTCTGTCAGTGTTTCCTCTTCCTCCGGTTCCTCTGTCAGTGTTTCCTCTTCCTCCGGTTCCTCTGTCAGTGTCTCCTCTTCTTCTGGTTCCTCTGTCAGTGCCTCCTCTACCTCCAGTTCCTCTGTCAGTGCCTCCTCTTCCTCCAGGTTCCTCTGTCAGTGTTTCCTTTTCTTCTGGTTCCTCTGTCATGTCTCCTCTTCCTCCGGTTCCTCTGTCAGTGTCTCCTCTTCCTTCAGTTCCTCTGTCAGTGTCTCCTCTTCCTCCGGTTCCTCTGTCAGTGTCTCCTCTTCCTCCGGTTCCTCTGTCAGTGACTCCTCTTCCTCCGGTTCCTCTGTCAGTGTCTCCTCGTCCTCCGGTTCCTCTGTCAGTGTCTCCTCTTCCTCTGGTTCCCCTGTCAGTGTCTCCTCTTCCTCTGGTTCTCCTGTCAGTGTCTCCTCTTCCTCTGGTTCCCCTGTTAGTGACTCCTCTTCCTCTGGTTCCTCTGTCAGTGTCTCCTCTTCCTCCGCTTCCTCTGTCAGCATCTCCTCTTCCTCCGTTTCCTCTGTCAGTGTTTCCTCTTCCTCCGGTTCCTCTGTCAGTGTCTCCTCTTCCTCTGGTTCCTCTGTCAGTGTCTCCTCTTCCTCCGGTTCCTCTGTCAGTGTCTCCTCTTCCTCCGGTTCCTCTGTCAGTGTCTCCTCTTCCTCAGATTCCTCTGTCAGTGTTTCCTCTTCCTCCGGTTCCTCTGTCAGTGTCTCCTCTTCCTCCGGTTCCTCTGTCAGTGTCTCCTCTTCCTCCGGTTCCTCTGTCAGTGTCTCCTCTTCCTCCGGTTCCTCTGTCAGTGTCTCCTCTTCCTCCAGTTCCTCTGTCATGTCTCCTCTTCCTCCAGTTCCTCTGTCATGTCTCCTCTTCCTCCGGTTCCTCTGTCAGTGTCCCCTCTTCCTCTGGTTCCTCTGTCAGTGTCTCCTCTTCCTCCGGTTTCTCTGTCAGTGTCTCCTCTTCCTCCGGTTCCTCTGTCAGTGTCCCCTCTTCCTCTGGTTCCTCTGTCAGTGCCCCTCACCCCCCATCTCTGTGTAAATTGCAACCTTGTTAAGGACCAGCAGTCCCCCAGCTGCAAGGCACTACAAGGCCCAGCGTGCAGTGTGAGCCATGGTCTGAGATTGTAGATCCTGGTGGTAGGGTTCTGTTCTGACAAGGCTAGCTGTATCTGCGGGAGTATTGATCGGTGTAATTGATCTGTTCTTATATTGATCAGACATATACAGCTAATCACAAGGTTGTATTAATGGAGCTCTGGGTGTATTGTCAGTGGATGTTGGTGGAGAAGAATGGGGACTGTCAGTATCCTAGTGGGTGTCCGGCCGGTTTTCACCTGCGGCTCTCTCTGCCTCCTCACCGTTATCTCACACTGACTGGAAGTCATTAAGGATGGTTTGTGTTCCCGAGTGGGCGAACCTGTGCAAAGTTCTCTGGATGTTGCTATAGATACCGATATCTGCAGCAGCCACAATGCAAATTCCATGTCCTGCTCTGGTGATTGCGCTGCCTGCGGGGCCCGGAGAGCCGCCTGGGGCCACTGTGTCCAGAATCATTCAAATTTTGACTCATGCCAAGATCTCATTTTTTAGTCTGTGTCCTGAGTGTCGGGGTCTCCAAATCCCTGTCCTGAGTGTCCTGTTGTGTAGAGGTCTTTAAGTGTCGGGTTCTCCGAGTGTCTGTCCTGAGTTTCAGGATTTCCAAGTCCCTGTCCTGAGTGTCAGGTTCTCCGAGTCCCTGTCCTGAGTGTCAGGTTCTCAGAGTCTCTGTCCTGAGTGTCGGGTTCTCAGAGTCTCTGTCCTGAGTGTCAGGTTCTCTGAGTCTCTGTCCTGAGTGTCAGGTTCTCTGAGTCTCTGTCCTGAGTGTCAGGTTCTCCGAGTCTCTGTCCTGAGTGTCGGGTTCTCTGAGTCTCTGTCCTGAGTGTCAGGTTCTCAGAGTCTCTGTCCTGAGTGTCAGGTTCTCCAAGTCCCTGTCCTGAGTGTCAGGTTCTTCAAGTCTCTTTCCTGTGTCAGGTTTTCCGAGTCTCTGTCCTGAGTGTCAGGTTGTTCAAGTCTCTTTCCAGAGTGTCAGGTTCTCAGAGTCTCTGTCCTGAGTGTCAGGTTCTCAGAGTCTCTGTCCTGAGTGTCAGGTTCTTCAAGTCTCTTTCCAGAGTGTCAGGTTTTCCGAGTCTCTGTCCTGAGTGTCAGGTTCTCTGAGTCTCTGTCCTGAGTGTCAGGTTCTCTGAGTCTCTGTCCTGAGTGTCAGGTTCTCAGAGTCTCTGTCCTGAGTGTCAGGTTCTTCAAGTCTCTTTCCAGAGTGTCGGGTTCTCTGAGTCTCTGTCCTGAGTGTCAGGTTCTCAGAGTCTCTGTCCAGAGTGTCAGGTTTTCCGAGTCTCTGTCCTGAGTGTCAGGTTCTTTGAGTCTCTGTCCTGAGTGTCAGATTCTCAGAGTCTCTGTCCTGAGTGTCAGGTTCTCAGAGTCTCTGTCCTGAGTGTCAGGTTCTCAGAGTCTCTGTCCTGAGTGTCAGGTTCTCTGAGTCTCTGTCCTGAGTGTCAGGTTCTCTGAGTCTCTGTCCTGAGTGTCAGGTTCTCTGAGTCTCTGTCCTGAGTGTCAGGTTCTCTGAGTCTCTGTCCTAAGTGTCAGGTTCTTCAAGTCTCTTTCCAGAGTGTCAGGTTCTCTGAGTCTCTGTCCTGAGTGTCAGGTTCTCTGAGTCTCTGTCCTGAGTGTCAGGTTCTCTGAGTCTCTGTCCTGAGTGTCAGGTTCTCTGAGTCTCTGTCCTGAGTGTCAGGTTCTCTGAGTCTCTGTCCTGAGTGTCAGGTTCTCAGAGTCTCTGTCCTGAGTGTCAGGTTCTTCAAGTCTCTTTCCAGTGTCAGGTTCTCTGAGTCTCTGTCCTGAGTGTCAGGTTCTTCAAGTCTCTTTCCAGAGTGTCAGGTTCTCCAAGTCTCTGTCCTGAGTGTCAGGTTCTTCAAGTCTCTTTCCAGTGTCAGGTTCTCTGAGTCTCTGTCCTGAGTGTCAGGTTCTTCAAGTCTCTTTCCAGAGTGTCAGGTTTTCCGAGTCTCTGTCCTGAGTGTCAGGTTCTTCAAGTCTCTTTCCAGAGTGTCGTGTTCTCTGAGTCTCTGTCCTGAGTGTCAGGTTCTCTGAGTCTCTGTCCTGAGTGTCAGGTTCTCTGAGTCTCTGTCCTGAGTGTCAGGTTCTCTGAGTCTCTGTCCTGAGTGTCAGGTTCTCTGAGTCTCTGTCCTGAGTGTCAGGTTCTCTGAGTCTCTGTCCTGAGTGTCAGGTTCTCTGAGTCTCTGTCCTGAGTGTCAGGTTCTCTGAGTCTCTGTCCTGAGTGTCAGGTTCTTCAAGTCTCTTTCCAGAGTGTCAGGTTTTCCGAGTCTCTGTCCTGAGTGTCAGGTTCTCAGAGTCTCTGTCCTGAGTGTCAGGTTCTCAGAGTCTCTGTCCTGAGTGTCAGGTTCTCAGAGTCTCTGTCCTGAGTGTCAGGTTCTCAGAGTCTCTGTCCTGAGTGTCAGGTTCTCAGAGTCTCTGTCCTGAGTGTCAGGTTCTCTGAGTCTCTGTCCTGAGTGTCAGGTTCTTCAAGTCTCTTTCCAGAGTGTCAGGTTTTCCGAGTCTCTGTCCTGAGTGTCAGGTTCTCTGAGTCTCTGTCCTGAGTGTCAGGTTCTCTGAGTCTCTGTCCTGAGTGTCAGGTTCTTCAAGTCTCTTTCCAGAGTGTCAGGTTTTCCGAGTCTCTGTCCTGAGTGTCAGGTTCTTCAAGTCTTTTTCCAGAGTGTCGGGTTCTCTGAGTCTCTGTCCTGAGTGTCAGGTTCTCCAAGTCTCTGTCCTGAGTGTCAGGTTCTTAGAGTCTCTGTCCTGAGTGTCAGGTTCTCAGAGTCTCTGTCCTGAGTGTCAGGTTCTCAGAGTCTCTGTCCTGAGTGTCAGGTTCTCAGAGTCTCTGTCCTGAGTGTCAGGTTCTCAGAGTCTCTGTCCTGAGTGTCAGGTTCTCAGAGTCTCTGTCCTGAGTGTCAGGTTCTCAGAGTCTCTGTCCTGAGTGTCAGGTTCTCAGAGTCTCTGTCCTGAGTGTCAGGTTCTCAGAGTCTCTGTCCTGAGTGTCAGGTTCTCAGAGTCTCTGTCCTGAGTGTCAGGTTCTCAGAGTCTCTGTCCTGAGTGTCAGGTTCTCAGAGTCTCTGTCCTGAGTGTCAGGTTCTCAGAGTCTCTGTCCTGAGTGTCAGGTTCTCCGAGTCTCTGTCCTGAGTGTCGGGTTCTCTGAGTCTCTGTCCTGAGTGTCAGGTTCTCTGAGTCTCTGTCCTGAGTGTCAGGTTCTCTGAGTCTCTGTCCTGAGTGTCAGGTTCTCCGAGTCTCTGTCCTGAGTGTCAGGTTCTTCAAGTCTCTTTCCTGAGTGTCAGGTTCTCAGAGTCTCTGTCCTGAGTGTCGGGTTCTTCAAGTCTCTTTCCTGAGTGTTGGGGTCTCTGAGGACGATGATCCTCTGACTCGCTGTAGGGTAGATGATAAGATGCTAATTATACCAGAATGATCGCCCACCGGTCCCGCCGGTCTGTTCAGGAGGATATCGGAGGATGTCAACAATGTACAACGCCAACATTCCCGAATAGAGGGAGCGCACATAGCGAGCTCAGCACAGAGCACACAACACACACTGACACAGAGCAGACAACACACACAGTGCAGAGCACACAACAGGACAAGAGAAACAACCACTATCTCCAGTCGGAACAATGTTTATAAACAATGTTACTTTGTATCTCCTGTCTGATTAATGTTTATGTAGCACTGACCCCCCCAGGAGGGAGCTGCTGGTTTTATTGGGCTTACCGTTACCTCCTTGACCTCGTCTCCATCTAGGGTTTCCCGTGGTCGATGGCCCAAAGAAATGTAGAAACTGACACTGGATCTTCTTTTGGGTTATTTATTTGAAGTAGAAACAGAATCTCGTAGTTTTGGGTGGAGGGTCAGGAGGAAGTTCCGGTTCTTCAGACTGCAAAAATGGAAAGTCTTTATAGGAGAAATCCAGAGAATAACCATTTCACAGCTGGATTTTCATAACCCCCCCAGGAGAGACCTCCTCTCACTAGGCCTAGCAGCCGGTAGTCTCTGCCACAGACTTGAGCGTAACTGAGGGATATAGACAAATTTATAGAGCCCTCATACGGTACCGGTATCTCTCAGCCGGTCCGGCGATACCGTATGAGTGAAGATCCATGAAGTGTCCTTCAACCGAGCCTCCAGGCTGCTTCAGAGAAGGCTTGTGCACAGCCTTCTCCTGAGGAGTCCTCCCCTGGGGGCTCTCCAGTCGCTGGGCCTCTCCCTTCAGATGAGACGGCACCGGACCACCCTTGAATCCTCAGGCTCCGACATCCATTCAGGCCCGTCCCTGCAGTTGCTTCGCCTTGGGCTATCCAGCCCCCGAGACTTGGAAATGCATGGAACCGCACCCCAAGCCAGGAGGGCCATGGGGGCTGGTCAGGAGGACCAGAACCCAACAGACAGCAAACCCCCGTAGCATGTGATGTCAGTACCTTAAATACCACCTCCCAGAATGCACAGCAGGAGAACACTCCCACTGGGCTGGTATCCGAGAAGAACGTGGCACCCAATACACCCAGCTAAACTGCGTTCTCACACTTGCCGGCGGTGACAGCGACACCTGCGGCCAAGGAGAACCCAGTGCAATCCAGCTGGACTGGTACTGAAATCCTAATTTTGTAAAATTAGCCCCAAAACCCAACTGTGGTTTCAGGAATATTAACTTTCAAAAACATATAGTGGTGCATGCTCGTCAGGAGCCAGCGCTACATTTATAAACAATGTTACTTTGTATCTCTCTATCTCCTCGTTGATCAATGTTTATAAACAATGTTACTTTGTATCTCTCTATCTCCTCGTTGACCTATGTTTATAAACAATGTTACTTTGTATCTCTCTATCTCCTCGTCGATCAATATTTATAAACAATGTTACTTTGTATCTCTCTATCTCCTCGTTGATCAATGTTTATAAACAATGTTACTTTGTATCTCTCTATCTCCTCGTTGACCAATGTTTATAAACAATGTTACTTTGTATCTCTCTATCTCCTCTCTGTTAGCTGGTTGTCAGGCATTGCTGATAGGGGAAAGCAGCAGTTGTGTGGAAGGACAGGGTGTACCCCCCCCCACCCCCACCCCATACACTGATTACATTTGGTGGGGTGTGTGAAGTATGCCCAGTGCCCACAACTGTCTGTATTGTGTAGTCTTCTGTAGCACCTGCAGGTGGCGCTGTCTTCCTCTCACATCATTAGCGTTGTATCACGCTCCTCTGTGCTATAAGATACACATTATGTATAGAACTCAATAAGAGATTACAGCAGTGACTCCGCCCCTAACAATTTGGAGGTTTCAATCAGACACAAGGAGCCTGAAAGCGAGCTGCTTCTGCTGTGCCGTCTCTGTGCCCCGGGGTGCTCTGGGTATCCTTTGTCATATATAATATGTGCAAACATTTGGACCTCATCAAAGTGCTGTTCAAGCTATAAATGTGTAATAATAATGATTATAGAGTAATGTTGCAGTCTCCTCGCAGTTGCTCGGCTGTCTCATGCAGTCAGCGAGGAGGCCTGCGTCTGGCGTGACTCATGGAAGTGTTATATATGGCGGATCCTGACAAGGACCTGATTCCCGGCAGGCCTGGAGAATGGTGGAGATTTCATAAACACGTGTCACGGGCGCCGCGGCCCGCGTCATGGAGAGTGGATCCAGAGACAGGACCTCTTCACCGGAGGAACCTTCCAATCCGGATCTCTATATCCAGACTTTATATAGAAATATTGTGACCGGAATTCACCCCAATTTATAGATAAGAAACAGAAAAACCATAGGAGGGTATGAGAGGGGGCGGAGTCAGCGCAGAGAGGGTGAGAAGTGTGCGATAGAAGCTGTAAATCTGACCCAGAGAAAGAAGGTAATGGGGAGGACACACTGCGGAGGAGGGGAATACATTCTCAGTATCTGTTCTTATTCTGTATGTATGGACTCTGCACAGTACCACTTCTCTTGTCCTGTATGTCGGGTGTAATTCTCGGTATCTGTTCTTATTCTGTATGTATGGACTCTGCACAGTACTACTTCTCTTGTCCTGTATGTCGGGTGTAATTCTCGGTATCTGTCCTTATTCTGTATGTATGGACTCTGCACAGTACTACTTCTCTTGTCCTGTATGTCGGGTGTAATTCTCGGTATCTGTTCTTATTCTGTATGTATGGACTCTGCACAGTACTACTTCTCTTGTCCTGTATGTCGGGTGTAATTCTCGGTATCTGTCCTTATTCTGTATGTATGGACTCTGCACAGTACCACTTCTCTTGTCCTGTATGTCGGGTGTAATTCTCGGTATCTGTTCTTATTCTGTATGTATGGACTCTGCACAGTACCACTTCTCTTGTCCTGTATGTCGTGTGTAATTCTCGGTATCTGTTCTTATCCTGTATGTATGGACTCTGCACAGTACTACTTCTCTTGTCCTGTATGTCGGGTGTAATTCTCGGTATCTCTTCTTATTCTGTATGTATGGACTCTGCACAGTACCACTTCTCTTGTCCTGTATGTCGGGTGTAATTCTCGGTATCTGTTCTTATTCTGTATGTATGGACTCTGCACAGTACCACTTCTCTTGTCCTGTATGTCGGGTGTAATTCTCGGTATCTGTTCTTATTCTGTATGTATGGACTCTGCACAGTACTACTTCTCTTGTCCTGCATGTCGTGTGTAATTCTCGGTATCTGTTCTTATCCTGTATGTATGGACTCTGCACAGTACTACTTCTCTTGTCCTATATGTCGAGTGTAATTCTCGGTATCTCTTCTTATTCTGTATGTATGGACTCTGCACAGTACCACTTCTCTTGTCCTATATGTCGAGTGTAATTCTCGGTATCTTCTTATTCTGTATGTATGGACTCTGCACAGTACCACTTCTCTTGTCCTGTATGTCGGGTGTAATTCTCGGTATCTGTTCTTATTCTGTATGTATGGACTCTGCACAGTACCACTTCTCTTGTCCTGTATGTTGGGTGTAATTCTCGGTATCTCTTCTTATTCTGTATATATGGACTCTGCACAGTACTACTTCTCTTGTCCTGTATGTCGGGTGTAATTCTCGGTATCTCTTCTTATTCTGTATGTATGGACTCTGCACAGTACTACTTCTCTTGTCCTGTATGTCGGGTGTAATTCTCGGTATCTCTTCTTATTCTGTATGTATGGACTCTGCACAGTACCACTTCTCTTGTCCTGTATGTCGGGTGTAATTCTCGGTATCTGTTCTTATTCTGTATGTATGGACTCTGCACAGTACTACTTCTCTTGTCCTGTATGTCGGGTGTAATTCTCGGTATCTGTTCTTATTCTGTATGTATGGACTCTGCACAGTACCACTTCTCTTGTCCTGTATGTCGGGTGTAATTCTCGGTATCTCTTCTTATTCTGTATGTATGGACTCTGCACAGTACCACTTCTCTTGTCCTGTATGTCGGGTGTAATTCTCGGTATCTGTTCTTATTCTGTATGTATGGACTCTGCACAGTACCACTTCTCTTGTCCTGTATGTCGGGTGTAATTCTCGGTATCTGTTGCTCTAGTCTGGGATTTGTAGTCCCCTCTGTGCCGCGGTTTATGGTGGGGGAGGGGCAGGAAGTGCGGATTTCCTCCATTATCACCGTTAAGCTGATTGCAAAGATTTTAGGGAAACCACAATTGTTATAATGTAACAAAGTGATCACCTAATGGGCGCTAATTACCATCGCAGGCCCCTCCCCCTCAGCTGATTCCTCCAGAGACGCCTCGCAATCTGAGAATTAAAGTCCGACAGGAACTGATTTGTTACTTTGGAATGGGGTGGGGGAGGGGTGTCTGTCTTATGCATTAACGTTCGTTGAGTTCAAACATTGAAGTGAATGAGCTGCCAACACACCGGAACATTCTGGAAATCGGACGGGAAGATCTCTGCAGTGCAGCCATGTCTGTGGATATGACTCTCAGGTTGTCAGGTTGTCAGGTTGTCGATCGTCTTCCTCATGGAAGTAAATGGAGTGTAGTCCGCCATGTACCTGGATGGGGGTGGGGCAGGGAAGATTTAGTTCTTGAGAAGGACAGACAGGGAAGGATGATGGGAAACCCCAAGACCAATCACCTGTCTCCTAGATGGAGCTCACACCTGTCTCCTAGATGGAGCTCACACCTGTCTTCTAGATGGCGCTCACACCTGTCTCCTGGATGGAGCTCACACCTGTCTCCTAGATGGAGCTCACACCTGTCTCCTAGATGGAGCTCACACCTGTCTCCTAGATGGAGCTCACACCTGTCTCCTAGATGGAGCTCACACCTGTCTCCTAGATGGAGCTCACACCTGTCTTCTAGATGGAGCTCACACCTGTCTCCTAGATGGAGCTCACACCTGTCTCCTAGATGGAGCTCACACCTGTCTCCTGGATGGAGCTCACACCTGTCTCCTAGATGGAGCTCACACCTGTCTTCTAGATGGAGCTCACACCTGTCTCCTAGATGGAGCTCACACCTGTCTCCTAGATGGAGCTCACACCTGTCTTCTAGATGGAGCTCACACCTGTCTCCTAGTTGGAGCTCACATCTGTCTCCTGGATGGAGCTCACACCTGTCTCCTAGATGGAGCTCACACCTGTCTCCTAGATGGAGCTCACACCTGTCTCCTAGATGGAGCTCACACCTGTATCCTGGATGGAGCTCACACCTGTCTTCTAGATGGAGCTCACACCTGTCTTCTAGATGGAGCTCACACCTGTCTTCTAGATGGAGCTCACACCTGTCTCCTAGATGGAGCTCACACCTGTCTTCTAGATGGAGCTCACACCTGTCTTCTAGATGGAGCTCACACCTGTCTCCTAGTTGGAGCTCACATCTGTCTCCTGGATGGAGCTCACACCTGTCTCCTAGATGGAGCTCACACCTGTATCCTGGATGGAGCTCACACCTGTCTCCTAGATGGAACTCACACCTGTCTTCTAGATGGAGCTCACACCTGTCTTCTAAATTGAGCTCACACCTGTCTCCTAGTTGGAGCTCACATCTGTCTCCTGGATGGAGGTCACACCTGTCTCCTAGATGGAGCTCACACCTGTCTCCTAGATGGAGCTCACACCTGTCTCCTAGATGGAGCTCACACCTGTCTCCTAGATGGAGCTCACACCTGTCTCCTAGATGGAGCTCACACCTGTCTCCTGGTTGGAGCTCACACCTGTCTCCTAGATGGAGTCACACCTGTCTTCTAGATGGATCTCACACCTGTCTCCTGGTTGGAGCTCACACCTGTCTTCTAGATGGAGCTCACACCTGTCTTCTAGATGGAGCTCACACCTGTCTCCTAGATGGAGCTCACACCTGTCTCCTGGTTGGAGCTCACTCCTGTCACCTAGATGGAGCTCACACCTGTCTCCTAGATGGAGCTCACACCTGTCTTCTAGATGGAGCTCACACCTGTCTCCTGGATGGAGCTCACACCTGTCTCCTGGATGGAGCTCACACCTGTCTCCTAGATGGAGCTCACACCTGTCTCCTAGATGGAGCTCACACCTGTCTCCTAGATGGAGCTCACACCTGTATCCTGGATGGAGCTCACACCTGTCTCCTAGATGGAGCTCACACCTGTCTTCTAGATGGAGCTCACACCTGTCTCCTGGATGGAGCTCACACCTGTCTCCTGGATGGAGCTCACACCTGTCTCCTAGATGGAGCTCACACCTGTCTCCTAGATGGAGCTCACACCTGTCTCCTAGATGGAGCTCACACCTGTATCCTGGATGGAGCTCACACCTGTCTCCTAGATGGAGCTCACACCTGTCTTCTATATGGAGCTCACACCTGTCTTCTAGATGGAGCTCACACCTGTCTCCTGGATGGAGCTCACACCTGTCTTCTAGATGGAGCTCACACCTGTCTCCTAGTTGGAGTTCACATCTGTCTCCTGGATGGAGCTCACACCTGTCTCCTAGATGGAGCTCACACCTGTCTCCTGGATGGAGCTCACACCTGTCTCCTAGATGGAGCTCACACCTGTCTCCTAGATGGAGCTCACACCTGTATCCTGGATGGAGCTCACACCTGTCTCCTAGATGGAGCTCACACTTGTCTCCTAGATGGAGCTCACACCTGTCTCCTGGATGGAGCTCACACCTGTCTCCTGGATGGAGCTCACACCTGTCTCCTAGATGGAGCTCACACCTGTCTCCTGGATAGAGCTCACACCTGTCTCCTAGATGGAGCTCACACCTGTCTCCTAGATGGAGCTCACACCTGTCTCCTAGATGGAGCTCACACCTGTCTCCTGGATGGAGCTCACACCTGTCTCCTAGATGGAGCTCACACCTGTCTCCTAGATGGAGCTCACACCTGTCTCCTAGATGGAGCTCACACCTGTCTCCTAGATGGAGTCACACCTGTCTCCTAGATGGAGCTCACACCTGTCTTCTAGATGGAGCTCACACCTGTCTCCTAGTTGGAGCTCACATCTGTCTCCTGGATGGAGCTCACACCTGTCTCCTAGATGGAGCTCACACCTGTCTCCTAGATGGAGCTCACACCTGTCTCCTAGATGGAGCTCACACCTGTATCCTGGATGGAGCTCACACCTGTCTCCTAGATGGAGCTCACACCTGTCTCCTGGTTGGAGCTCACACCTGTCTCCTAGATGGAGCTCACACCTGTCTCCTAGATGGAGCTCACACCTGTATCCTGGATGGAGCTCACACCTGTCTCCTAGATGGAGCTCACACCTGTCTTCTAGATGGAGCTCACACCTCTCTCCTAGATGGAGCTCACACCTGTCTTCTAGATGGAGCTCACACCTGTCTTCTAGATGGAGCTCACACCTGTCTCCTAGTTGGAGCTCACATCTGTCTCCTGGATGGAGCTCACACCTGTCTCCTAGATGGAGCTCACACCTGTATCCTGGATGGAGCTCACACCTGTCTCCTAGATGGAGCTCACACCTGTCTTCTAGATGGAGCTCACACCTGTCTTCTAGATTGAGCTCACACCTGTCTCCTAGTTGGAGCTCACACCTGTCTCCTGGATGGAGTTCACACCTGTCTCCTGGATGGAGCTCACACCTGTCTCCTGGATGGAGCTCACACCTGTCTCCTGGATGGAGCTCACACCTGTCTCCTAGATGGAGCTCACACCTGTCTCCTGGATGGAGCTCACACCTGTCTCCTAGTTGGAGCTCACACCTTTCTCCTAGATGGAGCTCACACCTGTCTCCTGGATGGAGCTCACACCTGTCTCCTAGATGGAGCTCACACCTGTATCCTGGATGGAGCTCACACCTGTCTCCTAGATGGAGCTCACACCTGTCTTCTAGATGGAGCTCACACCTGTCTTCTAGATGGAGCTCACACCTGTCTCCTAGATGGAGCTCACACCTGTCTTCTAGATGGAGCTCACACCTGTCTTCTAGATGGAGCTCACACCTGTCTCCTAGTTGGAGCTCACATCTGTCTCCTGGATGGAGCTCACACCTGTCTCCTAGATGGAGCTCACACCTGTATCCTGGATGGAGCTCACACCTGTCTCCTGGATGGAGCTCACACCTGTCTCCTAGATGGAGCTCACACCTGTCTCCTAGATGGCGCTCACACCTGTCTCCTAGTTGGAGCTCACACCTGTCTCCTGGATGGAGCTCACACCTGTCTCCTAGTTGGAGCTCACACCTGTCTCCTGGATGGAGCTCACACCTGTCTCCTAGATGGAGCTCACACCTGTCTCCTAGATGGCGCTCACACCTGTCTCCTAGTTGGAGCTCACACCTGTCTCCTGGATGGAGCTCACACCTGTCTCCTGGATGGAGCTCACACCTGTCTCCTAGATGGAGCTCACGCCTGTCTCCTGGATGGAGCTCACGCCTGTCTCCTGGATGGAGCTCACGCCTGTCTCCTGGATGGAGCTCACGCCTGTCTCCTGGATGGAGCTTACGCCTGTCTCCTGGATGGAGCTCACGCCTGTCTCCTGGATGGAGCTCACACCTGTCTCCTAGTTGGAGCTCACACCTGTCTCCTGGATGGAGCTCACACCTGTCTCCTAGATGGAGCTCACGCCTGTCTCCTGGATGGAGCTCACGCCTGTCTCCTGGATGGAGCTCACGCCTGTCTCCTGGATGGAGCTCACGCCTGTCTCCTGGATGGAGCTCACGCCTGTCTCCTAGTTGGAGCTCCATTGATGATGAGGTCACATTGGTCCGGCATTGATGATGAGGTCACATCGGTCCGGCATTGATGATGAGGTCACATCGGTCCGGCATTGATGATGAGGTCACATCGGTCCGGCATTGATGATGAGGTCACATCGGTCCGGCATTGATGATGAGGTCACATCGGTCCGGCATTGATGATGAGGTCACATCGGTCCGGCATTGATGATGAGGTCACATCGGTCCGGCATTGATGATGAGGTCACATAGGTCTGGCATTGATGATGAGGTCACATCGGTCCAGCATTGATGATGAGGTCCCATCGGTCCGGCATTGATGAGGATGACGTGTTGATGGATCTCTGTAGCCTCTGGTTGATGAGTCCCACCACATCCCTCCTGTGTGGACGGAGCTCTTATTGTCCATTAATCCGTCTCTTCCGAGGCGCTCCATTACATCTCATTATGTATTCGGAGAAGTGATGTTCTGAACACGCTGAGTGGTGAAGGTCGGGGGGGGGGGGGTGAGGATTGCGAAAATGGCAAATTGTATCTTCTTTGTGTGTCGGATCCAGAGTGCTGACACGGCATACGCCCCGATTATATGGACATCGAGTCCCCGGAGGGAGGACACATGGGAGGCCTTCCTATTGGTCATACAATCTTCTGAAATACAGTGCCTTGAAAAAGTATTCATACCCCCTGACATTCCCCACATGTTGTCATGTTACAACCAAAAACATAAATGTATTTTATTGGGATTTTATGTGATGGAGCAACACAAAGTGTCACATAATTGTGAAGTGGAAGGAAAATGATACAAATAAATATGTGAAAAGTGTGGGGGAGGGGCATTTGTATGGCGCCCCCCGGAGTCAATACTTTGTAGAACCCCCTTTCTCTCCAATTACAGCTGCAAGAGATTTCCCCCGGGGGGCGCTTTCTGACCCAGGAACCATAATTAGAGTGTGAGCTCAGCTGGTCGAGGGATGGTGGTTGAACCGCTGCTCCCCCCCCCCCGCAGAGCTGCACAGCACGCGGCGCGGTGTAGAGTCGGATCTGCTGACAGCGCAGAGGCCGCCGCCCGCCTCCCCTGCTCCCTCCGCTTCCTGCAATTATGGCGTCTGTTGTTCTCCTCCCGCCGGGGAGTCCAATCCGCTCCTCTTATAGATCGTCTGAGGATCGCCGAGCATAAAACACAACAAAAGACCCCAAAATACCCGCCAATTACACAAAAATAAAGACGGCGAGGAGCCGCGCCGCGCTCATTAAATTCTGCGATTTCCCGGCTAGAAAATGTTCATAAATATTTGGCCGGTTGCTATGCAGATTATCAGAAAGCTCGGCGATAATTCGGAGGAAGGAGGCGAGTGCGAGCTTAGGAGGCGGGGGGAGGTTACACACGGCCGCCGCTGTCTGTGTCCCCCCCCCCCCCATCGGCCAATCAGGCGCTCGTTTTCATCCTTACATACTGAATTCCAGGAAGGTGGAGGACACAACTCATCTGTGTGTCAGTTATTTAATACAAACAGCGTGATACCTGAATGTAAGCTGTACAGCAGAGCTTAGACTGGGGAGGGAGAAGCAGCGCAAGGAGCCAATCCATTCAGGAAGCAATGCTGATAGGAGGAGAGAGCAGAGTGACAGAGAAATGAGTTCCCCGTTGTGCTGCTTCTCCTCTCTACGTCCAATAGCAGGTTGGGGGAGGGTCCAGTGTGACCTGGGCTTTGAGGAAAAGAGTTGACTGAGGACATCTAGTGGCAGAACAAAGTACTGCTGGGGAAGTTTCTGGGTTGAAGGTGAATATTGCAGCAAAACGTGATCTTTTATTGGGATATTCCAGTCCACTCCAGAGCATGCTGGTACTTGTGGTTCTCTCACTAAACATGCAGAGCATGATGGTACTTGTAGTTCTCTCACTAAACATGCAGAGCATGATGGTACTTGTAGTTCTCTCACTAAACATGCAGAGCATGCTGGTACTTGTAGTTCTCTCGTTATATAAATGATGAATGGGGATGGGGACAGTGACTGTGCTGGGGCTTGTAGTGCTCCCACTACTTACTATGCAGAGCATGCTGGATGATTGGTTGATGCTGGGAGGTGTAGTGCCTCAGTCATACATCATACAATAATGTATATTACTGTATAGGTGATGCTGGGAGTTGTAGTCCTTCAGTCTTACATCCTACAATAATGTATATTCCTGTATAGGTGATGCTGGGAGTTGTAGTCCTTCAGTCCTACATCATACAATAATGTATATTCCTGTATAGGTGATGCTGGGAGTAGTAGTCCTTCAGTCCTTTATCATACAATCAATATTCCTGTATAGGTGATGCTGGGAGTTGTAGTCCTTCAGTCCTTTATCATACAATGTATATTCCTGTAAAGGTGATGCTGGGAATTGTAGTCCTTCAGTCCTGAATCATACAATAATGTATATTCCTGTATAGGTGATGCTGGGAATTGTAGTCCTTCAGTCCTGAATCATACAATAATGTATATTCCTGTATAGGTGATGCTGGGAGTAGTAGTCCTTCAGTCCTTTATCATACAATCAATATTCCTGTATAGGTGATGCTGGGAATTGTAGTCCTTCAGTCCTGAATCATACAATAATGTATATTGCTGTATAGGTGATTCTGGGAGTTGTAGTCCTCCAGTCTTACATCCTACAATGTATATTCCTGTATAGATGATGCTGGGAGTTATAGTCCTTCAGTCCTTTATCATACAATAATGTATATTCCTGTATAGGTGATACTGGGAGTTGTAGTCCCTCACCCGGACACCATCCATTCCTGGCTCAGGGTGACAGGCGGTTGTACGTGGGAGGGAGTACGGGGGAGATAATCCCTTGTATTGGATCTCAGCTTCTAATACCGTTCTGCTTGATTGGTTTATCTGATAATCTGCGCCGCGCTTTCCCTTTTCCTGGCTAAATCCCGACACGTGTACGCCTCTCATAGTGTATACAGTATGTGACAAAAGTAAGTACACCCCTCAGTGACATTTCTTCTCTCTTTTCATGTGACAACACTGAAGAAATGACACTTGTCTACAATGTAAAGTAGTGAGTGTACAGCTTGTATAACAGTGTCAATTTCCTGTCCCCTCAAAATAACTCAACACACAGCCATTAATGTCTAAACTGCTGGCAACAAAAGTCAGTACACCCCTAAGTGAAAATCTCCATACTGGCCCCAAAGTGTCAATATTTTGTGTGGCCGCCATTATTTTCCAGCACTGCCTTCACTCTCTTGGGCATGGAGGTCACCAGAGCTTCACAGGTTGGCACTGCCACTATCCGAAGCAACGAAAACACGTTTAACAAATTTTTCAGAATATTCGTGAATTCGAAAATCCGGAAATTAAAAAAAATCCGAAAATCCAAAAATTTCGAAATTCGATAATCCAGAAACTCGAAAATTGGAAAATCCAAAAATAAAGGAAACTTCAAAAGAAAAAGAAAATGAGTGAATCAGAAATAATAACTAATAATAACTATTAAATTATAGGGATTGGAATTTCCTTTCAAATTTGGCTGTTAGGAAATGTAACGAAGAAGAATTTATATGAAGTTACGAATTTTAAGAAATAACGAATGCCGTATCTAAACGGAATGGAATGTAACGAATTAATAATAAACAATAATAATAAAAAACTTTTTATTATTATTAATTAATTCCGTTCCATTTGTTTAGATGCGCCATTCGTTATTTCGGATAATTCGTAACTTCAGATAAATTTGTATTCGTTATGTTCAGTAACAGACAAATTTGAAAAGGAAATTCCAATACCTATCATTTAATAGTTAGTTATTATTTCGAATTTCAGAATTTTGGATTTTCAATTATTTGAATTTCCAAATTTTCAAAATTCCAGGTTTCAGATTTTTCAAATTTCCTAATTTTCTCATTTCCAGATTTTCCAATCTTCTAATTTCCGAAGTTACGAATTTTGGATTTTCGAATTTACGAATTTATGAATTTCGATCATGACGAATAAAATTAAAAAACGAAAAAAAAGCTTTGTGTGTCTTTCTTAGAAGAAGATAAATGAAATATCGGGGGAATTCTTGCCGCCTGTCTCTGAATTTTTCCTTTTTTTTTTCCCCTCCTAGGCCGGAAGTTCATCATCGCCAACGCCCGCGTGGAGAACTGCGCCGTGATTTACTGCAACGATGGCTTCTGCTCCATGTGCGGCTACACCAGGGCGGAGGTCATGCAGCGGCCCTGCACCTGCGACTTCCTGTACGGCCCGCGTACCACCTCCAGCGCCGTGTCCCAGATCGCTCAGGCCCTGGTGGGATCCGAGGAGCGTAAGGTGGAGATCTCCTTCTACCGCAAAGACGGTGAGTGCGCCAAGTTACTGTTCCTCTATCCCAGCCATTATCAACCAGGGTACCGTGGAACCCTAGGGTTCCTCCAGAGGTAGCTAAGGGTTCCTTGAGCTGTGGCTGATTTACCTCCTATTTGATGGTGCCTACTGAGCCAATGCCACTCGGAGGAGCCAGTGCTATGACACCAGTGATCTTTATATCTCTCTGTAAGGGGGCTATTCTTACACTGACCATCAAAGTAAGGGGCATTGTTCCCACTGACCCCCAATGGATAGGTTTTGATCAGGGGTTCCCAGAGACTTGAAAATAATTTTAAGGGTTCCCTTGGGCTAAAAAGGTTGAGAAAGGCTGCTCTATCCGATCGTGTCTCCAGAATCTGAGGGGCCCCACGCTGTACAGGGTCAGACGGGGATGGAGTGGATCAATGCTGATATTTTGTTGTTACCTTGTTGTTTTTTTATTACTATTAGGCAGAATAGGCTGGTGCCTAGGGCCACCGAGACACTGAGGTAATCAGGGCGATCCATTGGGAAGTGTGAGGGGCCCCATATTGTACGAGGTCAGTGTAGGGGACAGAGATAACTGTTGGGATCAGAAGTAGGCAGAGCACAGGAGGCATGTAATGGTAGGACACGGGGGTTTGTAATGGTGAAGACCGGGGGGTATGTAATGGTGAAGACCGGGGGGTATGTAATGGTGAAGACCGGGGGGTATGTAATGGTGGAGCACAGGGGGTATGTAATGGTGAAGCATGGGGGGTATGCGATGGCGGAGCACGGGGAGGTATGTAATGGTGGAGCACAAGGGGTATGTAATGGTGGAGCACAGGGGGTATGCAATGGTGAAGCATGGGGGTATGTAATGGCAGAGCACGGGGGGTATGTAATGGTGAAGAATGAGAGGGTATGTGATGGTGAAGCACGGGGTGTATGTAATGGTGTATCACAGGGGGTATATAATGGTGGAGCACAGGGGGTATATAATGGTGGAGCATAGGGGGTATGTAATGGTGGCGCACAGGGGGTATATAATGGTGGAGCACAGGGGGTATGTAATGGTGTAGCACAGGGGGGTATGTAATGGTGTAGCACAGGGGGTATATAATGGTGTAGCACAGGGGGGTATGTAATGGTGTAGCACAGGGTGTATATAATGGTGTAGCACAGGGGGTATATAATGGTGTAGCACAGGGGGTATATAATGGTGTAGCACAGGGGGTATATAATGGTGGAGCACGGGGGGGTATATAATGGTGTAG
This sequence comes from Lithobates pipiens, assembly GCF_037356315.1. Taxonomy (NCBI): domain Eukaryota; kingdom Metazoa; phylum Chordata; class Amphibia; order Anura; family Ranidae; genus Lithobates; species Lithobates pipiens. The sequence goes on along the minus strand of NW_027507764.1, from coordinate 596,096,783 downwards.
CACAGGGGGGTATGTAATGGTGTAGCACAGGGGGTATATAATGGTGTATCACAGGGGGTATATAATGGTGTAGCACAGGGGGTATATAATGATGGAGCACGGGGGGGTATATAATGGTGTAGCACAGGGGGGTATGTAATGGTGGAGCACAGGGGGTATATAATGGTGTAGAACAGGGGGTATATAATGGTAGAGCACAGGGGGTATATAATGGTGGAGCCAGGGCCGTTTTTAAGGCAGGGCAAAAAGGGCAGCTGCCCTGGGCCCTGTCATTGTTGTGGGGCCCAAAGCAGCTGCTTCATACTTGCCAACTATCCTGGTTTAAATTCCCTCGCCTAGTCCTGTGCTGTGTCCTGATATCTCAGTGTGAGGTGCTGCTACTAATGCTGCCCAGCTCTGCCCTATTGTTGTGTACAGATCACTCACCTTCAGACTCTGTGTTTACATGTAAATAACCGGCATTCATATGTAAATAGGGGCAGCCAGTGGCATTTATATGTATATAATGCCCCCCTGAGGTCATATCCACAGTAATCTCTTGCAACCAATCAACAAGCAGAAATCATGTGCTGTAACCTCTAGCAACTAATCAGTGAGCCATAATGTGTGCTGTAAACTCTAGCAACCAGTCAGTGAGCGGTAATGATACACTGTAACCTCTGGCAACCAATCGCAATGGCTGCCCGATCTGATTCAGTAAACTTATTTTGAGTCTAGCTGCTATTTATTGTATGTCTCAGAGCAGGAGGAGAGCAAAAGTGCATGGGGGGGGGCAAGAAAAGTTTTGCCCAGGGTCCAATCAATATTAAAGGCGGCCCTGGGTGGAGCACAGGGGGTATATAATGGTGGAGCAAAGGGGGGTATGTAATGGTGGAGCACAGGGGGTATGTAATGGTGGAGCACAGGGGGTATGTAATGGTGGAGCACAGGGGGTATGTAATGGTGGAGCACAGGGGGTATATAATGGTGGAGCACAGGGGGGTATGTAATGGTGGAGCACAGGGGGTATGTAATGGTGGAGCACAGGGGGTATATAATGGTGGAGCACAGGGGGTATATAATGGTGTAGCACAGGGGGTATGTAATGGTGGAGCACAGGGGGTATGTAATGGTGGAGCACAGGGGGTATGTAATGGTGGAGCACAGGGGGGTATGTAATGGTGGAGAAAAGGGGGTATATAATGGTGGAGCACAGGGGGTTATATAATGGTGGAGCACAGGGGGTATATAATGGTGTAGCACAGGGGGTATATAATGGAGGAGCACAGGGGGTATATAATAGTGGAGCACAGGGGGTATATAATGGTGGAGCACAGGGGGTATATAATGGTGTAGCACAGGGGGTATATAATGGTGGAGCACAGGGGGGTATATAATGGTGTAGCACAGGGGGTATATAATGGTGGAGCACAGGGGGTATATAATGGTGGAGCACAGGGGATATATAATGGTGGAGCACAGGGGGTATATAATGGTGTAGCACAGGGGGTATATAATGGTGTAGCACAGGGGGTATATAATGGTGGAGTACAGGGGGTATATAATGGTGGAGCACAGGGGGTATATAATGGTGGAGCACAGGGGGTATATAATGGTGGAGCACAGGGGGTATATAATGGTGGAGCACAGGGGGTATATAATGGTGGAGCACAGGGGGGTATGTAATGGTGGAGCACAGGGGATATGTAATGGTGGAGCACAGGGGGGTATGTAATGGTGGAGCACAGGGGGTATGTAATGGTGGAGCACAGGGGGTATATAATGGTGTAGCACAGGGGGTATATAATGGTGGAGCACAGGGGGTATATAATGGTGGAGCACAGGGGGTATATAATGGTGGAGCACAGGGTGGTATGTAATGGTGGAGCACAGGGGGTATATAATGGTGGAGCACAGGGTGGTATATAATGGTGGAGCACAGGGGGTATATAATGGTGGAGCACAGGGGGTATATAATGGTGGAGCACAGGGGGTATATAATGGTGGAGCACAGGGGGTATATAATGGTGGAGCACAGGGGGTATATAATGGTGGAGCACAGGGGGTATATAATGGTGGAGCACAGGGGGTATATAATGGTGGAGCACAGGGGGTATATAATGGTGGAGCACAGGGTGGTATGTAATGGTGGAGCACAGGGGGTATGTAATGGTGGAGCACAGGGGGTATATAATGGTGGAGCACAGGGGATATATAATGGTGGAGCACAGGGGGTATATAATGGTGGAGCACAGGGGGTATGTAATGGTGGAGCACAGGGGGTATATAATGGTGGAGCACAGGGGGTATATAATGGTGGAGCACAGGGGGTATGATGATATGACAATGTTGCCCGCAATGTTTTACGTCCCTCACAATCCACCAATGAGGATCCTGATAAGGTGCTTTGAACTGATCGGATTCCTGTTCAGGGAGGTCATAGGTGAAGGTAGAACCCCCAGACTTCCATACTGTCCTCTAAGGGAGGTCCAGCTCTGTCCAGTTCCTGGTGCCCAATTGTAGAACCTCATGAAATATGAAGGTCCTGCAGAGGAGAACCCAGTCCTCAATACTCCGTATTTCTGGTATGTGGTGGCCATCAAGGCTTATTATCATTTTAACATCTGGACTACCAATAGTGGGTTATAGTGGGTTGGCAGTTCTCCCGTACCCGGCCCCCGCTCGGTGTGGAGGTTGGATGTCACCATATTGATGGGGTCTGGGAGTGGGGGTCCCTTTCCCACCCGACTAGTGAGAGGAGCCGCATCAGGAGCTCTGGGGGCCGTACATTACTGGCAGGTGGAAGTGTCTGTAAACCCAACATAAGATGCCACAAAGTAGATGGAACAAAATGCCACCCAAAAGGCCAACAACATTGAGAAATCTGCCAGGCCAGCCACCCACTGCTGATTGGTCCAAGTAGCACATCGTCCTTTTCTCAAAGGGCTCATCTATTTAGTATTTAGCCTGTGTTCTTGATGAGGAGGGCAGGAGTAGCCAGCAGGGCCATACTTGTGATGGTCTTCAGACTGGAGTGTAGACAACATGGAAGCCCAGGTCCTAGGGATGGCACAATTACTATGTTCTGGTCCAGACTGGCCTGGATGTTAAGAAACATCAATGACCCAATGACCTTGCAGGCTACTCTAGCAAAGAGCCAGTGATATCCCGGGGACATGTAGAGGACCCACATTGGTGGGGTGACCACAATGGAAAGGTCTGTGATCGATGATTAAAGTGTCCGCTGTCATGAGGATCATTCTCCACTCACCCCAGGAACCTACTGCAGTTGCTGCTAAGACCCCCCCCCCCCCCCCCCCCGCAGGTTATTAATTAGGAAAGATGGACAGAGATGAAAAAGTCTCAACATGTTGGGATCTATGACTCCTATCACCCTTTGGGATATATGGGATGTATGGAGTTTTTTGGGGGTTAAAGTGTGTTGGGTTTATCCATTACAGCTATCCATTGCACACAATGTAATTCCATCCTCCAGGAGTATCCGGGGAGGTATCTGAGGAGGTACCCGGGGAGGTATCTAAGGAGGTATCTGAGGAGGAGTTCAGGGAGGTATTTGAGGAGGTTCCCAGGGAGGTATCTTGAGAGGTATCTGAGGAGGTATCCAGTGAGGTTTCTGCAGAGGTATATGAGGAGGTATCCAAGGAGGTATTTGGGGAGAAATCTGAGAAGGTGCTGGGAAGGTATCTGAGGAGGTGTCCAGGAGTTATTTGAGGAGGTGTCAAGGAGGTATCTGAGGTGGTGTCTGGGGGGGGGGGGGGTATCAGAGGTGGTGTCCAGGGGGGGTATCTGATATCTGAGGTGGTGTCCAGGGGGGTATCTGAGGAGGTATCCAGGGAGGTAAATGAGGAGGTGTCCAGGGAGGTGTCTGGGGAGGTATCTGGGGAGGTATGTAAGGAAGGTTCCAGGGAGGTATCTGGGAAGGTATCTAAGGAGGCATCCAGGGAGGCATCTGGGGAGGTATCTAAGGAGGCATCCAGGGAGGCATCTGGGGAGGTATCTAAGTAGGCATCCAGGAGGTATCTGGGGAGGTATCTAAGGAGGCATCCAGGGAGGCATCTGGGGAGGTATCTAAGGAGGCATCCAGGGAGGCATCTGGGGAGGTATCTAAGGAGGCATCCAGGGAGGCATCTGGGGAGGTATCTAAGGAGGCATCCAGGGAGGCATCTGGGGAGGTATCTAAGGAGGCATCCAGGGAGGTATCTGGGGAGGTATCTAAGGAGGTATCTGGAGAGGTATCCCTGTCTGATACTCACCTCTGAATGTTTGACCTCTGCAGGCCGTGAAGCGGCTGTTCTTTTGGATCATTATATAAATCCTTTCACAGATCAGAAGGGACAGATGCGGCCGGATCTCCACATAACATAGGGCACCTGGAGGTCATGTGAGGCCACCAAATACTCACATGGGGAATATACCGGAGTTCTCATGTCAGATCCCGTCCATCACACTGCTTCCCAAGGCGCCAAGATTATACTCATGGAAACCGCAGCCTTCTCGCCAACCCATGAGATGGGGGTCATCTCTTACATCTGGGACACCTCTGGCTCTGGGGTTACTTTTGTTATTGGGGTCACCTCTCACTCTGGGGTCACCTTTAATATTGGGTGTCTCCTCTGGCAGTATGGTCACCTCTCACTCTGGGGTCACCTCTGATATCAGGGTCCATTCTGACTCTGGGGTCACCTCTGATATCAGGGTCCATTCTGACTCTGGGGTCACCTCTGATATCAGGGTCCATTCTGACTCTGGGGTCACCTCTGATATCAGGGTCCATTCTGACTCTGGGGTCACCTCTATTATTTAGGTCTCCTCTGACATTGAGTTTAGCTCTTACATTGGGGTCACTTGTGGCATTCTTTCCCTATGTAGAGTTCAGCAGGTGGATCAATGATGAGATGAGATGAGTTTGCAGCGTGGAGTCCTGGGCTCAGCTCTCTGGGGTTCTGTGTTCTGTGTGTTGTGTGTGTTGTGTGTGTATGGGGATTTGTGTGGCTCTAATCTCCTTCCAATAATAACATTTCACAGATTTATCTGTTTATTGCGAGAGAATTACCGGCAGGGCAGAGTGACCTTCATCACCGGGCACATAATGTCACTCGGAGGAGACACCGGGCCCCATCCACTCATATACCGCCAGATTATTACACCGACCATTCTGTTATATTGTTGTCACGTTGTTTCAGGTGTCTTCATATTATTATACAAGGATTACTTTGTTTCCAGGGTCTTCATAATGTTCTTCTGGTGGTGAGTGGTTTCCTTGCCCCCTCCCCTGTGCTGTGCTCCCGGCTCCGTGTTGTAGAGTGCGGTGTAATGGCGGTGTAATGGCGGTGTGATGGCGTCTCAGAGGACAGTTGTTGGAGAAGACGGTGGTTGGGATAACGATTGGATGCCAATGTCACCTGACTGCGCCCTTTATGTTGTGCTCGGTGTACATTTCCCAGGCCCATGTAAAGAAGCCCTCCGCAGAAGACACCCGATACCGCTTTCCCTGCCAGGCCGTGCCGTATCCATTGCAGACCCCAGAGGACTCTGGGAAGGAGTCAGCCGGCACTAATGAGCCTGCAGACTGCATTGCAGAGATCTATGGAGAGCCGTCCAGGCCGGGGGATCAGAGCGGTAATTGGATGTGGTTGGAGGATGTGGAAGGACGAGCTGGAGGATGGATCGATCTCTTAAGACTTATTTATACCGACTCCCTGGGCGCGTCATGTGACTGGCGCCACGCTGCCCGCCCACCCACCCGGGCCTGTGACATCTGGGGGGACAAATGTTTTATTAGTGGCGACACTTTCTAGCACTGCTGTGAAATGATATCTGCTGATGGATTAACACCATAAACTCCATACATCCCTCGTGTCCCTCAAGGAGATCCAGCTAGAGCAAGTGACAGGGTCTCTTTAAAATCCACCCGACCAAGTTAAATTTTCCTTTATACCTCCCCCACAGCATCTTCTTCCATCACCGCCCAGTGCTGCCCTCCCTCCGTGGTGGAGGGCCTGAGCCTAGGCTCACATGATGGAGGGGCGATCTCATGGCGCCATGTAAGCTCTGACACCAACCCACACCGGGAATTTTCCCGCAGCTGTAGTGTAGCAAGGAAGTTGAGAATATGGTGGTTGGAGGTGGGCTTTAAGGTGACCCTGACACTGTGACCTGAATGGGCGAGATGACAGGTTCTCTTTAAAGTGACTGAAACTCTCACAACGTTGGCCAACGGCTTCACAAATGAGAATACGTATTTAAAGCATCTATAAAAAGCATTCCCTCCCTATGAAGCTTTCATGTTTTATTGTCACATAGTGGCTAGCGCCATCCAGTGGCCATCTAGGCTATCTGGCTATCATAGAAAATGGTCGAAGCTCCTCAGCTCCATCTAATGGCCAGAATGAGGTATTTTCCCCTGTCACATATTCGATCTGCAGACGGTATAGCCAGAGGACGTTCAAATTTTGCCCCATTGGCACAGAACATATTTCCATGCAGTTTCGATGGATGAACGGCTATGCTAATGTAGACAACCCTTAACGTCTAAGTGGAAACAGATTTCGGTAAAGTGATTTTATTTCATTACAATGGAAAATAAAGCACAAAATGACTGACTGCATAAGTATACACCCCCACCTTCCAGTCAGTAGGCTTGGCATACACTGCTCAGTGTACACTACCAGGTGACGGGATGAATGGCCTTCTGAGTGTTATGCCAGGCAGGCATGGCTGACCAAGAAGGCCAAAGATCCTGAACAAGGAAGAAGACCGGGCAAGGGAGCTTGCAGATGCGGCATCGCTGGAGTGGAGGTGAGTAGTGTTCCACTTCATGATGATATGCAGTATTTGGCTGATGCCGAATAGAAGAGTTTAGTCTGATATCCAAAAAAAAAGTAATTTTGGTCTCATTGAATCACAGAACCGTCTTCCAATTGACTTCAGATTCTTCCATGTAGCTAGAATGTTATGTGAGATTTAGTTGACAGTTCTGTATTAGTTCCTTTGTCACTCGACCATAAAGTTACAATTGGGAAACAGTGGATGTATTCGTAGTCTCTCTAACCTCAGTCACTGAGGCCTGTAAGTTCCACGCTAGTCTCCTTCTTGGTGGTCTCCTTAATTATTTTCCTTCTCTTAGCCTCCCTGACTGGTCTCCTGGTGGCCTTCTATGCTAGTCTCCTTCTGGTGTCCTCCCTCTCTAGTCTCCTTGTGGCCTTCCACACTAGCCTCCTTCTGGTGGTTTCACCAAATCGTCTCCTGGTGGCCCTCCTCAATAGTCTCCTTCTGGTGACCTCCCACACTAGTCTCCTTCTGGTGACCTCCTCCACTATTCTCCTTCTGGTGACCTCCTCCACTATTCTCCTTCTGGTGACCTCCTCCACTATTCTCCTTCTGGTGACCTCCTCCACTATTCTCCTTCTGGTGACCTCCAACATTAGTTTCCTTCTGGTGACCTCCTCCACTATTCTCCTTCTGGTGGCCTTTCACACTTGTCTCTTACTAGTGGCCTCCCTCACTATTCTCCTTCTGGTGGCCTCCCTCACTAGTATCCCTCTGGCATCCACACTAGTCTACTTCTGTTGGCTACCCTCACTAGTCTCCTGGTGGCCTTCTACACTTGTCTCCTTCTGGTGTCCTCCCTCTCTAGTCTCCTTGTGGCCTTTCACACTAGCCTCTTACTGGTGGTTTCCCCAAATCGTCTCCTGGTCGCCTTCCACATTAGTCTCCTTCTGGCAGCCTCCCTTACTAGTCTTTCGGTGACCTCCCACACTAGTCTCCTTCTGATGGCCTTCCTCACTATTCTCCTTCTGATGGCCTTCCTCACTATTCTCCTTCTGATGGCCTTCCTCACTATTCTCCTTCTGATGGCCTTTCACACTAGGTTCTTTCTGATGGCCTCCCTCACTAGTCTCCTGGTGGTCTTCCAAACTAGTCTCTTTCTGGTGGCCTTCCACACTAGTCTCCTTCTGGTGGCTACCCTCGCTAGTCTCCTGGTGGCCTTCTACACTTGTCTCCTTCTGGTGTCCTCCCTCTCTAGTCTCCTTGTGGCCTTTCACACTAGCCTCTTTCTGGTGGTTTCCCCAAATCGTCTTCTGGTCGCCTTCCACATTAGTCTCCTTCTGGCAGCCTCCCTTACTAGTCTTCCGGTAACCTCCCACACTATTCTCCTTCTGATGGCCTTTCACACTAGGTTCTTTCTGATGGCCTCCCTCACTAGTCTCCTCCTGGTGGCCTCCCTCACTAATCTCCCTCTGGTGGCATCCAAACTAGTCTCCTTCTGGTGGCTTCCCTCAATAGTTTTCTGGTGTCCTTCCACATTAGTCTCCTTCTGGTGGCCTCCCTAACTAGTCACCTGGTGGCTTACCACACTAGTGTCCTTCTGGTTGCTTCCCTCACTGGTCTCCTAGTGGCCTTCCACACTAGTCTCCTGCTGGTGACTTCTCTCACTAGTCTCCTTGTGGCCTTCCACACTAGTCTCCTGCTGGTGACTTCTCTCACTAGTCTCCTTGTGGCCTTCCACACTAGTCTCCTTCTGGTGGCCTCCTTCCCTAGTCTCCTGGTGGCCATCCACATTAGTCTCCTTCTGGTGGCCTCCTTCCCTAGTCTCCTGGTGGCCATCCACATTAGTCTCCTTCTGGTGGCCTCCCTTGTTAGTCTTCTTTTTTTGTTTTCTGGTGGCCTCCCCCACTACTCTTCTTTTTGTTCCCTCCATCCCTAGGGTCCTCCTTGATGGCCTACCTTTCCAATTTCCCTTTTGCTGGGCTTCCTCTCTAGTCTTCTCTTGAAGGCCTCCATTTCTTGTCTCCAACTTGAAGACGTCCTCTCTAGTCTCTTCTTGCTAGCCTCCCTTACTAGTCTCTTTCTTGGTGACCTTCAGCACTAGTCTTCTTTTTTTGGTTGCCTCCTCCCTCTATTTTCTTGTTGGCCTAACTTTTTAATTTCCCTCTTGGTGGCCTCCCTCTCTGTGTCTTTCTTGGGACCTCTATTTGTAATCTCTGACTTGGAGGCCTTTCTCTCTAGTTTTCCTCTTGGGGGCCTCTCTAAGATTCTTCTTGGTGGGCACTAGAGAGAGGAAGAGAAACTCTTAATCTTATCTGTCGTTTTTCACGGTCCTTAATGGTGGTGCAGTTCTGTAATTAGCACTGGCGGACACTCGCTGTGCAGGCGATGAGTGCGTTCTTTTATAAGCTGCATTGGAAGTATTTTCGAGACAAAAAGATGAGAAAATTTGTCACTATATATTTCGGAGCACACACTGTACCTGTCATTGATCCACCATATCCCGGTGCCCCAGAACACAGTCCCATGCCGCTGTCCCTCCAGAAGAGGCTCTCAGTTCCCACTGAAGGGAAATCTGTTCATACTAATTGGCTGATTAAGATGAATTCGTTATTATCAGGGTGGATAAGATAAACGTGAGGAGAGAGGAGGTGACAGGGACAGAAGGCAGAGCCTGGAGAGGAGAGGTGACACCAACAGAAGGCAGAGCCCACCATGTCATGGGGGAGAAAATGCCAAACATCTCACCCTATAGATACAGAGGGCATGACAGGGACATGCTGGGACTCATCTATGGGTTAGCGTTGGGTTCACCTACATTCAGGTGGATTTCTTACAGATTATAAAATTAATGGATATGAAATTATTTCAGTGATTAAAACTGAAGTCTTTACAATCTCCATTTTACATGTTAATATTTTATAATGGGGGGGCTTTCTACAAGGAGAGCCCAGCACTGTCTGCATGCTTCTCCTGCCATACTCACAGGTGTTGTGTCCTTCCATTGTCTCAGGTGTTGTCTCGTTGTATCCTCAGGTGTTGTGTGTCATTGTAGTCTCAGGTGTTATGCCTCCTTGTATTCTCAGGTGTTGTGCCTCGTTGTAGTCTCAGGTGTTGTGCCTCGTTGTAGTCTCAGGTGTTGTGTCTCGTTGTATTCTCAGGTGTTGTGTCTCGTTGTATTCTCAGGTGTTGTGTGTCATTGTAGTCTCAGGTGTTATGCCTCCTTGTATTCTCAGGTGTTGTGCCTCGTTGTAGTCTCAGGTGTTGTGTCTCGTTGTATTCTCAGGTGTTGTGTCTCGTTGTATTCTCAGGTGTTGTGTCTCGTTGTAGTCTCAGGTGTTGTGTCTCGTTGTAGTCTCAGGTGTTGTGCCTCGTTGTAGTCTCAGGTGTTGTGTCTCGTTGTATTCTCAGGTGTTGTGTCTCGTTGTATTCTCAGGTGTTGTGTCTCGTTGTAGTCTCAGGTGTTGTGTCTCGTTGTAGTCTCAGGTGTTGTGTCTCGTTGTAGTCTCAGGTGTTGTGCCTTGTTATAGTCTCAGGTGTTGTGTCTCGTTGTATTCTCAGGTGTTGTGTCTCGTTGTATTCTCAGGTGTTGTGTCTCGTAGTCTCAGGTGTTGTGTCTCGTTGTATTCTCAGGTGTTGTGTCTCGTTGTAGTCTCAGGTGTTGTGTCTCGTTGTAGTCTCAGGTGTTGTTTCTCGTAGTCTCAGGTGTTGTGTCTCGTTGTAGTCTCAGGTGTTGTGTCTTGTTGTATTCTCAGGTGTTGTGTCTCGTTGTAGTCTCAGGTGTTGTGTCTTGTTGTATTCTCAGGTGTTGTGTCTAGTAGTCTCAGGTGTTGTGTCTCGTAGTCTCAGGTGTTGTGTCTCGTAGTCTCAGGTGTTGTGTCTCGTTGTATTCTCAGGTGTTGTGTCTCGTTGTATTCTCAGGTGTTGTGTCTCGTTGTATTCTCAGGTGTTGTGTCTCGTTGTATTCTCAGGTGTTGTGTCTCGTTGTAGTCTCAGGTGTTGTGTCTCGTAGTCTCAGGTGTTGTGTCTCGTAGTCTCAGGTGTTGTGTCTCGTAGTCTCAGGTGTTGTGTCTCGTTGTAGTCTCAGGTGTTGTGTCTCGTTGTATTCTCAGGTGTTGTGTCTCGTTGTATTCTCAGGTGTTGTGTCTCGTTGTATTCTCAGGTGTTGTGCCTCGTTGTATTCTCAGGTGTTGTGTCTCGTTGTAGTCTCAGGTGTTGTGTCTCGTAGTCTCAGGTGTTGTGTCTCGTTGTAGTCTCAGGTGTTGTGTCTCGTTGTAGTCTCAGGTGTTGTGTCTCGTAGTCTCAGGTGTTGTGTCTCGTTGTATTCTCAGGTGTTGTGTCTCGTTGTAGTCTCAGGTGTTGTGTCTCGTAGTCTCAGGTGTTGTATCTCGTAGTCTCAGGTGTTGTGTCTCGTAGTCTCAGGTGTTGTATCTCGTAGTCTCAGGTGTTGTGTCTCGTAGTCTCAGGTGTTGTGTCTCGTTGTATTCTCAGGTGTTGTGTCTCGTAGTCTCAGGTGTTGTGTCTCGTTGTAGTCTCAGGTGTTGTGTCTCGTTGTAGTCTCAGGTGTTGTGTCTCGTAGTCTCAGGTGTTGTGTCTCGTTGTAGTCTCAGGTGTTGTGTCTCGTAGTCTCAGGTGTTGTGTCTTGTTGTAGTCTCAGGTGTTGTGTCTCGTTGTAGTCTCAGGTGTTGTGTCTCGTTGTAGTCTCAGGTGTTGTGTCTCGTTGTAGTCTCAGGTGTTGTGTCTCGTAGTCTCAGGTGTTGTGTCTTGTAGTCTCAGGTGTTGTGTCTCGTAGTCTCAGGTGTTGTGTCTCGTTGTATTCTCAGGTGTTGTGTCTCGTAGTCTCAGGTGTTGTGTCTCGTAGTCTCAGGTGTTGTGTCTCGTAGTCTCAGGTGTTGTGTCTCGTTGTATTCTCAGGTGTTGTGTCTCGTAGTCTCAGGTGTTGTGTCTCGTAGTCTCAGGTGTTGTGTCTCGTTGTATTCTCAGGTGTTGTGTCTCGTAGTCTCAGGTGTTGTGTCTCGTAGTCTCAGATGTTGTGTCTCGTTGTATTCTCAGGTGTTGTGTCTCGTAGTCTCAGGTGTTGTGTCTTGTTGTAGTCTCAGGTGTTGTGTCTCGTAGTCTCAGGTGTTGTGTCTCGTAGTCTCAGGTGTTGTGTCTCGTAGTCTCAGGTGTTGTGTCTCGTTGTAGTCTCAGGTGTTGTGTCTCGTAGTCTCAGGTGTTGTGTCTCGTTGTAGTCTCAGGTGTTGTGTCTCGTTGTATTCTCAGGTGTTGTGTCTCGTAGTCTCAGGTGTTGTGTCTTGTTGTAGTCTCAGGTGTTGTGCCTCGTTGTAGTCTCAGGTGTTGCGTCTCGTTGTAGTCTCAGGTGTTGTGTCTCGTTGTAGTCTCAGGTGTTGTGTCTCGTAGTCTCAGGTGTTGTGTCTCGTAGTCTCAGGTGTTGTGTCTCGTTGTAGTCTCAGGTGTTGTGTCTCGTAGTCTCAGGTGTTGTGTCTCGTTGTAGTCTCAGGTGTTGTGTCTCGTTGTATTCTCAGGTGTTGTGTCTCGTAGTCTCAGGTGTTGTGTCTTGTTGTAGTCTCAGGTGTTGTGCCTCGTTGTAGTCTCAGGTGTTGTGTCTCGTTGTAGTCTCAGGTGTTGTGTCTCGTTGTATTCTCAGGTGTTGTGTCTCGTAGTCTCAGGTGTTGTGTCTTGTTGTAGTCTCAGGTGTTGTGCCTCGTTGTAGTCTCAGGTGTTGTGTCTCGTTGTAGTCTCAGGTGTTGTGTCTCGTTGTAGTCTCAGGTGTTGTGTCTCGTTGTAGTCTCAGGTGTTGTGTCTCGTTGTAGTCTCAGGTGTTGTGTCTCGTAGTCTCAGGTGTTGTGTCTTGTAGTCTCAGGTGTTGTGTCTCGTAGTCTCAGGTGTTGTGTCTCGTTGTATTCTCAGGTGTTGTGTCTCGTAGTCTCAGGTGTTGTGTCTCGTAGTCTCAGGTGTTGTGTCTCGTAGTCTCAGGTGTTGTGTCTCGTTGTATTCTCAGGTGTTGTGTCTCGTAGTCTCAGGTGTTGTGTCTCGTAGTCTCAGGTGTTGTGTCTCGTTGTATTCTCAGGTGTTGTGTCTCGTAGTCTCAGGTGTTGTGTCTCGTAGTCTCAGGTGTTGTGTCTCGTTGTATTCTCAGGTGTTGTGTCTCGTAGTCTCAGGTGTTGTGTCTTGTTGTAGTCTCAGGTGTTGTGTCTCGTAGTCTCAGGTGTTGTGTCTCGTAGTCTCAGGTGTTGTGTCTCGTAGTCTCAGGTGTTGTGTCTCGTTGTAGTCTCAGGTGTTGTGTCTCGTAGTCTCAGGTGTTGTGTCTCGTTGTAGTCTCAGGTGTTGTGTCTCGTTGTATTCTCAGGTGTTGTGTCTCGTAGTCTCAGGTGTTGTGTCTTGTTGTAGTCTCAGGTGTTGTGCCTCGTTGTAGTCTCAGGTGTTGTGTCTCGTTGTAGTCTCAGGTGTTGTGTCTCGTAGTCTCAGGTGTTGTGTCTCGTAGTCTCAGGTGTTGTGTCTCGTTGTAGTCTCAGGTGTTGTGTCTCGTAGTCTCAGGTGTTGTGTCTCGTTGTAGTCTCAGGTGTTGTGTCTCGTTGTATTCTCAGGTGTTGTGTCTCGTAGTCTCAGGTGTTGTGTCTTGTTGTAGTCTCAGGTGTTGTGCCTCGTTGTAGTCTCAGGTGTTGTGTCTCGTTGTAGTCTCAGGTGTTGTGTCTCGTTGTATTCTCAGGTGTTGTGTCTCGTAGTCTCAGGTGTTGTGTCTTGTTGTAGTCTCAGGTGTTGTGCCTCGTTGTAGTCTCAGGTGTTGTGTCTCGTTGTAGTCTCAGGTGTTGTGTCTCGTTGTAGTCTCAGGTGTTGTGTCTCGTTGTAGTCTCAGGTGTTGTGTCTCGTTGTAGTCTCAGGTGTTGTGTCTCGTTGTAGTCTCAGGTGTTGTGTCTCGTTGTAGTCTCAGGTGTTGTGTCTCGTTGTATTCTCAGGTGTTGTGCCTCGTTGTATTCTCAGGTGTTGTGTCTCGTTGTAGTCTCAGGTGTTGTGTCTCGTAGTCTCAGGTGTTGTGTCTCGTTGTAGTCTCAGGTGTTGTGTCTCGTTGTATTCTCAGGTGTTGTGTCTCGTAGTCTCAGGTGTTGTGTCTTGTTGTAGTCTCAGGTGTTGTGCCTCGTTGTAGTCTCAGGTGTTGTGTCTCGTTGTAGTCTCAGGTGTTGTGTCTCGTTGTATTCTCAGGTGTTGTGTCTCGTAGTCTCAGGTGTTGTGTCTTGTTGTAGTCTCAGGTGTTGTGCCTCGTTGTAGTCTCAGGTGTTGTGTCTCGTTGTAGTCTCAGGTGTTGTGTCTCGTTGTAGTCTCAGGTGTTGTGTCTCGTTGTAGTCTCAGGTGTTGTGTCTCGTTGTAGTCTCAGGTGTTGTGTCTCGTTGTAGTCTCAGGTGTTGTGTCTCGTAGTCTCAGGTGTTGTGTCTCGTTGTAGTCTCAGGTGTTGTGTCTCGTTGTATTCTCAGGTGTTGTGTCTCGTAGTCTCAGGTGTTGTGTCTTGTTGTAGTCTCAGGTGTTGTGCCTCGTTGTAGTCTCAGGTGTTGTGTCTCGTTGTATTCTCAGGTGTTGTGTCTCGTAGTCTCAGGTGTTGTGTCTTGTTGTAGTCTCAGGTGTTGTGCCTCGTTGTAGTCTCAGGTGTTGTGTCTCGTTGTAGTCTCAGGTGTTGTGTCTCGTAGTCTCAGGTGTTGTGTCTCGTAGTCTCAGGTGTTGTGTCTCGTTGTAGTCTCAGGTGTTGTGTCTCGTAGTCTCAGGTGTTGTGTCTCGTTGTAGTCTCAGGTGTTGTGTCTCGTTGTATTCTCAGGTGTTGTGTCTCGTAGTCTCAGGTGTTGTGTCTTGTTGTAGTCTCAGGTGTTGTGCCTCGTTGTAGTCTCAGGTGTTGTGTCTCGTTGTAGTCTCAGGTGTTGTGTCTCGTTGTATTCTCAGGTGTTGTGTCTCGTAGTCTCAGGTGTTGTGTCTTGTTGTAGTCTCAGGTGTTGTGCCTCGTTGTAGTCTCAGGTGTTGTGTCTCGTTGTAGTCTCAGGTGTTGTGTCTCGTTGTAGTCTCAGGTGTTGTGTCTCGTTGTAGTCTCAGGTGTTGTGTCTCGTTGTAGTCTCAGGTGTTGTGTCTCGTTGTAGTCTCAGGTGTTGTGTCTCGTTGTAGTCTCAGGTGTTGTGTCTCGTTGTATTCTCAGGTGTTGTGCCTCGTTGTATTCTCAGGTGTTGTGTCTCGTTGTAGTCTCAGGTGTTGTGTCTCGTAGTCTCAGGTGTTGTGTCTCGTTGTAGTCTCAGGTGTTGTGTCTCGTTGTATTCTCAGGTGTTGTGTCTCGTAGTCTCAGGTGTTGTGTCTCGTTGTATTCTCAGGTGTTGTGTCTCGTAGTCTCAGGTGTTGTGTCTTGTTGTAGTCTCAGGTGTTGTGCCTCGTTGTATTCTCAGGTGTTGTGTCTCGTTGTAGTCTCAGGTGTTGTGTCTCGTAGTCTCAGGTGTTGTGTCTCGTTGTATTCTCAGGTGTTGTGTCTCGTTGTAGTCTCAGGTGTTGTGTCTCGTAGTCTCAGGTGTTGTGTCTCGTTGTATTCTCAGGTGTTGTGCCTCGTTGTATTCTCAGGTGTTGTGTCTCGTTGTAGTCTCAGGTGTTGTGTCTCGTTGTATTCTCAGGTGTTGTGTCTCGTTGTAGTCTCAGGTGTTGTGTCTCGTAGTCTCAGGTGTTGTGCCTCGTTGTATTCTCAGGTGTTGTGTCTCGTTGTAGTCACAGATGGTGTTGTACAGACCCATCTTTTTCGGTATCGGTCAGTGACGGCTCTCCATTGTTTCTGGGGTGACATCGATAGATTGGGGACATTGATCTCTTATAACGTTTCCCAATAATCTCAGATAATGATATGTGATGTAATCCTCTCATATCCTTCCTCCAGCCCCTCCCCCACACCCCCCAGCAATGTATAGAAGCCGCGGCCGGCACAATGTCCTCGGGGGGAGGGGGGGGGGACGGACGGACGGTGAAATGATCTCACAGATCGGATTATCGATATTCCTCACCCGGGATGGTAGAATGCTGCTCTACATAGCAGAACATTCATAATTCACGGTCACCGCCGCTAATTGGAGATGTTATGTGATTTATCCGAGTCCCTCCATACACCAGAGGACGAATCCCGCCCACACTCATCATAAATACACCCCCTGAGATTATATATACCCCTCATAGTGTATACCAGGGGGGGAGGGGCAGAGAAGAGGAACAGAACAGCCCCTGCTACAGCCTCTCATCTTGTGACTTGCTACAAAGTTACAATGTACAGTCTGATCACTGGGGGAGGGGAGACTGGGGAAATGCTTTCTCCTCCTTCTACAAAGTTACAATGTACAGTCTGATCACTGGGGGAGGGGAGACTGGGGAAAGGCTTCCTCCTCCTTCTACAAAGTTACAATGTACAGCCTGATCACCTGGTTACGGCGGGTAGTGTTGGTGTTACAGGGAAGGATAGAGATGGGGATAGCGGGGGAGGGGGTAGTGTTAGGATTACAGGGAGAATTAGTGTTGAGGTTACGGAGAGGGTTAGTGTTAGGTTAAAACTGCCCCGCTAGCGGCTGCATACCGCCACTAAAACGACAGTAAAGCCGTGCTAAAAATAACGCCACTTTACCGCCGACGCGGCTCCCCCAGTGTGAAAGGGGCCTAAGTGTCCGCGTTACATAAAAGGCTAATGTTAGGCTTGCAGGGAGGATTAGTGAGAAGAACTCCAAGTACTTGTTTAGTAGCTCCATTGTCAGTATTTTCATTTCCGCCAGTAGATGTCCTCTGTCTAATGGCCAGCATCATCCAACCCACATCCTCTGAGCCCAGGTCATCCTGGTCCCACCCCCCCCCCCCAGGCCTTTGATTGGACAGTGAAAGGAGAAGGGCTCATCTCTCTGCTCTCTCCTCCTATCAGCACACTCCTTGACAGCACAAGAGTTTCGAAGAACAACTGATTGGATCCTTGTGCTACTTCTCCCTCTCCCAGTCTGAGCTGTGCAGTACGGGGGGGGGGGGGGGTCACATTCTTCGCTGTCCCCCAGGTTCGGAGGATGGGTGGCATGTTTGGTACCTATGCATTCCACGCGATCTCATTTATTACTCGTGACAATAATCGCTCGTTGTGTTGTCTGCGCCCCCCGAGTGTATTTGGTGAACAATTACCATGTGACATAAAAAAATAAAATCGCAGCTGCCATTTTATTCTCGGGGGTCTCTGATCTCAGAAATATATGATGTTTTGGGGGGGGGGGGGGGGGTTTAAGTAATCTTCAGGCCTAAAATGTAAAAAAGATAAAGGTGGGGGAGGGGTAGTTATATCTGGATGTTGCTCTTTGTGATGGGCCGCGGCCCGGTGCTGATTTCGGACACTCTGATTGGTCGGTAGTCGCATTAGCCGCCATGCCGGCGATCGCACCGTCCGCCCCGCGGGGGAAGCGGCAGAGCTGGCTCCGTACGAAGGGCGATCCGTCCTCATGGAGGTGTTGAGTAGATTTATCTTGGTGGCGGTGACATGACTACACGTGTCCCCCTCAGATCACGCTTCACCTCCCGCCTGACAAGACGTGTAACCCCAGCCGCCGCCATTGTGTGCCGGAGACCGCGACAGATGGCCGATTGTCCTCGCCGCCCGCAGTCCTCCAGACCCCGGGGGGGGGGTCAGAGCTCCGCCCACAGTCCGTCCATTACCCCGGGGGGAGGGGCTGCGTATAGAAAATACACCATAAGTATTAGAGTGTAAGCTCCTCTGGTGCAGAGACTGATGTGATTGGCTCAGTGATCTCTGTACAGCGCTGCGGTATATGTCAGAGCTATAGTGGGGGAAATAACGATCGTCTCCCCTGCGGATGGACCAAGTTTTGCCCACTTCCATAGAAATTAAGGTCTATAATTTTATATGATGAAGATAGAAAATCAACCAAAAATCACACACAATACAAATGTTATAAATGGAGTAAAATAAGTATTTGATCCCCAACCAACCAACAATAACCCTCCCCCCACAGACTGGCTCCAGTAGGGGCTCATGTGGTACACAGATCAGTCCTGTCAATGTAAGAAGGTTCTCCTAATGACAACTCGTTATGTGTATAGAAGACGCCTGTCCACAGAATCCCTTCCCTCCAATCCTCACCATCATGGGGAAGAGCAAAGATCTGTCAGAGGAGGTCGGGGAGAAGATTGGAGACCTGCACAAGGCTGGAATGGGCTACAAGACCATCAGCAAGAAGCTTGGTGAGAGGAGACGAGTGCCGGAGAGATTATTCACAAATGGAAGAAATACAAAATAATCATCAATTGTCCTCAGTCTGGAGCTCCATGGAAGATTTCTCCTCATGGGGTGAGGATGGTCATGAGAAAAGTGAGGGATCCGCCCAGAACTACACAGGGGAGGAGCTTGTGAAGGATCTCAAGGCGGTTGGGACCACCAACCATTGGTGACACAATACACCACCATGGACTGAAATCCTGCAGCCCCCGCAAGGTCCCCCTCCTCAGGAAGACACATGTACAGGTCCCCCTCCTCAGGAAGACACATGTACAGGTCCCCCTCCTCAGGAAGACACATGTACAGGTCCCCCTCCTCAGGAAGACACATGTACAGGTCCCCCTCCTCAGGAAGACACATGCACAGGTCCTCCTCCTCAGGAAGACACATGTACAGGTCCCCCTCCTCAGGAAGACACATGTACAGGTCCCCCTCCTCAAGAAGACACATGTAGAGGTCCCCCTCCTCAGGAAGACACATGTACAGGTCCCCCTCCTCAGGAAGACACATGTACAGGTCCCCCTCCTCAGGAAGACACATGGACAGGTCCTCCTCCTCAGGAAGACACATGTACAGGTCCCCCTCCTCAGGAAGACACATGGACAGGTCCTCCTCCTCAGGAAGACACATGTACAGGTCCCCCTCCTCAGGAAGACACATGTACAGGTCCTCCTCCTCAGGAAGACACATGGACAGGTCCTCCTCCTCAGGAAGACACATGTACAGGTCCCCCTCCTCCGGAAGACACATGTACAGGTCCCCCTCCTCCGGAAGACACATGTACAGGTCCCCCTCCTCAGGAAGACACATGGACAGGTCCTCCTCCTCAGGAAGACACATGTACAGGTCCTCCTCCTCAGGAAGACACATGTACAGGTCCTCCTCCTCGGGAAGACACATGTACAGGTCCCCCTCCTCGGGAAGACACATGTACAGGTCCCCCTCCTCCGGAAGACACATGGACAGGTCCCCCTCCTCCGGAAGACACATGTACAGGTCCCCCTCCTCAGGAAGACACATGTACAGGTCCTCCTCCTCAGGAAGACACATGTACAGGTCCTCCTCCTCAGGAAGACACATGTACAGGTCCTCCTCCTCGGGAAGACACATGTACAGGTCCCCCTCCTCCGGAAGACACATGGACAGGTCCTCCTCCTCAGGAAGACACATGTACAGGTCCTCCTCCTCAGGAAGACACATAGACAGGTCCCCCTCCTCAGGAAGACACATGTACAGGTCCCCCTCCTCAGGAAGACACATGGACAGGTCCTCCTCCTCAGGAAGACACATGGACAGGTCCTCCTCCTCAGGAAGACACATGGACAGGTCCCCCTCCTCAGGAAGACACATGCACAGGTCCTCCTCCTCAGGAAGACACATGTACAGGTCCCCCTCCTCAGGAAGACACGTGTACAGATCCCCCTCCTCAGGAAGACACATGCACAGGTCCCCCTCCTCAGGAAGACACATGTACAGGTCCTCCTTCTCAGGAAGACACGTGTACAGGTCCTCCTCCTCAGGAAGACACGTGTACAGGTCCCCCTCCTCAGGAAGACACATGCACAGGTCCTCCTCCTCAGGAAGACACATGCACAGGTCCCCCTCCTCAGGAAGACACATGTACAGGTCCCCCTCCTCAGGAAGACACATGTACAGGTCCCCCTCCTCAGGAAGACACGTGTACAGGTCCCCCTCTTCAGGAAGACACGTGTACAGGTCCCCCTCCTCAGGAAGACACGTGTACGGGTCCCCCTCCTCAGGAAGACAAGTGTACAGGTCCCCCTCTTCAGGAAGACACGTGTACAGGTCCCCCTCCTCAGGAAGACACATGCACAGGTCCTCCTCCTCAGGAAGACACATGTACAGGTCCTCCTCCTCTGGAAGACACGTGTACAGGTCCCCCTCCTCAGGAAGACACATGTACAGGTCCCCCTCCTCAGGAAGACACGTGTACAGGTCCCCCTCCTCAGGAAGACACATGTACAGGTCCTCCTCCTCAGGAAGACACATGGACAGGTCCTCCTCCTCAGGAAGACACATGTACAGGTCCCCCTCCTCAGGAAGACACATGGACAGGTCCCCTCCTCCGGAAGACACATGGACAGGTCCTCCTCCTCAGGAAGACACATGGACAGGTCCCCCTCCTCAGGAAGACACATGGACAGGTCCTCCTCCTCAGGAAGACACATGGACAGGTCCTCCTCCTCAGGAAGACACATGGACAGGTCCCCCTCCTCAGGAAGACACATGCACAGGTCCTCCTCCTCAGGAAGACACATGTACAGGTCCCCCTCCTCAGGAAGACACGTGTACAGGTCCCCCTCCTCAGGAAGACACATGCACAGGTCCCCCTCCTCAGGAAGACACATGTACAGGTCCTCCTTCTCAGGAAGACACGTGTACAGGTCCTCCTCCTCAGGAAGACACGTGTACAGGTCCCCCTCCTCAGGAAGACACATGCACAGGTCCTCCTCCTCAGGAAGACACATGCACAGGTCCCCCTCCTCAGGAAGACACATGTACAGGTCCCCCTCCTCAGGAAGACACGTGTACGGGTCCCCCTCCTCAGGAAGACACGTGTACAGGTCCCCCTCTTCAGGAAGACACGTGTACAGGTCCCCCTCCTCAGGAAGACACGTGTACGGGTCCCCCTCCTCAGGAAGACACGTGTACAGGTCCCCCTCTTCAGGAAGACACGTGTACAGGTCCCCCTCCTCAGGAAGACACATGCACAGGTCCTCCTCCTCAGGAAGACACATGTACAGGTCCTCCTCCTCTGGAAGACACGTGTACAGGTCCCCCTCCTCAGGAAGACACATGTACAGGTCCCCCTCCTCAGGAAGACACGTGTACAGGTCCCCCTCCTCAGGAAGACACATGTACAGGTCCTCCTCCTCTGGAAGACACGTGTACAGGTCCCCCTCCTCAGGAAGACACGTGTACAGGTCCCCCTCCTCAGGAAGACACATGTACAGGTCCCCCTCCTCAGGAAGACACGTGTACAGGACCCCCTCCTCAGGAAGACACGTGTACAGGTCCTCCTCCTCAGGAAGACACATGGACAGGTCCCCCTCCTCAGGAAGACACATGTACAGGACCCCCTCCTCAGGAAGACACGTGTACAGGTCCCCCTCCTCAGGAAGACACATGTACAGGACCCCCTCCTCAGGAAGACACATGCACAGGTCCCCCTCCTCAGGAAGACACATGTACAGGTCCTCCTTCTCAGGAAGACACGTGTACAGGTCCCCCTCCTCAGGAAGACACATGCACAGGTCCTCCTCCTCAGGAAGACACATGTACAGGTCCCCCTCCTCAGGAAGACACGTGTACAGGTCCCCCTCCTCAGGAAGACACATGTACAGGTCCCCCTCCTCAGGAAGACACATGTACAGGTCCCCCTCCTCAGGAAGACACGTGTACAGGTCCCCCTCTTCAGGAAGACACGTGTACAGGTCCCCCTCCTCAGGAAGACACGTGTACGGGTCCCCCTCCTCAGGAAGACAAGTGTACAGGTCCCCCTCTTCAGGAAGACACGTGTACAGGTCCCCCTCCTCAGGAAGACACATGCACAGGTCCTCCTCCTCAGGAAGACACATGTACAGGTCCTCCTCCTCTGGAAGACACGTGTACAGGTCCCCCTCCTCAGGAAGACACATGTACAGGTCCCCCTCCTCAGGAAGACACGTGTACAGGTCCCCCTCCTCAGGAAGACACATGTACAGGTCCTCCTCCTCAGGAAGACACATGGACAGGTCCTCCTCCTCAGGAAGACACATGTACAGGTCCCCCTCCTCAGGAAGACACATGGACAGGTCCCCTCCTCCGGAAGACACATGGACAGGTCCTCCTCCTCAGGAAGACACATGGACAGGTCCCCCTCCTCAGGAAGACACATGGACAGGTCCTCCTCCTCAGGAAGACACATGGACAGGTCCTCCTCCTCAGGAAGACACATGGACAGGTCCCCCTCCTCAGGAAGACACATGCACAGGTCCTCCTCCTCAGGAAGACACATGTACAGGTCCCCCTCCTCAGGAAGACACGTGTACAGGTCCCCCTCCTCAGGAAGACACATGCACAGGTCCCCCTCCTCAGGAAGACACATGTACAGGTCCTCCTTCTCAGGAAGACACGTGTACAGGTCCTCCTCCTCAGGAAGACACGTGTACAGGTCCCCCTCCTCAGGAAGACACATGCACAGGTCCTCCTCCTCAGGAAGACACATGCACAGGTCCCCCTCCTCAGGAAGACACATGTACAGGTCCCCCTCCTCAGGAAGACACGTGTACGGGTCCCCCTCCTCAGGAAGACACGTGTACAGGTCCCCCTCTTCAGGAAGACACGTGTACAGGTCCCCCTCCTCAGGAAGACACGTGTACGGGTCCCCCTCCTCAGGAAGACACGTGTACAGGTCCCCCTCTTCAGGAAGACACGTGTACAGGTCCCCCTCCTCAGGAAGACACATGCACAGGTCCTCCTCCTCAGGAAGACACATGTACAGGTCCTCCTCCTCTGGAAGACACGTGTACAGGTCCCCCTCCTCAGGAAGACACATGTACAGGTCCCCCTCCTCAGGAAGACACGTGTACAGGTCCCCCTCCTCAGGAAGACACATGTACAGGTCCTCCTCCTCTGGAAGACACGTGTACAGGTCCCCCTCCTCAGGAAGACACGTGTACAGGTCCCCCTCCTCAGGAAGACACATGTACAGGTCCCCCTCCTCAGGAAGACACGTGTACAGGACCCCCTCCTCAGGAAGACACGTGTACAGGTCCTCCTCCTCAGGAAGACACATGGACAGGTCCCCCTCCTCAGGAAGACACATGTACAGGACCCCCTCCTCAGGAAGACACGTGTACAGGTCCCCCTCCTCAGGAAGACACATGTACAGGACCCCCTCCTCAGGAAGACACATGTACAGGTCCCCCTCCTCAGGAAGACACATGTACAGGTCCTCCTCCTCAGGAAGACACATGTACAGGTCCTCCTCCTCAGGAAGACACATGTACAGGTCCTCCTCCTCAGGAAGACACATGGACAGGTCCCCCTCTTCAGGAAGACACGTGTACAGGTCCCCCTCCTCAGGAAGACACGTGTACGGGTCCCCCTCCTCATGAAGACACGTGTACAGGTCCCCCTCTTCAGGAAGACACGTGTACAGGTCCCCCTCCTCAGGAAGACACATGCACAGGTCCTCCTCCTCAGGAAGACACATGCACAGGTCCTCCTCCTCTGGAAGACACGTGTACAGGTCCCCCTCCTCAGGAAGACACATGTACAGGTCCCCCTCCTCAGGAAGACACGTGTACAGGTCCCCCTCCTCAGGAAGACACATGTACAGGTCCTCCTCCTCTGGAAGACACGTGTACAGGTCCCCCTCCTCAGGAAGACACATGTACAGGTCCCCCTCCTCAGGAAGACACATGTACAGGTCCCCCTCCTCAGGAAGACACATGGACAGGTCCCCCTCCTCAGGAAGACACATGTACAGGACCCCCCTCCTCAGGAAGACACGTGTACAGGTCCTCCTCCTCAGGAAGACACATGGACAGGTCCCCCTCCTCAGGAAGACACATGTACAGGACCCCCTCCTCAGGAAGACACGTGTACAGGTCCCCCTCCTCAGGAAGACACATGTACAGGTCCTCCTCCTCAGGAAGACACATGTACAGGTCCTCCTCCTCAGGAAGACACATGGACAGGTCCTCCTCCTCAGGAAGACACATGGACAGGTCCCCCTCCTCAGGAAGACACATGCACAGGTCCTCCTCCTCAGGAAGACACATGTACAGGTCCCCCTCCTCAGGAAGACACGTGTACAGGTCCCCCTCCTCAGGAAGACACATGCACAGGTCCCCCTCCTCAGGAAGACACATGTACAGGTCCTCCTTCTCAGGAAGACACATGCACAGGTCCTCCTCCTCAGGAAGACACATGTACAGGTCCCCCTCCTCAGGAAGACACGTGTATGGGTCCCCCTCCTCAGGAAGACACGTGTACAGGTCCCCCTCTTCAGGAAGACACGTGTACAGGTCCCCCTCCTCAGGAAGACACGTGTACGGGTCCCCCTCCTCATGAAGACACGTGTACAGGTCCCCCTCTTCAGGAAGACACGTGTACAGGTCCCCCTCCTCAGGAAGACACATGCACAGGTCCTCCTCCTCAGGAAGACACATGTACAGGTCCTCCTCCTCTGGAAGACACGTGTACAGGTCCCCCTCCTCAGGAAGACACATGTACAGGTCCCCCTCCTCAGGAAGACACGTGTACAGGTCCCCCTCCTCAGGAAGACACATGTACAGGTCCTCCTCCTCTGGAAGACACGTGTACAGGTCCCCCTCCTCAGGAAGACACATGTACAGGTCCCCCTCCTCAGGAAGACACATGTACAGGTCCCCCTCCTCAGGAAGACACATGTACAGGTCCTCCTTCTCAGGAAGACACATGCACAGGTCCTCCTCCTCAGGAAGACACGTGTACAGGTCCCCCTCTTCAGGAAGACACGTGTACAGGTCCCCCTCCTCAGGAAGACACGTGTACGGGTCCCCCTCCTCATGAAGACACGTGTACAGGTCCCCCTCTTCAGGAAGACACGTGTACAGGTCCCCCTCCTCAGGAAGACACATGCACAGGTCCTCCTCCTCAGGAAGACACATGTACAGGTCCTCCTCCTCTGGAAGACACGTGTACAGGTCCCCCTCCTCAGGAAGACACATGTACAGGTCCCTCTCCTCAGGAAGACACGTGTACAGGTCCCCCTCCTCAGGAAGACACATGTACAGGTCCTCCTCCTCTGGAAGACACGTGTACAGGTCCCCCTCCTCAGGAAGACACATGTACAGGTCCCCCTCCTCAGGAAGACACATGTACAGGTCCCCCTCCTCAGGAAGACACATGGACAGGTCCCCCTCCTCAGGAAGACACATGTACAGGTCCCCCTCCTCAGGAAGACACATGTACAGGTCCTCCTCCTCAGGAAGACACATGGACAGGTCCCCCTCCTCAGGAAGACACATGTACAGGTCCCCCTCCTCAGGAAGACACATGTACAGGTCCCCCTCCTCAGGAAGACACATGGACAGGTCCCCCTCCTCAGGAAGACACATGTACAGGACCCCCTCCTCAGGAAGACACGTGTACAGGTCCCCCTCCTCAGGAAGACACATGTACAGGTCCCCCTCCTCAGGAAGACACATGTACGGGTCCTCCTCCTCAGGAAGACACATGGACAGGTCCCCCTCCTCAGGAAGACACATGTACAGGTCCCCCTCCTCAGGAAGACACATGGACAGGTCCCCCTCCTCAGGAAGACACATGGACAGGACCCCCTCCTCAGGAAGACACATGTACAGGTCCTCCTCCTCAGGAAGACACATGTACGGGTCCTCCTCCTCAGGAAGACACATGGACAGGTCCCCCTCCTCAGGAAGACACATGTACAGGTCCTCCTCCTCAGGAAGACACATGGACAGGTCCCCCTCCTCAGGAAGACACATGGACAGGACCCCCTCCTCAGGAAGACACATGTACAGGTCCCCCTCCTCAGGAAGACACATGTACAGGTCCCCCTCCTCAGGAAGACATGTGTACAGGTCCTTCTGAGGTTTCTCAATGAACATCTAAATGATTCAGAGAAGGATTGGGGGAGAAAGTTCTGTGTCAGATGAGACCAAAATTCAGCTCTTTGGCATTAACTCAACTCACCGTGTTTGGAGGAAGAAAAATGGTGACTATGACCCCAAGAACACCATCCCTACAGTCACACACGGAGGTGGAAACATGAACACCATCCCTACAGTCACACACGGAGGTGGAAACATGAACACCATCCCTACAGTCACACACCGAGGTGGAACATGAACACCATCCCTACAGTCACACACGGAGGGGGGAACATGAACACCATCCCTACAGTCACACACCGAGGTGGAACAATGACACCATCCCTACAGTCACACACGGAGGGGGGGACATGAACACCATCCCTACAGTCACACACGGAGGTGGAAACATGAACACCATCCCTACAGTCACACACGGAGGGGGGGAACATGAACACCATCCCTACAGTCACACACCGAGGTGGAACAATGACACCATCCCTACAGTCACACACGGAGGTGGAAACATGAACACCATCCCTACAGTCACACACGGAGGGGGGAACATGAACACCATCCCTACAGTCACACACCGAGGTGGAACATGAACACCATCCCTACAGTCACACACGGAGGGGGGAACATGAACACCATCCCTACAGTCACACACCGAGGTGGAACAATGACACCATCCCTACAGTCACACACGGAGGGGGGGACATGAACACCATCCCTACAGTCACACACGGAGGTGGAAACATGAACACCATCCCTACAGTCACACACGGAGGGGGGGAACATGAACACCATCCCTACAGTCACACACGGAGGGGGGAACATGAACACCATCCCTACAGTCACACACCGAGGTGGAACAATGACACCATCCCTACAGTCACACACGGAGGTGGGAACATGAACACCATCCCTACAGTCACACACAGAGGGGGGAACATGATGCTTTGGGGCTGTTTCTCGGATAAAGGTTCAGGCCGACTTTGCCACATTGAGGATCCAATGGACGGGGCCATGTATTGTAAGATCTTGGATGAGAACCTTCTTCCCTCACCCAGAACACTGAAGATGGGTCATGGATGGGTCTTCCAGCATCACAATGACCCAAAACATATCACCAAGGCAACAAAGGAGTGGCTCAAGAAGAAGCACATGAAGGTCATGGAGTGGCCTAGCCGGTCTCCAGACCTTAATCCCATAGAAAATGTACGGAGGAGCTGAAACTTCAAGTCGCCAAGAAACCTTCAGGATTTAGAGAAGATCTGTAGAGAAGAGAGGAGAAAATCCCTCCTGAGATGTGGAAACCTCATCACCACCTACAAGAAACGTCTGACCTCTGTGATCACCAACAAGGGTTTCTCCACCAACTACTAAGTCATGTTTTACTAAGGGGATCAAATACTTATTTTACTCACTGAACTGCAACTCCATTTATAACATTTGTATTGTGTGCTTTCTGGATTTTTGGTTGATCTTCTGTCTCCATCATATAAAATACACCTCTGATAACAATGATAAACCCTTCATTTCTATGTAAGTGGGGAAAACTTACACCATCTGCAGGGGAGGCGATCGTTATCCCCTCCCCCGTATATAAATGTACAATAATAATAGTGTGTGACTGTGGGGGGAGGGGACATTAGAGTGTAAGCTCCTCTGTACAGAGACTGATGTGACTGTGGGGGGAGGGGACATTAGAGTGTAAGCTCCTCTGTACAGAGACTGATGTGACTGTAGGGGGGGAGGGGACATTAGAGTGTAAGCTCCTCTGTACAGAGACTGATGTGACTGTGGGGGGAGGGGACATTAGAGTGTAAGCTTCTCTGTACAGAGACTGATGTGACTGTGGGGGGGGAGGGGACATTAGAGTGTAAGCTCCTCTGTACAGAGACTGATGTGACTGTGGGGGGAGGGGACATTAGAGTGTAAGCTCCTCTGTACAGAGACTGATGTGACTGTAGGGGGGGAGGGGACATTAGAGTGTAAGCTCCTCTGTACAGAGACTGATGTGACTGTGGGGGGAGGGGACATTAGAGTGTAAGCTTCTCTGTACAGAGACTGATGTGACTGTGGGGGGGGAGGGGACATTAGAGTGTAAGCTCCTCTGTACAGAGACTGATGTGATTGTGGGGGGAGGGGACATTAGAGTGTAAGCTCCTCTGTACACTGTGGGGGAGGGGACATTAGAGTGTAAGCTCCTCTGTACAGAGACTGATGTGACTGTGGGGGAGGGGACATTAGAGTGTAAGCTCCTCTGTACAGAGACTGATGTGACTGTGGGGGGAGGGGACATTAGAGTGTAAGCTCCTCTGTACAGAGACTGATGTGACTGTGGGGGGAGGGGACATTAGAGTGTAAGCTCCTCTGTACAGAGACTGATGTGACTGTGGGGGGAGGGGACATTAGAGTGTAAGCTCCTCTGTACAGAGACTGATGTGACTGTGGGGGAGGGGACATTAGAGTGTAAGCTCCTCTGTACAGAGACTGATGTGACTGTGGGGGGGAGGGGGACATTAGAGTGTAAGCTCCTCTGTACAGAGACTGATGTGACTGTGGGGGAGGGGACATTAGAGTGTAAGCTCCTCTGTACAGAGACTGATGTGACTGTGGGGGAGGGGACATTAGAGTGTAAGCTCCTGTGGTGCAGAGCCTGGGTCGGTGGTAGGTCTCGGTCGCTCGCCCCGCGGTGCCGTATCCTCGGAATGTGAGACGACTTGTATATCTAATTGAAGGTGAAGAGGACGCGGCTCTGACACTCGATCTATATCTGCGGAGATGTTTAATGGATGAGATGGAGAGCCCTGCGTCCCGTCCTCTCCTCTCCCCGGTGACATGTATAGTAAATCCGGCCGCCGCGGCCGTCATCCGGCGGTCATCCATCTCGGGTCTGTATAACAATTATCTCACTTCCTGCAGAACGTCGGTAAATAAATGTCAACCATGGACAGGATCTCCCCAACATTCCAGACGTACTTTCTATAAAGAACACCGACACCCGCAAACCCGTACTGACCTCTGACCTCTGCCCGGGAACAATGCCCAGCCTGCGTGTCTGAGGGACCGCAATGAAACACAGAATCTCCATGGAAATATGGTACAGCAAACCTGAGATGTGAGAAGATAATAATGAAGATTCCATTGATTTGTGGGGCCCGGAGGGGGGGGGGGGGGTTATGAAGGTCTATGAGAAGTTCTGTGGACTCAGCAGAACACGGCGCTCTCACAGATGGAGCTCTCGAGGGGGTATGTAGTTAGTATTGGGAGGCTCTGAAGATGGTTTCTCCCCCCGGGGGGGGCACACAGGGCACATCCAGCCACCGGTGACACGGTGCTCCCGCTCTTTATAATGAGCTCCCGGGGGGGGGGGGGGGTGGAAATAGCGCCGCTTATCTCCCATATCACCCGTAATGAGCCGCTCTCTCTGTTCTCTCCCACGTCTGTCGTGATTTTGCTGACTACACCTGAGCCGGGGGGCGAGGACTGCATGGAGTCTGTGCATTCCTTCCTGCCAGGGATTTCTTTTCTCAGAGAATAGTCGCAGGTACCCCTTTCTTCTGAGTCACCCCTTTTTTTTCCTGCCCCCTACTCACCTCCGAGCACCGTCCCTTGGTTCCATCTCCTACCCACCTCCAAGAACCACCCTTGGTTCCACCCGCTACCCACCTCAGAGCACCGTCCCTTGATTCCACCCCCTACCCACCTCAGAGCACTGTCCCTTGGTTCCACCCCCTACCCACCTCAGAGCACTGTCCCTTGGTTCCACCCCCTACCCACCTCAGAGCACTGTCCCTTGGTTCCACCCCCTACCCACTGCTGAGCACTGTCCCTTGGTTCCACCCCCTACCCACCTCAGAGCACTGTCCCTTGGTTCCACCCCCTACCCACTGCTGAGCACTGTCCCTTGGTTCCATCTCCTGCCCACCTCTGAGCCCCATCCCTTGGTTCCACCCCCTACCCACCTCCAAGCACCGTCCCTTGGTTCCAGCCCCTTACTCAGCTCCAAGCACAGTCCCTTGGTTCCACCCCCTACCCACCTCAGAGCACCGTCTCTTGGTTCCACCCCCTACCCACCTCCAAGCACCGTCCCTTGGTTCCACCTCCTACCCACCTCCAAGAACCGCCCTTGGTTCCACCCGCTACCCACCTCAGAGCACCGTCCCTTGGTTCCACCCCCTACCCACTGCTGAGCACTGTCCCTTGGTTCCACCCCCTACCCACCTCAGAGCACTGTCCCTTGGTTCCACCCCCTACCCACCTCAGAGCACCGTCTCTTGGTTCCACCCCCTACCCACCTCCGAGCACTGTCCCTTGGTTCCACCCCCTACCCACTGCTGAGCACTGTCCATTGGTTCCATCTCCTGCCCACCTCTGAGCACCATCCCTTGGTTCCAGCCCCTTACTCAGCTCCAAGCACAGTCCCTTGGTTCCACCCCCTACCCACCTCAGAGCACCGTCTCTTGGTTCCACCCCCTACCCACCTCCAAGCACCGTCCCTTGGTTCCATCCCCCTACCCAGCTCCGAGCATCATCCCTTGGTTCCACCCCCTACCCACCTCAGAGCACCATCCCTTGTTTAAACCCTCTACCCACCTCCGAGCATCGTTTCTTGGTTCCACCCTCTACCCACCTCCAAGCACCCTCCCCTGGTTCCATCCCCCTACCCAGCTCCGAGCACAGTCCCTTGGTTCCACCTCCTACCCACCTCCAAGAACCGCCCTTGGTTCCACCCGCTACCAACCTCAGAGCACCGTCCCTTGGTTCCACCCCCTACCCACTGCTGAGCACTGTCCCTTGGTTCCACCCGCTACCCACCTCAGAGCACCATCCCTTGTTTAAACCCTCTACCCACCTCCGAGCATCGTTTCTTGGTTCCACCCTCTACCCACCCCCAAGCACCGTCCCTTGGTTCCATCCCCCTACCCAGCTCCGAGCACAGTCCCTTGGTTCCTCCCCTTACTCACCTCCGAGCACCGTCCCTTGGTTCCACCCCCTACCCACCTCCAAGCACCGTCCCTTTGTTCCAGCCCCCTACCCAGCTTCGAGCACAGTCCCTTGTTTCCTCCCCTTACTCAGCTCCGAGCACAGTCCCTTGGTTCCACCCCCTACCCACCTCAGAGCACCGTCTCTTGGTTCCATCCCCTACCCACCTCCAAGCACCATCCCTTGGTTCCACTCCCTTCCCACCTCCAAGCACCGTCCCTTGGTTCCATCCCCCTACCCACCCCCGAGCACTGTCCCTTGGTTCCACCCCCTACCCACCTCAGAGTATCGTTCCTTGGTTCCACCCCCTACCCACCTCAGAGTATCGTTCCTTGGTTCCACCCCCTACCCACTTCCGAGCACCGTCCCTTGGTTCCACCCCCTACCCACCTGAGCACCATCTCTTGGTTCCACCCCCTACCCACCTTCAAGAACCGTCCCTTATTTCCACCCACTACCCCCCTCAGAGCGCCGTACCTTGGTTCCACCCCCTACCCACCTCAGAGTATCGTTCCTTAGTTCCACCCCCTACCCACTTCCGAGCACCGTCCCCTGGTGCTATCCCCCTACCCACCTCCGAGCACTGTCCCTTGGTTTCACCCCCTACCCACCTCCGAGCACTGTCCCTTGGTTCCACCCCCTACCCACCTCCGAGCACTGTCCCTTGGTTTCACCCCCTACCCACCTCCGAGCACTGTCCCTTGGTTCCACCCCCTACCCACCTCCAAATACTGTCCCTTGGTTCAACCCCCTATCCACCTGAGCACCATCTCTTGGTTCCACCCCCTACCCACCTTCAAGAACCGTCCCTTATTTCCACCCACTACCCACCTCAGAGTGCCGTCCCTTGGTTCCACCCCCTACCCACCTCAGAGTATCGTTCCTTGGTTCCACCCCCTACCCACTTCCGAGCACCATCCCCTGGTTCTATCCCCCTACCCACCTCCGAGCACTGTCCCTTGGTTTCACCCCCTACCCACCTCCGAGCACTGTCCCTTGGTTCCACCCCCTACCCACCTCCAAATACTGTCCCTTGGTTCCACCCCCTACCCACCTCCAAATACTGTCCCTTGGTTCCACCCCCTACCCATCTCCGAGCACCGTCCCTTGGTTCCACCCCCTACCCACCTCAAAGCACCATTCTATGATGCCTACCAACCTCCCAGTATCACCCCTTTTGGAAAATACAGAACCAAGTATAATTTTGTGATGCTACGTAATTTGTGTGGAATTTGTTAATGATAACAAGAAAAACCCTAAAACAGATTCCTTGCAGCCAGCAATAATAGAACCCCCCCAGCAACGATAGGCCCCCCCAGCACCAGTACACCTTCTTCCCAAAAAACAATACCTCCACCCAGCAACCAAAGATCTCCCAGCAGCCAGCATCAAAAGACTCCTCCCTCAATAGTAGATCCCTGCTAGCATTACTAGACCCCCCCATCAGCAACAATAGACCCCCCCCAGAGATAACAAATCCCCCATCAGCAACAATAGACCCCCCCCCAGAGATAACAAATCCCCCATCAGCAACAATAGACACCCCCCCCCAGAGATAACAAATCCCCCAGCAGCAACAATAGACACCCCCCCCAGAGATAACAAATCCCCCAGCAGCCAGCAATAGACCCTTCAGTACACCCCAGCACCCATTGCCATTAT
The DNA here is from genome assembly GCF_037356315.1 of Lithobates pipiens. Classification (NCBI taxonomy): domain Eukaryota; kingdom Metazoa; phylum Chordata; class Amphibia; order Anura; family Ranidae; genus Lithobates; species Lithobates pipiens. The sequence goes on along the minus strand of NW_027507764.1, from coordinate 596,064,491 downwards.
ATACATTCAGTGCCAGAGGTGCATCCCCCGACTGAAGAAAAGTCCTGGCTCCTGTACATCAGTATGGAATAGGGGCAGTGAGATCCAGGATTCATGGGGTACAGGCACAGGGGAGGCTGGGTGAGGTATTGTGGTCTGGTGAGCCTCTTTAAAAATGAACCAGCATGATGGAAAACGATCATAAGAACCTCAACCCCCCCCCCCCCCCCCCCCGGTCAGCTGATCCAGGCAAAAGAACTTGTAGGGTTATTACAGACACACACTCAGCCTACAATACCACCAGCTGCCATTGGAGGGCGCCTCACCCAAACCTAGCTGGCTTTATTGACATATGCAGATCTCATACAATCTGGTGTACTATAATGCAATGGTTCTCCCTTCCGGGGCCTCCATCCAGCTGCAGACCCCATAATCTCCCGCAGTGCTCCCCAACTCCTATAGCGCCCCACAGTGCCCATCCGGCCCCATGAGAGCCCTCAGCCTCCCACATCCTCCAGCCCGCCTCAGCGCCCCCACAGCTGTGTCAGGTGGTCTGTATGGGGTCCCGTGTCAGGCCATCTGTATGGGGTCCCGTGTCAGGTCGTCTGTATGGGGTCCCATGTCAGGTGGTCTGTATGGGGCCCCGTGTCAGGTCATCTGTATGGGGTCCCGTGTCAGGTGGTCTGTATGGGGTCCCGTGTCAGGTGGTCTGTATGGGGTCCCGTGTCAGGTGGTCTGTATGGGGTCCCGTGTCAGGTGGTCTGTATGGGGTCCCGTGTCAGGTGGTCTGTATGGGGCCCCGTGTCAGGTCATCTGTATGGGGTCCCTTGTCAGGTCGTCTGTATGGGGTCCCGTGTCAGGTTGTCTGTATGGGGTCCCTGTCAGGTGGTCTGTATGGGGTCCCGTGTCAGGTGGTCTGTGTAGGGCCCCATGTCAGGTCATCTGTATGGGGCCCCGTGTCAGGTCGTCTGTATGGGGCCCCGTGTCAGGTCGTCTGTATGGGGTCCCGTGTCAGGTTGTCTGTATGGGGTCCCGTGTCAGGTCGTCTGTATGGGGTCCCGTGTCAGGTGGTCTGTGTAGGGCCCCATGTCAGGTCATCTGTATAGGGCCCCGTGTCAGGTGGTCTGTATGTGGTCCCGTGTCAGGTGGTCTGTATGTGGTCCCGTGTCAGGTGGTCTGTATGTGGTCCCGTGTCAGGTGGTCTGTATGGGGTCCCGTGTCAGGTGGTCTGTATGTGGTCCCGTGTCAGGTGCTCTGTATGGGGTCCCGTGTCTGGTTGTCTGTATGGGGTCCCTGTCAGGTCGTCTGTATGGGGTCCCGTGTCAGGTGGTCTGTGTAGGGCCCCATGTCAGGTCATCTGTATAGGGCCCCGTGTCAGGTGGTCTGTATGTGGTCCCGTGTCAGGTGGTCTGTATGTGGTCCCGTGTCAGGTGGTCTGTATGGGGTCCCGTGTCAGGTGGTCTGTATAAGGACCCGTGTCAGGCCGTCTGTATGGGTCCCGTGTCAGGTCGTCTGTACAGCCAATCAGATTCCTCTTTTCTCAGTTATCATTTTTCAGGTCTGGTGCAATACAGACAGTTCTTACTTCAGACATATCACAAGACACATGGTGAGCTGTGCTGCCATCTAGTGGGCAGAGTGCAGAATAACAACGGGAGCCAATGAAGGGTCCCTCCGCCAAACACGGATAATACCCTCCTGACAGTTTCTTCTGCCTCTCCGGGGAGTGTCATGTCCCAATGTTGGGGGTCATTATTCCTCCCACTGACACCAATGTTGGGGGTTATTATTCCTCCCAGACACCAATGTTGGGGGTTATTATTCCTCCCACTGACACCAATGTTGGGGGTTATTATTCCTCCCAGACACCAATGTTGGGGGTTATTATTCCTCCCACTGACACCAATGTTGGGGGTTATTATTCCTCCCAGACACCAATGTTGGGGGTTATTATTCCTCCCACTGACACCAATGTTGGGGGTTATTATTGCATTATATATATATATATATAACAAGAACAATGCATGAAGGATGAGGATGACAGCCGGGCCGGGTTTATGAATGGAGAATGTTTAGGCCGATGGGGAATGCTGAGCCTTGTAGTTCCACAGCAGCCGCAGAGGACACTTCCCAGCATTTATCTATCCACAATACACAGAACAGACATCCAGATCCTCCATATGTCACCTGACATTCAACACAGCAAACATGCCAAGTACATGTAACATGTCTGACACATATGTGCAGCAACATCTCCCTCTGCTGGACATCGCAGGAACTGCACCAGAATTCACACAGCAAGACCTGTGTATGATGACAGCTGATTGGATACCGACCAATATTATGATCCGCATCCGTTTCTGAACCAGAGGAGCTTGCACTCTATTCTTATTAGTCATATTATGTTGGTCTGGTTGTCAGTGGTATGATTGGTCAGTCACTCCAATGTCTGTAGATTGTCCAGTTGGGATATTGTATTGTCTCTCCTGTAGATTGTTGGTGTGTGCTGCCATCTGGTGGCTCATCCTGTGTAATGCGCTCTCTTCTGTCTCCGTACATTTTATATTGGATTCTGTAGATAGTTTGTTGGTTTGTTTTCTGTGTTTCCATGAAACCGTATATCCTATCTACAGTATATATATATATATATATATATATATATCTTATCCTATCTACAGTATATATATATATATATATATATATCTTATCCTATCTACAGTATATATATATATATATATATATATATATATCCTATCTACAGTATATATATATATATATATATATCCTATCTACAGTATATATATATATATATATATATCCTATCTACAGTATATATATATATATATATATATATATATATATATCCTATCCTATCTACAGTATATATATATATATATATATATCTCCTATCCTATCTATAATGTGTATATATATATATACCATATATCCTATATATCCATATCATATTCCATCTACAGAGTATATTATTATTATTATTATACACGATTTATATATCGCAATAGTTTGCGCAGTGCTTTACAGTGTAGAGGCGGGACAGCACAATTACAGTACTAAACAGAAGGGACAGGAGGGTCCTGCCCCTGGAGCTTACATTCTAAAGGTATATACCATATATCCTATATGATCTAATATTTATACAGAGCCTTGAAAAAGTATTCATACCCTTTGAAATTCCCCACATCTTGTCATATTACAACCAGAAACGTAAATGTATTTTATTGGGATTTTATGTGATGGAGCAACACAAAGTGTCACATAATTGTGAAGTGGAAGGAAAATGATAAATGATACAAATAAATATGTGAAAAGTGTGGGGGAGGGGCATTTGTATGGCGCCCCCTTTACTCTGATACCCCTAACTAAAATCTAGGGGAACCAATCGCCTTCAGAAGTCACCTAATTAGTAAATAGAGTCCCCCTGTGTGTCATTTAATCTCAGTATAAATACAGCTGTTCTGTGAAGGCCTCAGAGGTTTGTTAGAGAACCTCAGTGAACAAACAGCATCATGAAAGCCAAGGAACACACCAGACAGGTCAGGGATGAAGTTGTGGAGAAGTATAAAGCAGGGTTGGGTTATATATAAAATCTCCCAAGCTTTGACCATCTCACGGAGCTCTGTTCAATCCATCATCGGAAAATGGAAAGAGTATGGCACAACTGCAAATCTACCAAGACATGGCCGTCCACCTAAACTGACCGGGCCGGGCAAGGAGAGCATTCATCAGAGAAGAGCCAAGAGGTCCATGGTAACTCTGGAGGAGCTGCAGAGATCCACAGCTCAGGGGGGAGAATCTGTCCACAGGACAACTATTAGTCGTCTCTCCACAAATCTGCCCTTTATGGAAGAGTGACAAGAAGAAAGACATTGGAGAAAGAAAGTCATAAGAAGTCCTGTTTGTAGTTTGTGAGAAGCCATGTGGGGGAGGGGGCAGCAAACATGTGGAAGAAGGTGATCTGGTCAGAGGAGACCAAAATTCAACTTTATGGCCTAAAAGCAAAACGCTATGTGTGGGGAAACTAACACCGCCCATCCCCCGAACACACCATCCCCACCGTGAGACATGGTGATGGCAGCATCATGTGGTGGGGATGGTTTTCTTCAGCAGGGACAGGGAAGCTGGTCAGAGTTGATGGGAAGATGGATGGAGACAAATACAGGACAACATTAGAAGAAAACCTGTTAGAGTCGGCAGAAGACTTGAGACCGGGGCGGAGGTTCCCCTTCCAGCAGGACAACGACCCGAAACATCCAGCCAGAGCTACAATGGAATGGTTTACATCAAAGCATATTCATGTGTTAGAATGGCCCAGTCACAGTCCAGACCTAAATCCCATTGAGAATCTGTGGCAAGACTTGAAAATTGCTGATCACAGACGCTCTCCATTAGGGATGAGCCGAACACCCCCCGGTTCGGTTCGCACTAGAACTTTCGAACGGACCCCAAATTCGCACGAACGTTAGAACCCCATTGAAGTCTATGGGACTCGAACGTTCGAATTGGAAAGTGCTCATTTTAACGGCTAATATGCAAGATAGTGTCCTAAAAAGGGTTTGGGGACCTGCCTCCTGCCTCAGGGGACATGGGTCACTGCAAAAAAAAAGTTTTAAAAACTGCCGTTTTGGCGGGAGCACTGATTTTAATGACGATTAAAGTGAAAAAAAAAAAGTGAAATATTCCTTTAAATATGGTGCCTGGGGGGTGTCTGTAGTATGCCTGTGAAGTGCCACGTGTTTCCCGTGTTTAGAACAGTCCCTGCACAAAATGACATTAAACGGAAATAACACCATTTAAAACTGCTTGCGGTTTTAATGTTATATCTGGTTCCTGCAATATGGTTGAAAATCATTCAGAAACATGGCATGGGTAGCCCTCCCTGCCCATTACCAGCCCCTTTGGGTCTTGTACGCATATTAAGGGGAACCCCGTACCCATATTAAAAAAAGGAAATGCGTGAGGCCCCCAGGCCCTATATACTCAGAACAGCAGTATACAGGCGGTGCAAACAAGACAGGGACTGTGTAGGTTTGTTGTGTTAAGTTGAATCTGTTTGTAATTTTGAACCGGTACATTTTTAAAGTGTAGCTCCAGTCAAAAAAACTATCTTTAAGCTTTTTGGAAAACATAGGGAAGGGTTATCACCCCTGTATAATTTGTTTTGTCGTCCATCTTTTTTCATCTCACTTCCTGTTGTCTCCTTCCGTTTGCAAGTAGGAGATGTTTGTAAGTTGGATGTTTGAAAGTAGGGGCCTGCCCTATATGCTCTGCAGAAATGGCGGAACAAGGTGTTGGTTTTGCCACAACATTGTAAGCCCTCAAAGTGACTCTTGCTGGGCGCTGGAGCGCCCTGCTGTGAACGATTATATCAAGAATTGTAATTACATGCCATTGTTGAACAGTGGTAGAAAAATTGACCTTTGGTGGTTGTGGTGCTGGTGCCACAACACTATAAGTCCTCACAGTTACTCTGGGTGGGCACAGGAACGGGCCCTCCTGTGAAATATTATATCAAGAATTGTAATTACATGTCCCTGTTAAACAGGGGCAGAAAAATTGGGCCTTAGGTACTGCTGCTGGTGCCACCACACTGCAACCTATATTGTGCTGGAGGCACACAACACCCACTAACTCCTGCAGATGCCTTTATTATAGAACACCAGAGATAAAGGGGTATATACAGATGTATACTGTGCTGTGCTGGAAGCACACACAACTTCCAATAACTCCTGCAGATGGCAATTGGGCTCAAATAGAGAAGAGCTATGTAGGTGGATATAGCGGTATGTACTGGGTACAGAGCACGCAGACAGCACACACATCTCCTAACACTACTGACTGCAAGCTCTATTATAAATGATAGATCACTAGCTATATAGGTGAGGGGAATATAGCGGTGTATACTGCGGTCAGGGCACACAGACAACAACCACTACACAACAGCAAGATCGAAAATCGGCCGAAAACGATTGGTGTGTAACTGTGTTGAAGGTACACAGAACAGACACACTGGCGGCCTTATATAGTGTGGGGCGTGTACTACACAGCCTGAGCTATGATTGGCCACAGGCATCCTGCCTGTGGCCAATCATGGCTCTCCTCGCTGCTGGCGCTGTGATTGGCCAAGCATGCGGGGTCACAGTGCATGCTTGGCCAATCATGAGCCAGCAATGCACTGCGCCATCGCAGTGCATTGTGGGCCGTGAGCGCCACACGAATTTGGCGCGAACGGCCCATAACGTTCGGAATTCACCGAACGGGTGAACAGCCGATGTTCGACTCGAACACGAAGCTCATCCCTACTCTCCATCCAATCTGACAGAGCTTGAGATATTCTACAAAGAAGAAGAATGGGCAGAAATGTCCTCTCTAGATGGGCAAAGCTGGTAGAGACACCCCCAAAAAGACTTGTAGAGAAAGGGGGTTCTACAAAGTATTGACTCCGGGGGGCGCCATACAAATGCCCCTCCCCCACACTATTTGATACTATTTATTTGTATCATTTATCATTTTCCTTCCACTTCACAATTATGTGACACTTTGTGTTGGTCCATCACATAAAATCCCAATAAAATACATTTATGGTTTTGGATGTAACATGACAAAGTGTGGGAAATGTCAAGGGGTATGAATACTTTTTCAAGGCACTGTATCTATATTCTATACCATCTATGTATATATTCCGTGTATCCTATATCTTTTACAATGTACACTACTATGTAAAAGTCTTAGGCAGGTGTGATGCTTTCAGACATTGAAGTGTTAATAGTTTATTTTTTATCAATGAACAAAATGGAATGTAAGAGAAGAGAAATTCCAAATCCAATCAATATTTGGGGTGACCCCCTCCCCCCCTTTTCCTTCTTCTAGGAAGACTCGCACACAGTTGTTGAAGGAACTCGGCAGGTAGGTTGTTCTATGGTGGGTAGGTTGTTCTATGGTGGGTAGGTTGTTCTAGGTACATCTTGGAGAACTGAGCACAGATCTTCTGTGGATGTCGGCCGCCTCTAATCCTTCATCCCAGACGGGCGAGATCAGGGCTCTGTGGGGGCAAAACCATCACTTTCTAGGACTCCTTGTCCTCCTTTAAACTGAAGATGGTTCTTAATGTCATTGGCTGGATGTTTGGGGGGGTTTTCTGCTGCAGAATAAATTTGGGGCCAATCACACTCCCCCTGATGGTATCACATGATGTAGAATTATCTGCCTGTATATCTCAGCATTGAGGGCACCACCGATCCTGACCAAATCTCCAACCCCATTTGCAGAAGTGCAGCCCCAAACTTGCAAGTGACCTCCAACATGCTTCACAGTTGTCTGCAGACACTCATTATTGTACCGTTGTCCAACCCTTCCCCCAATAAACTGCCTCCTGCTACAGCCAAATATTTCACATCAGTCCAGAGCATCTGCTGACATTTCTCTGTATAGTTGAGTCACTTAGCCTTTTCACATCAGAGGATTTTTGGTGGCAATTCTTCCATGAAGTCCACTTCTGGCCAGAATTACATGGACAGTATATGGGGTACCTGGGTCCCACTGGTTTCCTCCAGTCTTCTCTTGACAGTAGATGGGGGTACTTGGGTGCCACTCGTTTCCTTCAGTCTTCCCAGGACAATAGATGGGGGTACCTGGGTCCTACTGGCTTCCTCTAGACTTTTTTTCCGGAGAGTAGATGGGGGTGCCTGGGACCCACTGGTTTTCCTCCAGACTTCTCTGGACAGTAAATGGGGGTACCTGGGTCCCACTGGTTTCCTCCAGACTTCTCCAGACAGTAGATGGGGGTATTTGGATCCCACTGGTTTCATCCAGACTTCTCTGGACAGTAGATGTGGGTACCTGGGTCCCACTGGTTTCCTACAAACTTTTCTGGACAGTAGATGGGGGTACCTGGGTCCCACTTTTTTCCACCAGACTTCTCCAGACAGTAAATGTGGTACCTGGGTCCCACTGGTTTCCTCCAGACTTCTCCGGACAGTAGATGGGGGTACCTGGGTCCCACTGGTTTCCTCCAGACTTCTCCAGACAGTAGATGGGAGTACCTGGGTCCCACTGGTTTCCAGCTGAATCGTCTGGACAGTATATGGTTGTACCTGGTTCCCACTGGTTTACTCCAGACTTCTCCAGACAGTAGATGGGGGTACCTGGGTCCCACTGGTTTCCACCAGGCTTCTCAGGACAGTATATGGTTGTACCTGGTTCCCACTGGTTTACTCCAGACTTCTCCAGACAGTAGATGGGAGTACCTGGGTCCCACTGGTTTCCAGCTGAATCGTCTGGACAGTATATGGTTGTACCTGGTTCCCACTGGTTTACTCCAGACTTCTCCAGACAGTAGATGGGTGTACCTGGGTCCCACTGGTTTCCTCCAAACTTTTCTGAACAGTAGATGGGTGTACCTGGGTCCTGCTGGTTTCCACCAGACTTCTCTGGACTGTAGATGGGGTACCGCGGTCCCACTGGCTTCCTCTAGACTTCTCCAGACAGTAGAGTAGACGGGTTTACCTGGGTCCCACTGGTTTCCTACAGACTTCTCTGGACAGTAGATGGGGGTACTTGGATCCAACTGGTTTCCTCCAGACTTCTCTAGACAGTAGATGAGGGTACCTGGGTCCCACTGGTTTCCCGCTGAATCGCCTGGACAGTAGATGGGGTACCAGGGTCCCACTGGCTCCCTCCAGACTTCTCCAGACAGTAGAGTAGAAGGGTGTACCTGGGTCCCACTGGTTTCCACTAGACTTCTCTGGACAGTAGATGGGGGTACCTGGGTCCCACTGGTTTTCTGCAAACTTTTCTGGACAGTATATGGGTGTACTTGGGTCCCACTGGTTTCCACCAGACTTCTCTGGGCTGTATATGGGGTACCGCGGTCCCACTGGCTTCCTCTAGACTTCTCCAGACAGTAGAGTAGACGGGTGTACCTGGGTCCCACTGGTTTCCTACAGACTCCTCCGGACAGTAGATGGGGGTACTTGGATCCAACTGGTTTCCTCCAGGCTTCTCTGGACAGTAGATGGGGTACCTGGGTCCCACTGGTTTCCCGCTGAATCGTCTGGACAGTAGATGGGTCCCACTCATCTCCTCCAAACTTCTTTAGACAGTAGATGGGGGTACTTGAATCCCACTGGTTTCCCACAGACTTCTCCGGACTGTAGATGGGGTACCGGGTCCCACTGGCTTCCTCCAAACTTCTCCAGACAGTAGAGTAGACCTGGGTCCCACTGGTTTCCACTAGACTTCACAGGACAGTAGATGGGTGTACCTGGGTCCCACTGGTTTCCACCAGACATCTCTAGACAGTAGACAGGTGTACCAGGGTCCCACTGGTTTCCTCCGGACTTCTCCAGACAGTAGATGGGGGTACTTGGATCCCACTGGTTTCCTCCAGACCTCTCTGGAGAATAGATGGGGTACCTGGGTCTCACTGGTTTCCAGCTGAATCGTCTGGACTGTAGATGGGGTACTAGGATCCACTGGCTTCCTCCAGACTTCTCCGGACAGAGGATGGGGGGGTACTTGGAACTCACTGGTTTCCTCCAGACTTATTTGGACAGTAGATGGGGTACTTGGATCCCACTGGTTTCCTCCAGACTTCTCTGGACATTAGATGGGGGTACCTGGGTCCCACTGGTTTCCACCAGACTTCTCTAGACAGTAGATGGGGTACCGGGGTCTTACTGGCTTCCTCCAGATTTCTCCAGACAGTAGAGTAGACATGTGTAAATGGGTCCCACTGGTTTCCACCAGACTTCTCCGGACAGTAGATGGGGGTAATTGGATCCCACTGGTTTCCTCCAGACTTCTCTGAACAGTGGATGGGGGTACCTGGGTCCCATTGGTTTCCAGCTGAATCGTCTGGACAGTAGATGGGGGTGCCTGGGTCCCACTAGTTTCCACCAGACTTCTCCAGACAGTAGATGGGGTACCTACGTCCCATTGGTTTCCAGAAGACTTCTGCAGACAGTAGATGGGGGTACCTGGGTCCCACTGGTTTCCAAAAGACTTCTCTGGACAGTAGATGGGGATACTTGGATCCCACTGGTTTCTCCCAGATTTCTCTGGACAGTGGGTGGAGGGGTACCTGGGTCCCACTGGTTTCCTCCAGACTTCTCCAGCCAGTAGATGGGGGTACCTGGGTCCCACTGGTTTCCTCCAGACTTCTCCAGCCAGTAGATGGGGTACCTGGGTCCCACGGTTTTCCACCAGACTTTTCCTAAAAGGTACCTGACCACTGGGTCTATGCTCCTCAATGTTACCCAATTGCTGCGTCTACACTGCTCACCGTTACCCAATCAATGGTGTCCTCAATGCTGAGAAATACAGGCGGATACTTCTCCATCATGCCATACGATCAAGAAGGCGTATGATTGGCCCCAAGTTTTTTTTTGCAGCAGGACAACCACCCCAAACATCCAGCCAATGTCTTTAAGAACTATCTTCAGTGTAAATAAGAATAAGGAGTCCTGGAAGTGATGGCTTTTCCCCCACAGAGCCCTGATCTCATCACCATGGAGTCTGTCTGGGATGAAGGATTGGAGTCGGCTGACATCCACAGAAGATTTGTGCTCAGTTCTCCAGGATGTACATAGAAAAACCTACCTGCCGAGTTCCTTCAACAACTTTCTGCAAGTTTACCTAGATGAAGGGAGGGGGGGAACAGGGCCGTCTTTAATATTGATTGGACCCTGGGCAAAACTTTTCTTGCCCCCCCCCCCCCCATGCAGTTTTGCTCTCCACCTGCTCTGAGATATACAATAAATAGCAGCTAGACTCAAAATCACTTTACTGAATCAGATCAGGCAGTGATTGCGATTGGTTGCCAGAGGTTACAGTGTATCATTACCGCTCACTGACTGGTTGCTAGAGGTTACAACACACATTACAGCTCACTGATTAGTTACTAGAGGTTACAGCACATGATTTCTGCTTGTTGATTGCTTGCTAGAGAATACTGTGGATATGACCTCAGGGGGGCATGATGTACATATCAATGCCGCCGGCCACTGCTATTTACATATGAATGCTGGTAATTTACATCTAAACACAGGGTCTGCAGGTGAGTCATCTGTACACAACAATATGGCAGAGCTGGGCAGCACTTCACACTGAGATATCGGGACACAGCACGGGACTAAAACTTTAAGGGACGATTGTATTTAAACCAGGATAGTTGGCAAGTATGAGGCAGCTGCTTTGGGCCCCACAACAATGACAGGGCCCAGGGCAGCTGCCCCTTTTGCCCTGCCTTAAAAACGGCCCTGGGGAGGAAGTAATGACGGTAAAGCACTCACACTCGAATTTCCCACCGCTACCACCAGATGTCAGGGAAGTCACATCTATAGAGACTCGCTAAGCAGAGCCAGAAGGAAGAACAAGGAGATTTTTTAACCACTTGCTGCCCGCCCACATTACTTTTACAGCGGGCGGCGGGCATGGGCAGGCTGGATCACACACATGGACGTCATCCAGCCTGTTCGGGGTTAGCAGCCCATTGATTAGTCATTGAGACAAGAAATTTGGCCAGTCCCAGCTGAACCGGCTGATAATTCCATCCGTTTAATTGCCGGCTTCACTTTGGGAAGGTAACACCAGCTGTGGTCATTTTTATACCATGAAATTTCACGCAGAATTTATACAGAGAATACAGGCGCTGGTAACACAATGCACCAACCTCACATGCATAGAAACATCTACAAAGAGACAATGTACACAACGACAAGACAAAAGGCCAACAGAAATGTGTGAAATAAAATGAGAACAATGACAGAAATGTTATTTTTTCCCCGTGTTGGGCAATACGGATGTCCCTGCTGGGGGGCAGCACACCTGGGGGGGGGCGTTACCTCACCTGCTGGGGGGCAGCACACCCGGGGGGGGGGGCGTTACCTCACCTGCTGGGGGGCAGCACACCCGGGGGGGGTTTTACCTCACCTGCTGGGGGGCAGCACACCCGGGGGGGGCGTTACCTCACCTGCTGGGGGGCAGCACATCCGGGGGGGGCGTTACCTCACCTGCTGGGGTTCTGGTTGACGTCGCCATCGGTTATATGGATCGTCCGGTTGTGGTGGCCGGGTCAGGGTTAGGATTGACATCAGCCCCATGGTACAGAGCCTAGAAAAAGTATTCATACCCCTTTGACATTTCCCACATCTTGTCATGTTACAGCCAAAAAACGTAAATTCATTTTATTGGGATTTCATGTGATGGACCAAAACAAAGTGGCTCATAATTGTGAAGTGTGTGTGTGGGGGGGGGGGGGGGGGGGGGTGGATGATAAATGGTTTTCAATTTTTTTTTTACAAATAAATATGTGAATAAGTGTGGGGGAGGGGCATTTGTATTCAGCCCCCTTTACTCTGATACCTCAAACTAAAATCTAGTGGAACCAATTGCCTTCCATCCTTATTCCTCGGTTCCTTCATCTCATTATCCCACCATCCCTTCAATTTTTATCTTTCTCCTGTCCCTCCATCCCTCTGTCCTTCCAATCCCTTTTTCTTGCCCCCCCTATGGCCCATTCTTCCTCCATTCTTCCATACCTCCAACCCTTCTGTCTCTTCATCCTCCTCTCCCTTCCTTTATCTAGATACACCACATCTACGGACCTTCCTTTATCTAGATACACCACATCTACGGGCCTTCCTTTATCTAGATACACCACATCTACGGGCCTTCCTTTATCTAGATACACCACATCTACGGGCCTTCCTTTATCTAGATACACCACATCTACGGACCTTCCTTTATCTAGATACACCACATCTACGGGCCTTCCTTTATCTAGATACACCACGTCTACGGGCCTTCCTTTATCTAGATACACCACATCTACGGACCTTCCTTTATCTAGATACACCACATCTACGGGCCTTCCTTTATCTAGATACACCACGTCTACGGGCCTTCCTTTATCTAGATACACCACGTCTACGGGCCTTCCTTTATCCAGATACACCACGTCTACGGGCCTTCCTTTATCTAGATACACCATGTCTACGGGCCTTCCTTTATCTAGATACACCACGTCTACGGGCCTTCCTTTATCTAGATACACCACGTCTACGGGCCTCCCTTTATCTAGATACACCACGTCTACGGGTCTTCCTTTATCTAGATACACCACGTCTACGGGCCTTCCTTTATCTAGATACACCACGTCTACGGACCTTCCTTTATCTAGATACACCACGTCTACGGGCCTTTCTTTATCTAGATACACCACGTCTACGGACCTTCCTTTATCTAGATACACCACGTCTACGGGCCTTCCTTTATCTAGATACACCACGTCTACGGACCTTCCTTTATCTAGATACACCACGTCTACGGGCCTTTCTTTATCTAGATACACCACGTCTACGGACCTTCCTTTATCTAGATACACCACGTCTACGGGCCTTTCTTTATCTAGATACACCACGTCTACGGGCCTTCCTTTATCTAGATACACCACATCTACGGGCCTTCTTTTATCTAGATATACCACGTCTACGGGCCTTCCTTTATCTAGATATACCACGTCTACGGGTCTTCCTTTATCTAGATACACCACATCTACGGGCCTTCCTTTATCTAGATACACCACGTCTACGGGCCTTCCTTTATCTAGATACACAACGTCTACGGGCCTTCCTTTATCTAGATACACCACGTCTACGGGCCTTCCTTTATCTAGATACACCACGTCTACGGGCCTTCCTTTATCTAGATACACCACGTCTACGGGCCTTCCTTTTTCTAGATACACCACGTCTAAGGACCTTCCTTTATCTAGATACACCACGTCTACGGACCTTCCTTTATCTAGATACACCACGTCTACAGACCTTCCTTTATCTAGATGGTAACTCACCTCCTCATAGAAGGTTAGTAGATTGGTTTGGCAAGAAAAGTTCTTCATGAATCCATGCTGATTACTGCTAATGATACCGTTCTCATTACTAAAATCTTGTATAGAGTCCCTTATCATCCCCTCCAAGAGTTTACATACTATTGATGTTGGGCTGACTGGTCTGTAATTCCCAGGGATGCATTTTGGGCCCTTTTTAAATATTGGTGCTACATTAGTAAAAAGAAGTTATTCCTGCGCCACGTCAGGGAAATAGAGGGAGATAGGGTACTGCTGCACACACTGGAAGGGAAATATCTGAACCCCGGGGAATAGTGAATAGGAAAGGTAGTGGTGCGCTGTACGTAGGGAGAGTATATCTATTGGTAAAAGCAATATATAAAATCCACAATAAGGGGATATGCAACAAACAATACAGGTATAATAAGAGGGTGTGCCTGTGTGGCTAATTTAAACATCAACACTCATTTCTACTAATAATCTTCAACATAAATACATAAAATAGTGAAAAATAATATAAAATCCAAAGTGCAACGTTAAGGTAACAGCGTATATATAGAGAGCTTCGGGATCCTTTAGCGGAATTTTCCCTTTAGTGTGGGGTGCCCAGGTCCTGACCAATGTTAAGGTCCCTTTAAGGGGATTTCCTCTGTGGTATTGCAGTCAGGGTTCCTCAGTGGTGTGGCATATACATGGGTTTAAGCAGAGATGGAGGAAGGATACTCCATAGTGTAAAGTGCTTCAACAGGTTTATTTTTATTTAAAAGGTTTAAAAAATACTCACAAACAAACAGTCTGTACAAACAGGTGTATAAACGAGCTACGGGCTCGGTCTACGTCACTTCCTGGTCGCTGTGTCCCGATGCGTGTTCGTCACGGGTCACGTGACTTCATCAGGGGAAGTTCCCCTGATGAAGTCACGTGATCCATTACGAACACGCGTCAGGAAAGGGAAAATTCCGCTAAAGGATCCCGAAGCTCTCTATTTATATACGCTGTTACCTTACAGCGGTAAGGTAAGGGGACATCCATTACTGGTATATACGGAACCACAAAGGTTATATCCCCTTCCACCAGCACCACTGCCCTTCCCATTGCAACATTTCCACATTGTTTATCTTGTTGAAGGAGTCACACCCTGTGCGATTTTGGGAATAATCGCAGCACTTTGCACCTGAAACGGACTGTTGTCTGATACACTTATATATTTTTTTTGTCACCTGATTATCGTTTATGTTTGAAAGTTTGCCTATGCGCACCACAGCAGAACACCTGCACTTTATGCGATTTCTAGGATCGCAACGCACTGCACTTTGAATGTTATATTGTGTTTTTTCCTTTTTTCCATTACTTTACATTTTTATGTTGTAGATTTTATCCCAATAGTAACGAGTATTATTGTTTAATCAGCCACAGAGGCACAGTAGAACACTTGCACTCTATGCGATTTCACGATCGCAACACGTTGCACTTTGGATTTTATATTATTTTTCACTATTTTATGTATTTATGTTGAAGATTATTGGAGCTACATTGCCTTTTCTCCAATCAGCTGGTACCATTCCAGTCAGTAGACTGTCAGTAAAAATTAATAACAATGGTCTGGCAATTACTTGACTGAGTTCCCTAAGTACCCTCGGGTGCAAGCCATCTGGTCCCGGTGATTTATTAATGTTAAGTTTCCCAAGTCTAATTCTAATTCTGTCCTCTGTTAACCATGGAGGTGCTTCCTGTGATGTGTCCTGAGGATAAACACTGCAGTTTTGGTTACTGAAGCCCCCCAATTCCCTCATGAAGACTGAGGAGAAGAATAAATTCAATATCTTCCCATCCCCCCATCCATTGTAACCAGATGTCCTTCCTCATTCTTTATGGCGCCAATATGGTCTGTCCTCCCTTTTTTACTGTTTATATACTTAAAGAATTTCTTGGGATTTTTTTGCTCTCCTCTGTTATGTGTCTTTCATGTTCTATCTTAGCCGTCCTTATTGCACCCTTAGCCCTTTTACACACGGGTCGGACATTCCGACAACCAAATCCGTCGGATTTTGTCCCAAATGGTTGCATACACACGGTCGGACAAAGTTGTCGGAAAATCTGATCGTTCAGAACGTGATGACGTTATTTAGTGACAACGGGACTACGTTCAGGCTAGTAGCCAATAGCTTCAATGTAGGAATTTGATCTGAGCATGCGTGGCACTTTGTCCGATCGGAATTCTCTACACATGATCGGAGTATGTCCGATCGGAGCATTTTGTCGGGAAATTTTACCAACAAGTTGGAAAACTTGGTCCGTCGCATACTCCGACGGAAACAGTCCGATGGAGACCACACACAGTCGGAAAATTCCGACAAAACGGTCCGATCGGACACATTCCGTCGGAATCTCCGAACGTGTGTACAAGGGCTTACACTTCTTGTTGCATTCTTTATAAAGTCTGAATGCTGATGATGATCCCTCAACCTGGTATTTTTTGAAGGCCTTCTCCTTTGCTTTTATATGCATTTTTACATTGGAGTTAAGTCATCCAGGACTTTTGTTCGCTCTTTTAAATGTATTACTCAGTGGGAATTTATCTTTCTGTCTCTCCATCCCTTTGTTCTTTATCTTTCCATCCTTCCATGCCTCTGTTTTTTCAACTCCTCATCTTTATGTTCCTCTATTCCTTCATTCTTCCAAACCTTTTACCCTCCACCCCTCTGATCTTCTGCTCTTTTCTCCCTCTGTTCTTCCATTCTACCATGCCTCTATCCTTCCCTCTGAAATCCAGTCTTTTTCCCTCCACCCCTCTATCCTTCTGCTCTTTTCTCCCTCTGTTCTTCCATGCTTCCCTCTGACCTTCCAGCCCTTTTCACTCTATCCCTCCCTCCTTCCATTCTTCCATGTCTCTATCCCTCCCACTATCTCTCTGTCTCTCTATCTCTCCCTCCATCCCTTTCTCTATCCCACTGTCCTTCCATCCTTTTATCCTTCTATTCCGTATCCCTCAGTCCCTTCATCTTTTTATCTTTCCAGCCCTTCTTTTTTTCCCATTGTCTGTTTATCCCTCTATTATTCTGTCCATCTGTCCCTTTATCCTTCCTTCCCTCATCCCTCTGTCACTCCATCCCAATGTTCCTTTATCCTTCCATCCCTCCATCTTTCTGACCCCCTCGTCCTTCTGTCACTCTATTCCTCCATTCTTCCAACTCTTTTTCCCTCCACCCTCTGCCCTTTTCTCCCTCTGTTCTTCCATCCTTCCATGCTCTATTCTTTCCTTCATCCTTCCAACTTTTTTTCACTCCTTCCATCTCTCTCTTCCTCCATCCCTTCATCTTCCCCACTGTCCTTTTATTTGATCTCTCTGATCTTTTATTCTTCTGTCACTTATCCCTCAGTCCCTTCATCTTTTTATCTCTCCATCCCATTATCTCTTTATCTTACCATCTTTTCATCCCTTCTTCTGTCCCACTGTCCTTCTATACCTCTACTATTCTGTCCCTCTGTTCTTTTATCCAACCATCCTTTTATCCCTCCATCCTCCTATCCATCTGCCTCTCCATGTCTTTGTTCCTTTATCTTTCCATCCTTCCATTCCTCCATCTTTCCAACCCTGTCCATCTGTCCCTCTATTTCTTCATTCTTCCAACCCTTTTTCCCTCCAACCCTTCTTTCCCTTTTCTTCCTCTGTTCTTCCATCCTTCCGTTCCACTATCCTTCCTTCCGTGCTTCCAACTTTCTTTCACTTCTCCCCTCTGTCCCTCTCTCCTTCTATTCTTCCATACTCTCCCTCCATTCCTCTGATCCTTTATCCTTCTATCTAGTATCCCTCAGTCCCTTCATCTTTTTATCTCTCCGTAACTTTCATCCCTTTATCTCACCATCTTCCCATTGCTATATCTTTCCAACCCCCTGCTTTTACATCCCTCCACCCCTCTTTTTTCCTTCATTCCATCCTTTAAACCCTTTCCTCTCCATCTGTCCATCCTTTGAACCTTTGAACTTTTTCCTCTCCATCTGTCCATCCTTTGAACCCTTTCCTCTCCATCTGTCCATCCTTTGAACCTTTGAACCCTTTCCTCTCCATCTGTCCATCCTTCCATCCTTTGAACGAACATTTTCCTCTCCATCTGTCCATCCTTCCATCCTTTGAACCCTTTCCTCTCCATCTGTCCATCCTTTGAACCCTTTCCTCTCCATCTGTCCATCCTTTGAACCTTTTCCTCTCCATCTGTCCATCCTTTGAACCTTTTCCTCTCCATCTGTCCATCCTTCCATCCTTTGAACCCTTTCCTCTCCATCTGTCCATCCTTCCATCCTTTGAACCCTTTCCTCTCCATCTGTCCATCCTTCCATCCTTTGAACCCTTTCCTCTCCATCTGTCCATCCTTTGAACCCTTTCCTCTCCATCTGTCCATCCTTTGAACCTTTTCCTCTCCATCTGTCCATCCTTCCATCCTTTGAACCCTTTCCTCTCCATCTGTCCATCCTTCCATCCTTTGAACCCTTTCCTCTCCATCTGTCCATCCTTCCATCCTTTGAACCCTTTGCTCTCCATCTGTCCATCCTTTGAACCCTTTCCTCTCCATCTGTCCATCCTTCCATCCTTTGAACCCTTTGCTCTCCATCTGTCCATCCTTTGAACCTTTTCCTCTCCATCTGTCCATCATTTGAACCCTTTCCTCTCCATCTGTCCATCCTTTAAACCTTTTACTCTCCATCTGTCCATCCTTTGAACCCTTTCCTCTCCATCTGTCCATCCTTCCATCCTTTGAACCCTTTCCTCTCCATCTGTCCATCCTTCCATCCTTTGAACCCTTTCCTCCTCCATCTCTCTGCCCCTCTTCCCTCTATCCTTCCACCCTTCTCCTCCACCATTGTTCCTCTTGTTGGTCTGATGGACACGTCTATAGAGGATCTATGCCGTACGTATTATACATCCGCTCAGTTCTACCATCTACATTGACTTCTCTTTAAGGGGTTTGTGGTGCTGTTTTTTACGAAGCTGGCCATGAAATCTATGGAGGAGAGGTATATTACCCTCATTGTTCATTTTAGGGTTTTGTAAAAAACTGCAGAAATTTGTCTCGGAGGCTTTCCGCTTCTGAGCACAAAAGAGATTTATTGGTGGAATTGCGAATGTTGTCAACACGAAAACCCATTTCTGTGCCGGAGCCGCTTCTGGGCAGAAAGAACAATCCGCAGCCGCTTAACACGTTCATGTTATTTAAATATTAATATGGCGCCGGCCGGAGCCGCACATTAGCTGGCTGAGCGCCCTGATTTTTGTGTTTGCACAGAGCGGGGTGTTGTGGGGGAAGGAAGGCCATGGATTATTTATTGGATACCACTTCCAGTTAGAGACCCACCGCCATCCGTGTGAACTCATCTGAGAAATGCCGAGCTCAGCGTTCATTAGACAGAAATTCCGCTTATATTTAGTCATTTCTTGGAATTCCCATTCTTTGCTGCCGGACGGGGCACAGTAAGGAAGTCAATGGTCGGTTGAAATTCCCTACAAAAGAAAACTGTGAACCCTCAGCTGTTCAGGAGGGCAATGACTCCTCAGTCTTCCAGCAAAGTCCCCAACATTCAACATTTCCAGGAATGTCTCAAAGGTTGGGTTGGGGTTGATTATCTATTCTGTATCCTCAGCTGGGGGCAGAAGTGGACAGTCTGGTGGTTGTGCAGTCTCTATGGTAGTGGGGTGTAGGGGGGTGCAGCTCTTCATCACACAATCAGACAGCGGTGGGAATTTTCTGCCCCTCAGGTTGTGTTTCTGGCAGTCAGTTCAGGTGGATTCCGGAATATCTCTCGAACATGGAAAGAAGTTTTCTTCAGTATTTATCACTGTCCTGCAGAGCCGCCATGAATTCAATAATACATTATAATCTGTTCCATCTGCCTGGTCACAGCCCGGCACCCTCCCCCGCAACCACCCCGCGCCATTCATCTCTGCCGTCCTTCCAGCATCTGATAATAAGGAAGCTGTCCTCTGATATGGAGAAACACGGCAGGGAAACTATGAGTGCCAAGGTACTGATCCGGAGGAACCATCATGAAACGAGACGCACAATACCAGCCAGACACAATGCGGCACAGGAAACCATCATAGAGAGAAACCTACCAACCCAATACAGACCTATAACCACCTGAGATATGTTGTATATAATAAACACTCTGTGCGACTACAAGTCCCAGCAATGGTACAGTGCAGAGCCCATACATACACCCTGTGCAATGGGCTTTCGGTCTTTGTGTAGGAACTGCTATGGGCAAGGTTGAACCCTTGATGATACTTCATACCAAATGTTGATTAAGATCAGATTGGAGAAGGACTCTGCTCTTCACCCCATGGAGTATTTCCTGGGATTTCAACTCCTCACCTAGCACAATGAGGAATATGATTTCCAGGTGTCATGAAGGACTTTTGAAGCTTCCAACAGCATAAAGATAACTGAATCAGGTTAGGCCGTATCCTGCAGGACTTCAACAGGCAGGTTGGTAAATCCATCAGCTGTGAAGTATTTTGGTAAAATGGTCTTTAGGATAAAAGATCCCGATGATCTGAGAGGGTCTGTGAAGAGTTTGCCAGGGGTCTAATGAGGTCAGAGGACCACATCCACCTTGGACAGTTCAGGGCGCTGAGCATCACTATCTTTAAGGAGGAAAGGAAGGAGTTTCAGAGGAGAAAAGACGTAGATAAGGTTGAACTGATCCTCGAAAGTCAACGGAACATCCACTACCAAGGCTGAAGGTTCCCTGGACCTGGAGACAAACTTCCTCTCAAACTAGAAGCCAGAAGGTCCACATCTTGCATCCTCCACCTACATCAGAGGTCTTAAAATGCATTGATGACTGAGGAAGTCCATCTGCCAATTTTCACGCATGAAATGTGGCAGCAAGCTGAAGTTCTGCTCAAGCCAGAATCAGGTTGACTTCTGTTCATGCTGCAAGACCTCTGGTTCCTCCTCGATGGAAGCCACAATCGTGGCTTTGTCTAAATGAATCCCGGTGACATGAAATAAAAGCTGAAAGGTCCAGCACTGAAAGTAGGCCCAAATCTCTCTGAGTTTCAGAATACTGCTCAGGAGACAAGAATTTTTCAGCAACCAAGTCCCTAATCCTGAGAGAGTGTCCAGGACTCCTTCCCAGCCCAACAGGCTTACATATGTGGTGAGAACTTTCCAGACGAGCGGGAGGGAGGATTTTCCTGGCCATGGTAAACTTGATTTTGGGCATGTGGTGCATGTGATAGTCCAGAAACTGACCCTTCCTGTCCCATACTGCCGGAATGTTGAGTTGCATGGAGTGAAACTGGGTGCATGGAAGTGCTTCCAAAGAGGCCAACATTAAGCCCAGGACCCTCGTGGTAAAATGTGGGGTCAGTTGGCTCCTGGACTGTAGCATCAGAACATGGGAATGGAGAATTTGGAGCTGTTCCTGGGGGAAGAAGAGCCTGGATTGAGAAGTATCCAGCATAAGGCCTTCCTACTCTAAGCAAGTTGGCCCCAGCACTGACTTCTGAGTCCACCTAAACCGCTGCAGAGCTTAACCAATTTAATAGTCATTTACTTAGAGCAGCGATGGAGAACCTTGGCACTCCAGATGTTTTGGAACTACTTTTCCCATGATGTGCAACTACACTGCAGACTGCAAGAGCATCATGGGAAATGTAGTTCCAAAACATCTGGAGTGCCAAGGTTCACCATCACTGCTCTAAGTAAATGCCTATTAAACTGGTTAAGCTCTGCAGAGGTTTAGGTGGACTCAGAAGTCAGTGCTGGGGCCAACTTGCTTAGAGTAGGAAGGCCTTATTCTGGATACTTCTCAATCTTCTTCCCCCAGGAACAGCTCCAAATTCTCTACCCCCCATGTTCTGATGCTACAGTCCAGGAGCCAACTGACCCCACATTTTACCATGAGGGTCCTGGGCTTAATGTTGGCCTCTTTGGAAGCAAACACCTGGGGTGCCAAGGTTTGCCATCACTGAATTAGAGGGTCTGGGCCAGTTGGTCCTTCAGTAGAATGTCGTCTACGTATCTCACTATCGCAGCACCCTGAGAGCGAAGCACAGCAAGTACAGAGGCCTAGGACCTTGGTTAAACCCAGAGATGAAATGGATAGGCCAAAAGGAAGGGCAATGGATTGAGAATTTTGGATTGTGTGTATTGTGGAGTACGTAGGTTGGTGTCACCCAGGTTTCTAACGTACAGTTGTGCTCAAAAGTGTACATTCCCTGGCAGAAATGGTGACATTTTGGCATTGATATTGAACATATAACTGATCATGGCAAAAACTGTCTTTTATTTAAGGATCCCCATACCCTGGAATGTTTGGCCTTGGTACAGACACAAGGTGACACACACAGGTTACAATAGCAATGAAAGGTTAATTTCCCACATTTGTGGCTTTTTAAATTGCAATTATTGTCTGTGTATAAAAAGTCACTGAGTTTGCTAGGTCTTACGTGGTTGCAATGAGCAGGCTATATACTGAGCCATGGGGATCCGAAAAGAACTGTCAAAAGACACGCGTAACAAGGTAATGGAACTTTATAAAATATGGAAAAGGATATAAAAATATATCCAAAGCCCTGAATATGTCAGTCAGTACTGTTCAATCACTTATTAAGAAGTGGAAAATTCAGGGCTCTCTTGATACCAAGCCAAGGTCAGATACACCAAGAAAGATTGCATCCACACCTGCCAGAAGAATTGTTCGGTACACAAAGAAAAACCCCACAGGTAACCTCAGGAGAAAAGTAGGCTGCTCTGGAAAAAGATGGTGCAGTGGTTTCAAGGAGCACAATACAATGATACCTGAACAAAAATGATCTGCATGGTCAAGTTGCCAGAAAGAAGCCTTAACTGCCCCAATGCCACAAGAAAAGCCTGGTTATAATATGGGTGACAACACCTTGATGTGCCTCCCAGCTTCTAGTGAACTGCAATCTGGCGCGACGAGACCAAAACAGAGCTTTATGGTCACAACTATTAGCGCTATGTTTGGAGAGGAAGAATACCATCTCCACTGTGAAGCATGGTGGTGGCTCACTGATGGTTTGGGGGGGGGGGGTGTGAGCTCTAAAGGCACCGGGGGGGGGGGTATCCTCTGAAAATTGATGGCAAGGTGAATGCAGCATGTTATATAAGAAAATACTGGCAGACAACCTGCATTGTTCTGCAGGAAAGCTGCATATGGGAGACTCTCGGACTTTCCATCGTGACAATGACCCTAAGCACAAGGCCAAGCTGACCCTAGGGTTTCCACCCTTTCTTCAAGCCAAACCAGAACACTTTAGCTCCAAATGTCTTCTTTTTTTTTTAGCGGGAATCGTTGTGGACTCTGGTGTAAAGGGGAACCTTCTTATTATCGCGCCACTCTGGGGAGATCTCAAAAGTGCGCTTCATACAAGACGGCCAAAGACTTTGCATGACCTGGAGCCTGCTGCTGGGTGAAAAGGCCTGAGCGTGGACAGAATGCTAAAAAGGAACAATATCTGCCTGTTTTTTTCGGGGACTCCCTGAGTTTAGGTAATGGTTCGGATGAGCAGATGTTTTCCATGTTTTATGCAATGGACTTGCTGTCCCCCTCCCCTCGGTGCAGCGTCTGGTTACGTAGGCGTATGCGGATTCCCCGGAGATTTAAATGGAAAGTGGGAGGCCGAGGATGCAGTTTGGGGATTAGAGCCAGGCTCTCTCCGCATTAAGGGATGAGGATGGATGGAGACCCCCCCTCCCATGTCACATGTCAGCGGCGGGGCCTCCTGTCACCTCAGAACTTATTGAGGGATTTCTCCTTGTTAGGAAACATGTGGGGGGGATTATGGAGGATTACCTCCCCCTCCCTGAGTGCCGCTAAGCCGGGATTAGACCGCTGTTTGTGTATCCATCTCTTGTCACCCAATTAACCGTCAGCCTGACATGTCAAACATTGGCAGAGAGGAGCTCCTCTGGATCAAACGCTGTGTGCCCCGAGCTCCCCTCCTCTCAGAGGAAAGACATCTCCAGGGACTTTCCATGGCTGAGCTCCTCAAAGCGGCACGGTGGTTGGGGGTCCACCTCAGGACCTTCCACGACTGAGCTCCTCATAGCGGCACCGTGGTTGGGGGTCCATCTCCAGGGACCTTTCATGGCTGAGCTCCTCATAGCAGCACAATGGTTTGGGGTCCACCTCAGGACCTTCCATGACTGAGCTCCTCATAGCGGCACCGTGGTTGGGGGTCCATCTCCAGGGACCTTCCATGGCTGAGCTCCTCATAGCAGCACAATGGTTTGGGGTCCACCTCAGGACCTTCCATGGCTGAGCTCCTCATAGCGGCACCGTGGTTGGAGGTCCATCTCCAGGGACCTTCCATGGCTGAGCTCCTCATAGCAGCACAATGGTTTGGGGTCCACCTCAGGACCTTCCATGGCTGAGCTCCTCATAGCGGCACCGTGGTTGGAGGTCCATCTCCAGGGACCTTCCATGGCTGAGCTCCTCATAGCAGCACAATGGTTTGGGGTCCACCTCAGGACCTTCCATGGCTGAGCTCCTCATAGCGGCACCGTGGTTGGGGGTCCATCTCCAGGGACCTTCCATGGCTGAGCTCCTCATAGCAGCACAATGGTTTGGGGTCCATCTCAGGACCTTCCATGGCTGAGCTCCTCATAGCGGCACCATGGTTGGAGGTCCATCTCCAGGGACCTTCCATGGCTGAGCTTCTCATAGCGACACGGTGGTTGGGGGTCCATCTCAGGACCTTCCATGGCTGAGCTCCTCATAGTGGCACAATGGTTGGAGGTCCATATCAGGACCTTCCATGGCTGAGCTCCTCACAGTGGCACTGTGTTTGGGGGTCCATCTCAGGACCTTCCATTGCTGAGCTACTCACAGTGGCACTGTGTTTGGGGGTCCATCTCAGGAGCTTCCATGGCTGAGCTCCTCATAGTGGCACCATGGTTGGGGATCCATGTCAGGACCTTCCATGGCTGAGCTCCTCATAGCGGCACAGTGGTTGGGGGTCCATCTCAGGACTTTCCATGGCTGAGCTCCTCATAGCTGCATGGTGGTTGGGGGTCCATCTCAGGACCTTCCATGGCTGAGCTCCTCACAGCGGCACTGTGGTTGGAGGTCCACCTCCAGGCACCTTCCATGGCTGAGCTCCTCACAGCGGCACTGTGGTTGGAGGTCCACCTCCAGGCACCTTCCATGGCTGAGCTCCTCATAGCGGCACTGTGGATGGAGGTCCATCTCAGGACCTTCCATGGCTGAGCTCCTCACAGCGGCACTGTGGTTGGAGGTCCATCTCCAGGCACCTTCCATGGCTGAGCTTCTCATAGCAGCACGGTGGTTGGTGGTCCCTCTCAGAACCTTCCATGGTTAAGCTCCTCACAGCAGCACTGTGGTTGGAAGTCCATCTCCCATCCACAAACGTGGTCCCCCAATAGTTCTGAAGTGCCCCTCGTCATTATAATCACATTGAAGCTGATCTGTCTTCTGATGGGATATATCCATACCTATCATTACAGAGCCTTCCTGAGCTCCACTCGGTGACTGTGCCTAGGCTGAGATGATGTCCTCAGTCTGCTGCAGGCAGGAGGAAACATTTCCTCAGTCTCCCCTCCCCCAGTGATCAGACTGTACATTGTTACTTTGTAATCAATCACAAGGTTATCCGTTACCAGAGGCTGCAGCAGAGGCTGATTTGTGTCAGACCTTTGTGAACACAGCAAAAAAAAAAAAAAAAAAAGGCACAGGCACCAGGATTTACATAATTGTGTGCTCTGAGAGTTGACATCTCAGTCTAGGAGAAGGTGACTGTGGATGATGCCTGAACAAAAATGGTGCCGTCTGTGAATTTGGGCTCAGCTCTCTGCTTGCTGAACTATAGATACTATATAACAGACACACAGTGTACAGTCAGAGTATACTGGGAGTACTCCGGGGATGGAGGAAATCATGGCTCCCGAGACTCGCAGGAAACTAGATGGAGATTTAAAGTAGTGTAGAACTGCTGGAACTTGTAGTTCTATATTGGCTGTGTGCTGGTAGTTGGACACTGGGATTGCTGGGACTTGTAGTTCCATATTGGCTGTGTGCTGGTAGTTGGCCACTGGGATTGCTGGGACTTGTAGTTCCATATTGGCTGTGTGCTGGTAGTTGGACACTGGGATTGCTGGGACTTGTAGTTCCTTATTGTCTGTGTGCTAGTAGTTGGACACTGGGATTGCTGGGACTTGTAGTTCCATATTGGCTGTGTGCTGGTAGTTGGACACTGGGATTGCTGGGACTTGTAGTTCCTTATTGGCTGTGTGCTGGTAGTTGGCCACTGGGATTGCTGGGACTTGTAGTTCCATATTGGCTGTGTGCTGGTAGTTGGACACTGGGATTGCTGGGACTTGTAGTTCCTTATTGGCTGTGTGCTGGTAGTTGGACACTGGGATTGCTGGGACTTGTAGTTCCATATTGGCTGTGTGCTGGTAGTTGGACACTGGGATTGCTGGGACTTGTAGTTCCTTATTGGCTGTGTGCTGGTAGTTGGACACTGGGATTGCTGGGACTTGTAGTTCCATATTGGCTGTGTGCTGGTAGTTGGACACTGGGATTGCTGGGACTTGTAGTTCCATATTGGCTGTGTGCTGGTAGTTGGACACTGGGATTGCTGGGACTTGTAGTTCCATATTGGCTGTGTGCTGGTAGTTGGACACTGGGATTGCTGGGACTTGTAGTTCCTTATTGGCTGTGTGCTGGTAGTTGGACACTGGGATTGCTGGGACTTGTAGTTCCTTATTGGCTGTGTGCTGGTAGTTGGACACTGGGATTGCTGGGACTTGTAGTTCCATATTGGCTGTGTGCTGGTAGTTGGACACTGGGATTGCTGGGACTTGTAGTTCCTTATTGGCTGTGTGCTGGTAGTTGGACACTGGGATTGCTGGGACTTGTAGTTCCATATTGGCTGTGTGCTGGTAGTTGGACACTGGGATTGCTGGGACTTGTAGTTCCATATTGGCTGTGTGCTGGTAGTTGGACACTTGGATTGCTGGGACTTGTAGTTCCTTATTGGCTGTGTGCTGGGTCCGGTGTGCTTCACCACCTCCTGTCTGAGCTCCTTCTTCCTTACACCACCCAGGACTTCCTTCTAGTTTTGGGTGGAGTGGGGGAGGATTAGAGCCCCTGTCAGATTGTTACTATCTGGGTCTCGGTTAGAGAGATTTCCCTCCACTTCCTGTCTGGTGACACCACAAGTCCCAGCAATCTCCGTGTATAATATTGACCATACGCTTTTCACTTGGAGAACGGTTTTGCTGAGCGTTGTCACGCGGTCGCTCTTCGCTTCGTATCGGGAAAACTGTCTGCCGGTTGAGTTGATCCACAATAGCGGCTGAAAGCCTCTGCGTACAATACGCTTTACAGAAAATAGAGGAGCGAGCAGGCGGGGGAGGGGGGGGAGACGCATTGCAAATAAAACTGGCGCTGAGGCTTTACGAGGATCCTTTCAGAGAATTGCTGCGGCAGCACTTTGCGGAATGCGCGGTTGTGATCCCTCGGAGAACTTTCATTGTATCTGGATGAGGTTCTCGGGTTCCTCTCGTCTTATTAAAAGCAGAAGATTTCCCCATCTGCCTCCGTCCCGCCAAAACTCATTCGTCAGCGTTATCATGGCGGCCTCAAATCTCCTCCTCGCTATCAGATCATTGGGATGAGTGAGGCCGTATTGCTTTGCGGTGCTTTATTCATCGTCTGGCAGAACCGATAACCACCATTGGCGCCTCTGAACCGCCATTGAGGGGTTTGTGCATTGCGTACCCAGTACCAGTGTTGCCCCAGAGTTGGTGAAGGGCCGGGATGTGGGTCTGGCCTTGGAGTCCCAATAAGACATTAAACACTTGTGAACGACGAACAATTCAGCTTCATGCTTTCTCTTCACTCAGCGGGTCTTCAACATGTCTACTACTATGTGCCCCATGTCTACTACTGTGTGCCTCATGTCTACTACTGTGTGCCTCATGTCTACTACTATGTGCCCCATGTCTACTACTGTGTGCCCCATGTCTACTACTGTGTGCCTCATGTCTACTACTATGTGCCCCATGTCTACTACTGTGTGCCCCATGTCTACTACTGTGTGCCTCATGTCTACTACTATGTGCCCCATGTCTACTACTGTGTGCCCCATGTCTACTACTGTGTGCCCCATGTCTACTACTATGTGCCCCATGTCTACTACTGTGTTCCCCATGTCTACTACTGTGTTCCCCATGTCTACTACTGTGTTCCCCATGTCTACTACTGTGTGCCCCATGTCCACTACTATGTGCCCCATGTCTACTACTGTGTTCCCCATGTCTACTACTGTGTTCCCCATGTCTACTACTGTGTGCCCCGTGTCTACTACTGTGTGCCCCATGTCTACTACTATGTGCCCCATGTCTACTACTGTGTTCCCCATGTCTACTACTGTGTTCCCCATGTCTACTACTGTGTGCCCCGTGTCTACTACTGTGTGCCCCATGTCTACTACTGTGTTCCCCATGTCTACTACTGTGTTCCCCATGTCTACTACTGTGTTCCCCATGTCTACTACTGTGTGCCCCGTGTCTACTACTATGTGCCCCGTGTCTACTACTGTGTGCCCCGTGTCTACTACTGTGTTCCCCATGTCTACTACTGTGTGCCCCGTGTCTACTACTATGTACCCCGTGTCTACTACTGTGTGCCCCGTGTCTACTACTGTGTGCCCCATGTCTACTACTGTGTGCCCCATGTCTACTACTATGTGCCCCATGTCTACTACTGTGTGCCCCATGTCTATTACTATGTGCCCCATGTCTACTACTGTGTTCCCCATGTCTACTACTGTGTGCCCCATGTCTATTACTATGTGCCCCATGTCTACTACTGTGTGCCCCATGTCTACTACTATGTGCTCCGTGTCTACTACTATGTGCTCCGTGTCTACTACTATGTGCTCCGTGTCTACTACTATGTGCTCCGTGTCTACTACTATGTGCTCCGTGTCTACTACTATGTGCTCCGTGTCTACTACTATGTGCCCCGTCTTCTGTCGCATGCCCCAGGTCTTCTTATAAGTGCATTGGGTCTTCTTCTACCTGTCCCACTTTTACTGAGCAACCTTTGTCTTCTGCTAAATACCTCTTGTTTTCTTCTGAGTGTCTGGATCTTATATGAAATGCCCCGGGTCTCCTGATAGGTGCGTTGGGTCTTCTTCTACCTGTCCCACTCCTACGGGGCACCCCAGACCTCTAATTGCATGCTTTGGGCTCATAGTCACCTGGGTCTTCTTCTGAGGCTCTGAGACTTTTGGTGACCAACTCGGCTTTTTTCTGTTCCATGTTGAAGGTCTTCTACCGAGTGCCTGGGGTCTTCTACCGAGTGCCTGGGGTCTTCTACCGAGTGCCTGGGGTCTTCTACCGAGTGTCTGGGGTCTTCTACCGAGTGTCTGGGGTCTTCTACCGAGTGTCTGGGGTCTTCTACCGAGTGTCTGGGGTCTTCTGTTGAGTGTCTGGGGTCTTCTACCGAGTGCCTGGGGTCTTCTACCGAGTGCCTGGGGTCTTCTACCGAGTGTCTGGGGTCTTCTACCGAGTGTCTGGGGTCTTCTACCAAGTGTCTGGGGTCCTCTACCAAGTGTCTGGGGTCTTCTACCGAGTGCCTGGGGTCTTCTACCAAGTGTCTGGGGTCCTCTACCAAGTGTCTGGGGTCTTCTACCGAGTGCCTGGGGTCTTCTGTTGAGTGTCTGGGGTCTTCTGTTGAGTGTCTGGGGTCTTCTGTTGAGTGTCTGGGGTCTTCTGTTGAGTGTCTGGGGTCTTCTGTTGAGTGTCCTGGATCTTCTAATGGGTGTCCCATGTCTTTTAAACAATGACCATAACTATGCATGATGATAAATAACCCCAAAAAATAAGACAAAAGCATTTAAAAAATGTTTTTCTTTTTTGGAGAAGCACCATGTGCACATGTGCGGGGAAATGCAGAAGCCAAAAGCGTTTACACCATCACAGCTGTATACAGCTATTCACTTGCTCTGGCGGCTGTACAGAACACATGCGCCCCCCCCGAGCACCAGAAAGTGCCAGGGATTTTATGCCTCAGCCCACAGGAGCTGCTAAGCGTCTATGTCCATGAGACCTTAACCTTTCAGAATTAAAATCCAATCCAGTTCCAGCAGCTGAAGCAGACCTTCCATGGCAAAAAGGTTTCATTATTTGCCCCCCCCCAACATAAATGTACAAACAGTTCAACCCAAGAAAAGTCCAGAGAGCTCCTGACATGACTGGCAACCCTGAATTAGTAAGAGATGGAAGGTAACAGCAGGCGAGCAGGGCTTCTACTATGTGCCTTGTGCCCCAGGTCTGCCCCAGGTCTTCTACTATGTGCCTTATGCCCCAAGTCTGCCCCAGGTCTTCTACTATGTGCCTTATGCCCCAAGTCTGCCCCAGGGCTTCTACTATGTGCCTTGTGCCCCAGGTCTTCTACTATGTGCCTTGTGCCCCAGGTCTTCTACTATGTGCCTTGTGCCCCAGGTCTTCTACTATGGTCCTTGTGCCCCAGGTCTGCCCCAGGTCTTCTGCTATGTGCCTTGTGCCCCAGGTCTGCCCCAGGTCTTCTACTATGTGCCTTGTGCCCCAGGTCTGCCCCAGGTCTTCTACTATGTGCCTTGTGCCCCAGGTCTTCTACTATGTGCCTTGTGCCCCAGGTCTGCCCCAGGTCTTCTACTATGTGCCTTGTGCCCCAGGTCTTCTACTATGTGCCTTATGCCCCAAGTCTGCCCCAGGTCTTCTACTATGTGCCTTGTGCCCCAGGTCTTCTACTATGTGCCTTGTGCCCCAGGTCTTCTACTATGTGCCTTGTGCCCCAGGTCTGCCCCAGGTCTTCTACTATGTGCCTTGTGCCCCAGGTCTGCCCCAGGTCTTCTGCTATGTGCCTTGTGCCCCAGGTCTGCCCCAGGTCTTCTACTATGTGCCTTGTGCCCCAGGTCTTCTACTATGTGCCTTGTGCCCCAGGTCTGCCCCAGGTCTTCTACTATGTGCCTTGTGCCCCAGGTCTTCTACTATGTGCCTTGTGCCCCAGGTCTTCTACTATGTGCCTTGTGCCCCAGGTCTGCCCCAGGTCTTCTACTATGGTCCTTGTGCCCCAGGTCTGCCCCAGGTCTTCTGCTATGTGCCTTGTGCCCCAGGTCTGCCCCAGATCTTCTACTATGTGCCTTGTGCCCCAGGTCTGCCCCAGGTCTTCTACTATGTGCCTTGTGCCCCAGGTCTTCTACTATGTGCCTTGTGCCCCAGGTCTGCCCCAGGTCTTCTACTATGTGCCTTGTGCCCCAGGTCTGCCCCAGGTCTTCTACTATGTGCCTTGTGCCCCAGGTCTTCTGCTATGTGCCTTGTGCCCCAGGTCTGCCCCAGGTCTTCTACTATGTGCCTTGTGCCCCAGGTCTGCCCCAGGTCTTCTACTATGTGCCTTGTGCCCCAGGTCTGCCCCAAGTCTTCTACTATGTGCCTTGTGCCCCAGGTCTTCTACTATGTGCCTTGTGCCCCAGGTCTTCTACTATGTGCCTTGTGCCCCAGGTCTTCTACTATGTGCCTTGTGTCCCAGGTCTTCTACTATGTGCCTTGTACCCCAGGTCTGCCCCAGGTCTTCTACTATGTGCCTTGTGCCCCAGGTCTGCCCCAGGTCTTCTACTATGTGCCTTGTGCCCCAGGTCTTCTACTATGTGCCTTGTGCCCCAGGTCTGCCCCAGGTCTTCTACTATGTGCCTTGTGTCCCAGGTCTTCTACTATGTGCCTTGTACCCCAGGTCTGCCCCAGGTCTTCTACTATGTGCCTTGTGCCCCAGGTCTTCTGCTGAGTATCTCAAGTCTGCTACTGAGTGCTTCAGGTCTTCTCCTGAACGCCTGGATCCTCTATCGAGTACCAAAATCTTCTTCTGATTGTTTGGATCTTATACAGAGTGCCCCAGGTCTTATGTGTCTCATCTGGATGTCCTCAATTTGCCATAAGTCTTCTAATTAGTGCCCTAGGTCTTCTACTGAGGGTCCTAAGTCTTCTACAGAGTGTCTTTTATTAGGTGTCCCTGTACTCTACTGAGTAGCCGAGTCTTATACCGAGTATCCTTATTTTTTTGGGAGCCCAAAGTGTTGTGCGGAGTGCTCTTGGTCTTCTACTAGGTTCCCCTGGTCCTCTTCTGAGTGCCTCTGGTCTTCATTTGAGTGCTCCATATGTTCGGCTCGGTTTCTTGGGTCTTCTACTAGGTGCTCGGGTCTTGTTTTATGTACTCCAAATGATCTTCTCAGGTCCCTAGTTCTTCTACTAGGTGCTCGGCTCTTCTTTTGAGTATTCCAAATGTTCTGCTCAGTTCCCCAGGTCTTGTACTAGGTCCCCTCATGTCTTCTGCTAAGTGCCCCGGGTGTTCTGCTGAGTATCCCAAGGCTTCTAATAGGTGTGTTGGGTATCTTATTAGAAAAAGGAATCCAATGAGCTCCTAACTTGAGGCCGGCAACTCGGAATTAGCAGGAGCTGGAAAGCATATGAGCAGGTCTTCTAATATGTCTAATATGTCCTCCTGTCTACTACTGAGTGCCCCGGTCTCCTATTTTGTGCTTCAGGTCTTCTTCTGTGTACCTTCTTCAGGTCTTCTTCTGCGTACCTTCTCCAGGTCTTCTTCTGCGTACCTTCTTCAGGTCTTCTTCTGCGTACCTTCTTCAGGTCTTCTTCTGCGTACCTTCTTCAGGTCTTCTTCTGCGTACCTTCTTCAGGTCTTCTGCGTACCTTCTTCAGGTCTTCTTCTGCGTACCTTCTTCAGGTCTTCTGCGTACCTTCTTCAGGTCTTCTTCTGCGTACCTTCTTCAGGTCTTCTGCGTACCTTCTTCAGGTCTTCTTCTGCGTACCTTCTTCAGGTCTTCTGCGTACCTTCTTCAGGTCTTCTTCTGCGTACCTTCTTCAGGTCTTCTGCGTACCTTCTTCAGGTCTTCTTCTGCGTACCTTCTTCAGGTCTTCTGCGTACCTTCTTCAGGTCTTCTGCGTACCTTCTTCAGGTCTTCTTCTGCGTACCTTCTTCAGGTCTTCTGCGTACCTTCTTCAGGTCTTCTGCATACCTTCTTCAGGTCTTCTTCTGCGTACCTTCTTCAGGTCTTCTTCTGTGTACCTTCTTCAGGTCTTCTTCTGCGTACCTTCTTCAGGTCTTCTTCTGCGTACCTTCTTCAGGTCTTCTGCGTACCTTCTCCAGGTCTTCTTCTGCGTACCTTCTTCAGGTCTTCTGCGTACCTTCTTCAGGTCTTCTTCTGCGTACCTTCTTCAGGTCTTCTGCGTACCTTCTTCAGGTCTTCTTCTGCGTACCTTCTTCAGGTCTTCTGCGTACCTTCTTCAGGTCTTCTTCTGCGTACCTTCTTCAGGTCTTCTGCGTACCTTCTTCAGGTCTTCTGCGTACCTTCTTCAGGTCTTCTTCTGCGTACCTTCTTCAGGTCTTCTTCTGCGTACCTTCTTCAGGTCTTCTGCGTACCTTCTTCAGGTCTTCTGCGTACCTTCTTCAGGTCTTCTTCTGCGTACCTTCTTCAGGTCTTCTTCTGCGTACCTTCTTCAGGTCTTCTGCGTACCTTCTTCAGGTCTTCTGCATGCCTTCTTCAGGTCTTCTTCTGCGTACCTTCTTCAGGTCTTCTTCTGCGTACCTTCTTCAGGTCTTCTTCTGCGTACCTTCTTCAGGTCTTCTGCGTACGTTCTTCAGGTCTTCTTCTGCGTACCTTCTTCAGGTCTTCTGCGTACCTTCTTCAGGTCTTCTGCGTACCTTCTTCAGGTCTTCTTCTGCGTACCTTGTATCTTCTTCTGAGTGTCCAGAGTTTTATGGTGAGCAGCACAGAGCTCCTGTTGAATGCTCAAGCTCTTCTACTGAGTGCTCCAGGTCTTCTTCTCTGTGTCTGGATCTTATACTGGTAGCCAGGTGCTGGATAGTCTGCTTGTGTCATCATGGGACATTCTTTAACCAGGGCTGCCTTGAGTTTGTTTCCTTCCAGTGTTCAACATGGACATTGTGAGATCATTTCCTGAAGAGTGAGAGAGAGAGAGAGAGAGAGACCACCACTGAAAGCATGGGATCATGGGACCTGTGGTCAGGCAGGAGAGCCAGGATTTACATGGAGCCATTGTTGCTGCAGACTACAAGTTCCAGCCAGCTGGAGGAGAAGATTGCTGGGTGAGGACATTAATAGCTTGGTCCGGAGAGGATCGCTTTCTCTTGGCACCACGGCCTTCGGCTGAGAGCCACTCCAGGAAGTGTGAGCTGGCGCCATGGCCTGGACAGTGTGGCGGAGACTCCAGCAAGTCAGCGTTACTCTTGCAGGCAGATCCACCTTCACCAGCAACAGTGACTGTTGGGGGTCCGTCTCATCCTCACCGTTACAGGCCCAGCTGGATC
Organism: Lithobates pipiens; assembly: GCF_037356315.1. Lineage (NCBI taxonomy): Eukaryota > Metazoa > Chordata > Amphibia > Anura > Ranidae > Lithobates > Lithobates pipiens. The sequence goes on along the minus strand of NW_027507764.1, from coordinate 596,030,263 downwards.
CCGGCGTCACCCGGTGCACATCCAGGCATCCTTCACTGGTTGCAGATACTTCATGAGCCTGTTCATCAGAATTGGTGAGCGGGCAGACGCTCACCCTGCGGACAACCCTACAAAAGACACTGCATGCAGACACCTTGACCCCCAAAAGCTTCCAGCAGGAAACACTGCCTAGGCTCTCCACCATTGCTGGTCATCATTGCGCCCTTGCGGAGCCAGCTGAAGATTCGGAACATGTACACTACAGGGGCTTCAGCTTTACTTTGGGGTATCTTCCATCACATATGGGGGGGGGGGGGGGGGCGCTCGCATTCTCTGCACATTCGCCTGACATTTAGCGTGCAGTGGGTGCTTCTAGTGAGCGCCTCCTCGCTGCCTCCCCAATGCTTTCTGAAGAGTGATTTGAACACGGATCGCTCTTCAGAGACCAAAGCTTATGTGAACGAGTCCCTGGAATCACATATTCACTTTTCTGACTATCGCCGTGAAAGGATATCGCTACGTTGTGTCCACACTTCAAATGTAACTCAAAACAAGAGAAGTGACATAAATGTCCCCCCCCCCCCTTCTCTTCACTATTCTGGGCCCACTGAGGCCCCCCACAGATACCTTACACCACGGGGGGAGGCAACCTCGGCTCTCCAGCTGTGGTGAAACTACAATCCCCACCATGCCTCCTGCCCATGGGAGCCTTGCCAGTGGTTTTATGAGACTTGTAGTTCTACAAAAGCTGGAGTGCGGAGGTTGCCTTCCGCCTTCCGCCTCCCTTAGAATCATCCCTGAGATCTCCATCTGAAGTCACTTATCCATGCGTCTACCATTCATTCTGCTCTCTTAATATATCCCTTTGTAGCCACCCATTCAGATGAGGGTGTAAGTGACGACGAGTGATGAACCTGAGTAAAAGAACAAATCCCCGGCGTCCCTTTAGACGGGCATGCTCCTCCCTGCTGGCCACTGGATGGGGCAGACTTTAGCTGATCAGTGGCTTGATAGCTGTTCTGCTCTTGTGAGGGCCCCTAGAGCCAGTCTACAAGCCCCCAAATAGTAGTGGCCTCTCCACTTAAACATGCGTCCGGCCCCCTAATCTACATACACAGTGCCGCACGCATGGATTCCAATAGTGGGGGGGTGGGCTCTTTGAAATACATGATTAGAGGCTCTAAGAGGCTTCAAAAAAAGGGTGCAGATGACACTAGCGAATATTCACCATTCTCCTCCCGTCCAATCAGGAAGCCCTGTATTGGCCTGTGAGTCTGTTAGTTTATGCCGTCCCCTCCCCTCCCCCAAAATAGTGAGCACCAGCCCCCAAGTCTTGTTAGCCTCCTCTATTGGGTATGAGTTGGTGGGGGCAATACTGAAGAGACCCCGGCCAGACCAGTCAGGCTGTGGGTGGTGCACCCCAAGGTTGTATCAGAATGGAGGGGGGGGGCATTTACTCCACATACCTGATTTCCTGGGTTGGTTGGGGGATGGGGGGGTCTTATTTTAATTTTGTTGTTTTTATCCATTTTAAATATTTGCAATTTTTTAACTCTCAAAGTGCTGATAGAGGGGAAAAAAACAGATCCCCAAAAGTCAATCATCAGAAAATGATTTGCCATCTCAGCCTGATAAATATACAGATTAAACCTGGTGGGTGAATGTGCAGCGAATGAGCCGCTCACATGTCTATATCAGGTGAATGTTTCCGCACACTCCTTGTAGGACAGGCGTGGTGGGTGAATGTGCAGCGAATGTGCCGTTTATATATCAGGTGAATGTTTCCGCATACTCCTTGTAGGACAGGCGTGGTGGGTGAATGTGCAGCGAATGTGCCGTTTATATATCAGGTGAATGTTTCCACACACTCCTTGTAGGACAGGCGTGGTGGGTGAATGTGCAGCGAATGTGCCGTTCACATGTCTATATCAGGTGAATGTTTTTCCGCACACTCCTTGTAGGACAGGCGTGGTGGGTGAATGTGCAGCGAATGTGCCGTTTATATATCAGGTGAATGTTTTTCCGCACACTCCTTGTAGGACAGGCGTGGTGGGTGAATGTGCAGCGAATGTGCCGTTTATATATCAGGTCAATGTTTCCGCACACTCCTTGTAGGACAGGCGTGGTGGGTGAATGTGCAGTGAATGTGCCGTTTATATATCAGGTGAATGTTTCCGCGCACTCCTTGTAGGACAGGCGTGGTGGGTGAATGTGCAGTGAATGTGCTGTTTATATATCAGGTGAATGTTTCCGCACACTCCTTGTAGGACAGGCGTGGTGGGTGAATGTGCAGCGAATGTGCCGTTTATATATCAGGTGAATGTTTCCGCGCACTCCTTGTAGGACAGGCGTGGTGGGTGAATGTGCAGCGAATGTGCCGTTTATATATCAGGTGAATGTTTCCGCACACTCCTTGTAGGACAGGCATGGTGGGTGAATGTGCAGCGAATGTGCCGTTTATATATCAGGTGAATGTTTCCGCGCACTCCTTGTAGGACAGGCGTGGTGGGTGAATGTGCAGCGAATGTGCCGTTTATATATCAGGTGAATGTTTCCGCATACTCCTTGTAGGACAGGCGTGGTGGGTGAATGTGCAGCGAATGTGCCGTTTATATATCAGGTGAATGTTTCCACACACTCCTTGTAGGACAGGCGTGGTGGGTGAATGTGCAGCGAATGTGCCGTTCACATGTCTATATCAGGTGAATGTTTTTCCGCACACTCCTTGTAGGACAGGCGTGGTGGGTGAATGTGCAGCGAATGTGCCGTTTATATATCAGGTGAATGTTTCCGCACACTCCTTGTAGGACAGGCGTGGTGGGTGAATGTGCAGCGAATGTGCCGTTTATATATCAGGTCAATGTTTCCGCACACTCCTTGTAGGACAGGCGTGGTGGGTGAATGTGCAGTGAATGTGCCGTTTATATATCAGGTGAATGTTTCCGCGCACTCCTTGTAGGACAGGCGTGGTGGGTGAATGTGCAGTGAATGTGCTGTTTATATATCAGGTGAATGTTTCCGCACACTCCTTGTAGGACAGGCGTGGTGGGTGAATGTGCAGCGAATGTGCCGTTTATATATCAGGTGAATGTTTCCGCGCACTCCTTGTAGGACAGGCGTGGTGGGTGAATGTGCAGCGAATGTGCCGTTTATATATCAGGTGAATGTTTCCGCACACTCCTTGTAGGACAGGCATGGTGGGTGAATGTGCAGCGAATGTGCCGTTTATATATCAGGTGAATGTTTCCGCGCACTCCTTGTAGGACAGGCGTGGTGGGTGAATGTGCAGCGAATGTGCCGTTTATATATCAGGTGAATGTTTCCGCATACTCCTTGTAGGACAGGCGTGGTGGGTGAATGTGCAGCGAATGTGCCGTTTATATATCAGGTGAATGTTTCCACACACTCCTTGTAGGACAGGCGTGGTGGGTGAATGTGCAGCGAATGTGCCGTTTATATATCAGGTGAATGTTTCCGCACACTCCTTGTAGGACAGGCGTGGTGGGTGAATGTGCAGCGAATGTGCCGTTTATATATCAGGTGAATGTTTCCGCACACTCCTTGTAGGACAGGCGTGGTGGGTGAATGTGCAGTGAATGTGCTGTTTATATATCAGGTCAATGTTTCCGCACACTCCTTGTAGGACAGGCGTGGTGGGTGAATGTGCAGTGAATGTGCCGTTTATATATCAGGTGAATGTTTCCGCGCACTCCTTGTAGGACAGGCGTGGTGGGTGAATGTGCAGTGAATGTGCTGTTTATATATCAGGTGAATGTTTCCGCACACTCCTTGTAGGACAGGCGTGGTGGGTGAATGTGCAGCGAATGTGCCGTTTATATATCAGGTGAATGTTTCCGCGCACTCCTTGTAGGACAGGCGTGGTGGGTGAATGTGCAGCGAATGTGCCGTTTATATATCAGGTGAATGTTTCCGCACACTCCTTGTAGGACAGGCGTGGTGGGTGAATGTGCAGCGAATGTGCCGTTTATATATCAGGTGAATGTTTCCGCGCACTCCTTGTAGGACAGGCGTGGTGGGTGAATGTGCAGCGAATGTGCCGTTTATATATCAGGTGAATGTTTCCGCACACTCCTTGTAGGACAGGCGTGGTGGGTGAATGTGCAGCGAATGTGCCGTTTATATATCAGGTGAATGTTTCCGCACACTCCTTGTAGGACAGGCGTGGTGGGTGAATGTGCAGCGAATGTGCCGTTTATATATCAGGTGAATGTTTCAGCACACTCCTTGTAGGACAGGCGTGGTGGGTGAATGTGCAGTGAATGTGCCGTTTATATATCAGGTGAATGTTTCCGCACACTCCTTGTAGGACAGGCGTGGTGGGTGAATGTGCAGTGAATGTGCCGTTTATATATCAGGTCAATGTTTCCGCACACTCCTTGTAGGACAGGCGTGGTGGGTGAATGTGCAGCGAATGTGCCGTTTATATATCAGGTGAATGTTTCCGCACACTCCTTGTAGGACAGGCGTGGTGGGTGAATGTGCAGCGAATGTGCCGTTTATATATCAGGTGAATGTTTCCGCGCACTCCTTGTAGGACAGGCGTGGTGGGTGAATGTGCAGCGAATGTGCCGTTTATATATCAGGTGAATGTTTCCGCACACTCCTTGTAGGACAGGCGTGGTGGGTGAATGTGCAGCGAATGTGCCGTTTATATATCAGGTGAATGTTTCCGCACACTCCTTGTAGGACAGGCGTGGTGGGTGAATGTGCAGCGAATGTGCCGTTTATATATCAGGTGAATGTTTCAGCACACTCCTTGTAGGACAGGCGTGGTGGGTGAATGTTATCTGTGAACAGAACGTCTTGTTCTTGAACCTCCCGTATTGTGTGCGTCTTTTGTTCACACCGATGCGTCCTTCTTTATTTTTATATTTCCGTTTTTTTGGCGGTCTATTTTTACCGTATTTTTTTTTTCTCACTTTGCATCGAAATCACAAGTTTCTATTTCCAGAATTTTGCTGAATTGGAGGAATCGGCGAGGAGCCGTTGGCCGACCTTTGGCCCGTTGCGTGTGATAGGTGTAGGCGATGTGTGGCTTCGCGGCCGGCCAGTCTGGAGCTGCTAATGAGCTGATTATAAGATGCAGACGGATCCGAGGATCTGGATTGGTGGAGGAAGATGTCACCCGTCTCCGGACGTCAGATCTTCCATCTCCTCCGGGAATTTGCATTGCAAACTCTCTCTCCATCCGGAGACAGTGAGAGCGCAGAGCCCGCCGGGACCGGGGGAGACGCCGAGGGAACGTCCGGGGACCCCACACCTGGGGGCCACATTATATAGATACTCTCCGGCCACTTTTTAGGTCCCCCTTTGCTAGTAGCGGGCTGGACCCCCTTTATTACCTTTACGGTATATAGATGTATATCACACAGGACTGTATATAGATGTATATATTACACCGGACAGTATATAGATGTATATATCACACAGGGCAGTATATAGATGTATATCACACAGCACGGTATATTTAGATGTATATATCACACATGATAGTATATAGTAAGGGGTGATTAATATATAGGGAGGGGTGACCTGTATATAGGGAGGGGTGACCTGTATATAGTGAGGGGTGACCTGTATATAGAGAGGGGTGACCTGTATATAAAGAGGGGTGACCTGTATATAGGGAGGGGTGACCTGTATATAGGGAGGGGTGACCTGTATATAACAAGGGGTGAACTGTATATAGAGAGGGGTGGCCTGTATATAAGGAGGGGTGAGCTGTACATAGGGAGGGGTGAGCTGTATATAGGGAGGGGTGAGCTGTATATAGGGAGGGGTGAGCTGTATATAGTGAGGGGTGAGCTGTATATAGTGAGGGGTGAGCTGTATATAGGGAGGGGTGAGCTGTATATAGTGAGGGGTGAGCTGTATATAGTGAGGGGTGAGCTGTATATAGTGAGGGGTGAGCTGTATATAGTGAGGGGTGAGCTGTATATAGTGAGGGGTGAGCTGTATATAGGGAGGGGTGACCTGTATATAGGGAGGGGTGACCTGTATATAGCGAGTGGTGACCTGTATAAAGTGAGGGGTGACCTGTATATAGAGAGGGGTGACTTGTATACAGGGAGGGGTGACCTCTATATAGTGAGGGGTGACCCGTATATAGCGAGTGGTGACCTGTATATAGTGAGGGGTGACCTGTATATAGGGAGGGGTGACCAGTATATAGGGAGGGGTGACCTCTATATAGTGAATGGTAACCTGTATATAGTGAGGGGTGACCTGTATATAGTGAGGGGTGACCTGTATATAGGGAGGGGTAACCTGTATATAGTGAGGGGTGACCTGTATATAGGGAGGGGTGACCTGTATATAGTGAGGGGTGACCTGTATATACTTATATATGTATATACTAATTTGGATGTCAGAGAGCGAATCTCTTCCTAACAGATGCTACAAATGGACCTGCTGACCTCAGTAGTAGGAGATATAGGGGGAGGGACTTCCAGTGTGATGTCATAGTGATGTGATACCTTTGTCTCTCCCATAGGAAGCTGCTTCCTGTGTCTGGTTGATGTGGTCCCGGTGAAGAATGAGGATGGGGCTGTCATTATGTTCATCCTGAACTTTGAGGTGGTGATGGAAAAGGAGCACCTGACGTCTCCGAGCAAAAACACCAACCACCGGGTGCAGTCACACTGGTTCCCCTCAGGTAAGACTGCCAACACCTTATGTTACCGGTACTGACGGAGAATTGTCAAAGACAGTCCTTTATAATCCACAGCAGCCAATCACATCCTCACATTGGTCCTGATCTTTGCAGCCCCCATAAAGAGAATCTCTGTGGTTTAAATGGGTCGTACATTGATGTGTGTGGTCTCTGAGGGTCGTACATTGAGGTGTGTGGTCTCTGAGGGTCGTACATTGATGTGTGTGGTCTCTGAGGGTCGTACATTGATGTGTGTGGTCTCTGAGGGTCGTACATTGAGGTGTGTGGTCTCTGAGGGTCGTACATTGATGTGTGTGGTCTCTGAGGGTCGTACATTGATGTGTGTGGTCTCTGAGGGTCGTACATTGATGTGTGTGGTCTCTGAGGGTCGTACATTGATGTGTGTGGTCTCTGAGGATTGTACATTGATGTGTGTGGTCTCTGAGGGTCGTACATTGATGTGTGTGGTCTCTGAGGGTCGTACATTGATGTGTGTGGTCTCTGAGGGTCGTACATTGATGTGTGTGGTCTCTGAGGGTCATACATTGATGTGTGTGGTCTCTGAGGGTCGTACATTGATGTGTGTGGTCTCCGAGGGTCGTACATTGATGTGTGTGGTCTCCGAGGGTCGTACATTGATGTGTGTGGTCTCCGAGGGTCGTACATTGATGTGTGTGGTCTCTGAGGGTCGTACATTGATGTGTGTGGTCTCTGAGGGTCGTACATTGATGTGTGTGGTCTCTGAGGGTCGTACATTGATGTGTGTGGTCTCTGAGGGTCGTACATTGATGTGTGTGGTCTCTGAGGGTCGTACATTGATGTGTGTGGTCTCTGAGGGTCGTACATTGATGTGTGTGGTCTCTGAGGGTCGTACATTGATGTGTGTGGTCTCTGAGGGTCATACATTAATGTGTGTGTGGTCTCGGAGGGTCGTACATTGATGTGTGTGGTCTCTGAGGGTCGTACATTGATGTGTGTGGTCTCTGAGGGTCATACATTGATGTGTGTGGTCTCTGAGGGTCGTACATTGATGTGTGTGGTCTCTGAGGGTCGTACATTGATGTGTGTGGTCTCTGAGGGTCGTACATTGAGGTGTGTGGTCTCTGAGGGTCGTACATTGATGTGTGTGGTCTCTGAGGGTCGTACATTGATGTGTGTGGTCTCTGAGGGTCATACATTGATGTGTGTGGTCTCTGAGGGTCATACATTGAGGTGTGTGGTCTCTGAGGGTCGTACATTGAGGTGTGTGGTCTCTGAGGGTCGTACATTGATGTGTGTGGTCTCTGAGGGTCGTACATTGATGTGTGTGGTCTCTGAGGGTCGTACATTGATGTGTGTGGTCTCTGAGGGTCATACATTGATGTGTGTGGTCTCTGAGGGTCGTACATTGATATGTGTGGTCTCTGAGGGTCGTACATTGAGGTGTGTGGTCTCTGAGGGTCATACATTGATGTGTGTGGTCTCTGAGGGTTGTACATTGATGTGTGTGGTCTCTGAGGGTCGTACATTGATGTGTGTGGTCTCCGAGGGTCGTACATTGATGTGTGTGGTCTCTGAGGGTCGTACATTGATGTGTGTGGTCTCTGAGGGTCGTACATTGATGTGTGTGGTCTCTGAGGGTCATACATTGATGTGTGTGGTCTCTGAGGGTCATACATTGAGGTGTGTGGTCTCTGAGGGTCGTACATTGAGGTGTGTGGTCTCTGAGGGTCGTACATTGATGTGTGTGGTCTCTGAGGGTCGTACATTGATGTGTGTGGTCTCTGAGGGTCGTACATTGATGTGTGTGGTCTCTGAGGGTCATACATTGATGTGTGTGGTCTCTGAGGGTCGTACATTGATATGTGTGGTCTCTGAGGGTCGTACATTGATGTGTGTGGTCTCTGAGGGTCGTACATTGATGTGTGTGGTCTCTGAGGGTCATACATTGATGTGTGTGGTCTCTGAGGGTCATACATTGATGTGTGTGGTCTCTGAGGGTCGTACATTGATGTGTGTGGTCTCTGAGGGTCATACATTGATGTGTGTGGTCTCTGAGGATTGTACATTGATGTGTGTGGTCTCTGAGGGTCATACATTGATGTGTGTGGTCTCTGAGGGTCGTACATTGATGTGTGTGGTCTCTGAGGGTCATACATTGATGTGTGTGGTCTCTGAGGATTGTACATTGATGTGTGTGGTCTCTGAGGGTCATACATTGATGTGTGTGGTCTCTGAGGGTCGTACATTGATGTGTGTGGTCTCTGAGGGTCGTACATTGATGTGTGTGGTCTCCGAGGGTCGTACATTGATGTGTGTGGTCTCTGAGGGTCGTACATTGATGTGTGTGGTCTCTGAGGGTCATACATTGATGTGTGTGGTCTCTGAGGGTCGTACATTGATGTGTGTGGTCTCTGAGGGTCATACATTGATGTGTGTGGTCTCTGAGGGTCGTACATTGAGGTGTGTGGTCTCTGAGGGTCGTACATTGATGTGTGTGGTCTCTGAGGGTCGTACATTGAGGTGTGTGGTCTCTGAGGGTCGTACATTGAGGTGTGTGGTCTCTGAGGGTCGTACATTGATGTGTGTGGTCTCTGAGGGTCATGCGTTGATGTGTGTGGTCTCCGAGGGTCGTACATTGATGTGTGTGGTCTCTGAGGGTCGTACATTGATGTGTGTGGTCTCTGAGGGTCGTACATTGATGTGTGTGGTCTCTGAGGGTCGTACATTGATGTGTGTGGTCTCTGAGGGTCATACATTGATGTGTGTGGTCTCTGAGGGTCATACATTGATGTGTGTGGTCTCTGAGGGTCGTACATTGATGTGTGTGGTCTCTGAGGGTCATACATTGATGTGTGTGGTCTCTGAGGATTGTACATTGATGTGTGTGGTCTCTGAGGGTCATACATTGATGTGTGTGGTCTCTGAGGGTCGTACATTGATGTGTGTGGTCTCTGAGGGTCGTACATTGATGTGTGTGGTCTCTGAGGGTCATACATTGATGTGTGTGGTCTCTGAGGGTCGTACATTGATGTGTGTGGTCTCCGAGGGTCGTACATTGATGTGTGTGGTCTCCGAGGGTCGTACATTGATGTGTGTGGTCTCCGAGGGTCGTACATTGATGTGTGTGGTCTCTGAGGGTCGTACATTGATGTGTGTGGTCTCTGAGGGTCGTACATTGATGTGTGTGGTCTCTGAGGGTCGTACATTGATGTGTGTGGTCTCTGAGGGTCGTACATTGATGTGTGTGGTCTCTGAGGGTCGTACATTGATGTGTGTGGTCTCTGAGGGTCGTACATTGATGTGTGTGGTCTCTGAGGGTCGTACATTGATGTGTGTGGTCTCTGAGGGTCGTACATTGATGTGTGTGGTCTCTGAGGGTCATACATTAATGTGTGTGTGGTCTCGGAGGGTCGTACATTGATGTGTGTGGTCTCTGAGGGTCGTACATTGATGTGTGTGGTCTCTGAGGGTCATACATTGATGTGTGTGGTCTCTGAGGGTCGTACATTGATGTGTGTGGTCTCTGAGGGTCGTACATTGATGTGTGTGGTCTCTGAGGGTCGTACATTGAGGTGTGTGGTCTCTGAGGGTCGTACATTGATGTGTGTGGTCTCTGAGGGTCGTACATTGATGTGTGTGGTCTCTGAGGGTCATACATTGATGTGTGTGGTCTCTGAGGGTCATACATTGAGGTGTGTGGTCTCTGAGGGTCGTACATTGAGGTGTGTGGTCTCTGAGGGTCGTACATTGATGTGTGTGGTCTCTGAGGGTCGTACATTGATGTGTGTGGTCTCTGAGGGTCGTACATTGATGTGTGTGGTCTCTGAGGGTCATACATTGATGTGTGTGGTCTCTGAGGGTCGTACATTGATATGTGTGGTCTCTGAGGGTCGTACATTGAGGTGTGTGGTCTCTGAGGGTCATACATTGATGTGTGTGGTCTCTGAGGGTTGTACATTGATGTGTGTGGTCTCTGAGGGTCGTACATTGATGTGTGTGGTCTCCGAGGGTCGTACATTGATGTGTGTGGTCTCTGAGGGTCGTACATTGATGTGTGTGGTCTCTGAGGGTCGTACATTGATGTGTGTGGTCTCTGAGGGTCGTACATTGATGTGTGTGGTCTCTGAGGGTCATACATAGATGTGTGTGGTCTCTGAGGGTCATACATTGAGGTGTGTGGTCTCTGAGGGTTGTACATTGAGGTGTGTGGTCTCTGAGGGTCGTACATTGATGTGTGTGGTCTCTGAGGGTCGTACATTGATGTGTGTGGTCTCTGAGGGTCGTACATTGATGTGTGTGGTCTCTGAGGGTCATACATTGATGTGTGTGGTCTCTGAGGGTCGTACATTGATATGTGTGGTCTCTGAGGGTCGTACATTGAGGTGTGTGGTCTCTGAGGGTCATACATTGATGTGTGTGGTCTCTGAGGGTTGTACATTGATGTGTGTGGTCTCTGAGGGTCGTACATTGATGTGTGTGGTCTCCGAGGGTCGTACATTGATGTGTGTGGTCTCTGAGGGTCGTACATTGATGTGTGTGGTCTCTGAGGGTCGTACATTGATGTGTGTGGTCTCTGAGGGTCGTACATTGATGTGTGTGGTCTCTGAGGGTCATACATTGATGTGTGTGGTCTCTGAGGGTCGTACATTGAGGTGTGTGGTCTCTGAGGGTCGTACATTGAGGTGTGTGGTCTCTGAGGGTCGTACATTGATGTGTGTGGTCTCTGAGGGTCATACATTGATGTGTGTGGTCTCTGAGGGTCATACATTGAGGTGTGTGGTCTCTGAGGGTCGTACATTGATGTGTGTGGTCTCTGAGGGTCGTACATTGAGGTGTGTGGTCTCTGAGGGTCGTACATTGAGGTGTGTGGTCTCTGAGGGTCGTACATTGATGTGTGTGGTCTCTGAGGGTCATGCGTTGATGTGTGTGGTCTCCGAGGGTCGTACATTGATGTGTGTGGTCTCTGAGGGTCGTACATTGATGTGTGTGGTCTCTGAGGGTCATACATTGATGTGTGTGGTCTCTGAGGGTCGTACATTGATGTGTGTGGTCTCTGAGGGTCGTACATTGATGTGTGTGGTCTCTGAGGGTCGTACATTGATGTGTGTGGTCTCTGAGGGTCGTACATTGATGTGTGTGGTCTCTGAGGGTCGTACATTGATGTGTGTGGTCTCTGAGGGTCATACATTGATGTGTGTGGTCTCTGAGGGTCGTACATTGATGTGTGTGGTCTCTGAGGGTCGTACATTGAGGTGTGTGGTCTCTGAGGGTCGTACATTGAGGTGTGTGGTCTCTGAGGGTCGTACATTGATGTGTGTGGTCTCTGAGGGTCATGCATTGATGTGTGTGGTCTCTGAGGGTCGTACATTGAGGTGTGTGGTCTCTGAGGGTCGTACATTGATGTTTGTGGTCTCTGAGGGTCGTACATTGAGGTGTGTGGTCTCTGAGGGTCGTACATTGATGTGTGTGGTCTCTGAGGGTCGTACATTGATGTGTGTGTGGTCTCTGAGGGTCGTACATTGATGTGTGTGGTCTCTGAGGGTCGTACATTGATGTGTGTGGTCTCTGAGGGTCGTACATTGAGGTGTGTGGTCTCTGAGGGTCGTACATTGATGTGTGTGGTCTCTGAGGGTCGTACATTGATGTGTGTGGTCTCTGAGGGTCATGCATTGATGTGTGTGGTCTCTGAGGGTCGTACATTGAGGTGTGTGGTCTCTGAGGGTCGTACATTGATGTGTGTGGTCTCTGAGGGTCATGCATTGATGTGTGTGGTCTCTGAGGGTCGTACATTGAGGTGTGTGGTCTCTGAGGGTCGTACATTGATGTTTGTGGTCTCTGAGGGTCGTACATTGAGGTGTGTGGTCTCTGAGGGTCGTACATTGAGGTGTGTGGTCTCTGAGGGTCGTACATTGATGTGTGTGGTCTCTGAGGGTCGTACATTGATGTGTGTGGTCTCTGAGGGTCGTACATTGATGTGTGTGGTCTCTGAGGGTCGTACATTGGGGTGTGTGGTCTCTGAGGGTCGTACATTGATGTGTGTGGTCTCTGAGGGTCGTACATTGGGGTGTGTGGTCTCTGAGGGTCGTACATTGATGTGTGTGGTCTCTGAGGGTCATGCGTTGATGTGTGTGGTCTCTGAGGGTCGTACATTGGGGTGTGTGGTCTCTGAGGGTCGTACATTGATGTGTGTGGTCTCTGAGGGTCATGCGTTGATGTGTGTGGTCTCTGAGGGTCGTACATTGATGTGTGTGGTCTCTGAGGGTCGTACATTGATGTGTGTGGTCTCTGAGGGTCGTACATTGATGTGTGTGGTCTCTGAGGGTCGTACATTGATGTGTGTGGTCTCCGAGGGTCGTACATTGATGTGTGTGGTCTCTGAGGGTCGTACATTGATGTGTGTGGTCTCTGAGGGTCGTACATTGATGTGTGTGGTCTCTGAGGGTCATACATTGATGTGTGTGGTCTCTGAGGGTCATACATTGAGGTGTGTGGTCTCTGAGGGTCGTACATTGATGTGTGTGGTCTCTGAGGGTCGTACATTGAGGTGTGTGGTCTCTGAGGGTCGTACATTGAGGTGTGTGGTCTCTGAGGGTCGTACATTGATGTGTGTGGTCTCTGAGGGTCGTACATTGATGTGTGTGGTCTCTGAGGGTCATACATTGATGTGTGTGGTCTCTGAGGGTCGTACATTGATGTGTGTGGTCTCTGAGGGTCGTACATTGATGTGTGTGGTCTCTGAGGGTCGTACATTGATGTGTGTGGTCTCTGAGGGTCGTACATTGATGTGTGTGGTCTCTGAGGGTCGTACATTGATGTGTGTGGTCTCTGAGGGTCGTACATTGATGTGTGTGGTCTTCTCTTGCAGGTCGCGGGAAGTCCTTCCGCCTGAAGCTGCCCACCTTATTGGCTCTAACGGGCAGCAAGCAGTCTCTGCCCCAGGAGGACCCCGAGGTCGTGGTCGTGGACTTCAACAAGCACACCGGTGACTCGGTGGCCCTGGAAGATGTCGGCACCACTCCGGCTGAGAACTGCATTGGCTCTCGGCCTGAGGACCAGCAGGCGTTGATCGGCAGCGCGGAGTCGAAGGTTTTCCCGCAGGACGATGGCGGTAAAGATCCGGCGGTTCCGTCTTCTCCCCGTATGGACAAGGATCACCTCAACCTCGACATGTCCTTTTCCAACTGCAGCCTCACCCGCAGCCGCTCCCGCGAGAGCTTCTACAGCATCCGCAGGGCCTCCTCCGTGGATGAAATCGAGGCCATGAAGGTGGACCTGGACAAGAAGTTCAGGAGTCGCAACTCCAGCACAGGTAGGTCCAAGATATATTCCAACCAACGCGTTTCGTCATTAAGTTTTTCTTTTGTAAAGACCTTCTAATTCAACAAGAAGGATACGATTGGTGGAGCGGTGTGTTGTTACCACCCCTTGTAGTGGAAGGTGTGAGGAGGAGACGTGGATTACCGAAGGAGAGACGCCCAGTGACTGTTCTGTAATGAGGAGGTTCCGGTCTGATTGGAGGATGTGGTGGGAAGTGGGATGAAGAGGATTCTAGAACATTCTGGTGGCGGGTCGTTTTGCCAGTTCCAGAACCAGAGCCTACTGTAGGACATGAACAGAAGGGTGACGCCGGATCCTACCCCGTAATGAGTGCCACCTTGTGACATTCGGGGTCAGGCTGGGTGTGGGTGGCCCAGAGTCCCATCCTACTAATGTGTAATGTACAACACTCCGGCACCGGGGGTGGCGTCACACCGCCTCGGAACATGCAGCACAGAACATGGGATGTTCTGCTCCCTTCTCCTCAACACGTTCCGAGACTTCATGGTGCACACCGCATCCAAAGTCCTCCACTCTTCCTATACGCCAGACCAGGGGGGGGGGGGTATCAATGTTCTAGATTGTTCCTATACACCAGACCAGGGGGGGGGTATCAATGTTCTAGATTGTTCCTATACACCAGACCAGGGGGGGGGGTATCAATGTTCTAGATTGTTCCTATACACCAGACCAGGGGGGGGTATCAATGTTCTAGATTGTTCCTATACACCAGACCAGGGGGGGGGTATCAATGTTCTAGATTGTTCCTATACACCAGACCAGGGGGGGGGGTATCAATGTTCTAGATTGTTCCTATACACCAGACCAGGGGGGGGGTATCAATGTTCTAGATTGTTCCTATACACCAGACCGGGGGGGGGGGGGGTATCAATGTTCTAGATTGTTCCTATACACCAGACCAGGGGGGGGGGTATCAATGTTCTAGATTGTTCCTATACACCAGACCAGGGGGGGGGTATCAATGTTCTAGATTGTTCCTATACACCAGACCAGGGGGGGGGTATCAATGTTCTAGATTGTTCCTATACACCAGACCGGGGGGGGGGGGGGTATCAATGTTCTAGATTGTTCCTATACACCAGACCAGGGGGGGGGGGGTATCAATGTTCTAGATTGTTCCTATACACCAGACCAGGAGGGTGACTCTCAGTGCTTTAGATTAGGGATCTCCAAGCTGCTTCCCTCCAGCTGTTGTGGAACTACACCTCCCATGAGGCATTGCAAATCCCTGACATTCCCAGACATGACCGGGCATGATGGGAATTGTAGTTCCTGAACAACTGGAGGGCCGTAGTGTGGAGAACTCTGCTCTAGATTGTTCCCATAGACCAGACCAAGAGGGGAACTTTCAATGCTCTAGATCAGGATCTACACACCAAATCCTATATGTCACAAGTATTGGCGGGCGAAAAATATCCCCTTCAGAGTCCCCCCTTATAGTATATCAGATTCACCCCCTACATCCAAAGCCCCCATTTATAGTATATCAGAGTCCCCCCCTACATCCAGAGTCCCCCCTTACATCCAGAGTCCCCCCTTACATCCAGAGTCCCCATTTATAGTATATCAGAGTCCCCCCTTACATCCAGAGTCCCCCCTTACATCCAGAGTCCCCCCTTACAGCCAGAGTCCCCACTTACTGTATATCAGAGTCCCCCCTTACATCCGGAGTCCCCACTTACAGTATATCAGAGTCCCCCCTTACATCCGGAGTCCCCACCTACTGTATATCAGAGTCCCCCCTTACATCCGGAGTCCCCACTTATAGTATATCAGAGTCCCCCTTACATCCGGAGTCCCCACTTATAGTATATCAGAGTCCCCCTTACATCCGGAGTCCCCTCTTACAGTATATCAGAGTCCCCCCTTACATCCGGAGTCCCCACTTACAGTATATCAGAGTCCCTCCTTACATCTGGAGTCCCCACTTATAGTATATCAGAGTCCCCCCTTACATCCTGGGTCCCCACTTACTGTATATCAGAGTCCCCCCTTACATCCGGAGTCCCCACTTATAGTATATCAGAGTCCCCCTTATATCCGGAGTCCCCACTTATAGTATATCAGAGTCCCCCTTACATCCGGAGTCCCCACTTAAGTATATCAGAGTCCCCCTTATATCCGGAGTCCCCACTTATAGTATATCAGAGTCCCCCTTATATCCGGAGTCCCCACTTATAGTATATCAGAGTCCCCCCTTACATCCGGAGTCCCCACTTATAGTATATCAGAGTCCCCCTTACATCCGGAGTCCCCACTTATAGTATATCAGAGTCCCCCTTATATCCGGAGTCCCCACTTATAGTATATCAGAGTCCCCCTTATATCCGGAGTCCCCACTTATAGTATATCAGAGTCCCCCCTTACATCCGGAGTCCCCACTTATAGTATATCAGAGTCCCCCTTACATCCGGAGTCCCCACTTATAGTATATCAGAGTCCCCCTTATATCCGGAGTCCCCACTTATAGTATATCAGAGTCCCCCCTTACATCCGGAGTCCCCACTTATAGTATATCAGAGTCCCCCTTACATCCGGAGTCCCCACTTAAGTATATCAGAGTCCCCCTTACATCCGGAGTCCCCACTTACATCACAGTGCCCCCAACATAAGAAGTGGAGATCATAAGCCGCCTCTGTTGACCTTAAAGAGGTATTACACCCAAAAATAAACATTTCTTATATTGCAGATTACCAATTCTTAGATGTGACGGCTGCATTTGTTTTCATTTTTAGGATTTCTTTCCTTTATTTTCATCTGATCCAGCCAGTAAGTCTGTTGCTTTTTAACAGAACAAGCTCTCCTGCACACAGGGTCGGTTTTGTCCGGAGTTCCTCTTTAACGATTGGCTCTCTGAGGTTCTCCGTAGGGTCGGTTTTGTCTGGAGTTCCTCTTTAATGGCTGCCTGTTCTGTGGCGGCTCTCCACCCCCCTCCCCCTCCTCCGGGGAAGACCTCGGTAATGATAATCCGGAGAGGAGAGACGGCCAATTCATTACCGGCTGAGCTGATTATACGGAACTTTCCTCCATAATCCCATCTCATCACCGGATTCCCCTCGTTAAGCCTTCAGTGGCCACTCCCAGTCTCCCAGACGGGCACTTCTAATTGGTCTGACCTTTCCCAAAAAAAACATTTTCCCATCAATCTGATTGGTCAGAATTTATAGTATGGATTTATTTTTGTGCAGAGGTAAGAGGTCAGAGCCCCGGCAGGTCCCCCTAGTGGATGACACGGACTCACCTAAGGTGCGGGGTCTAAGCACTAACCAGTGTTCCCCACAGCTCCTGATGGTGGGGATGGGTTTTGCTGCGTATTAGTACCAAGTCACAGTCCTCAGGATCGCCCCACCAGGAGGTGAACAAGCCGGGGTCCGGGAGCAGATATAATAGGTTGGGATCCAGCAGAAACGTAGTTGAGGAACAAGCCAAAGGTCGGTAACGAGTGGTAGTGAAGATACGGACAGCAGCAGTGGTGACAAAAGCGAGATATCGGCTGCAGAGAGCACAATAATCTGGCAAACAGGAAGTGCAGAGGCGTGGCTTAAATTAGGAAGTTCATGGGAGGAGCAAAGAGTTCAAGGTTCACCAGTGACAACAGACAAGGCAAGATCATTGGAGGACTTGTCCAGGGAGCTGTCCAGCATCTCGGGTGGCTCGGCAGAGATCGCGGGTTCAGGTCCTGAAAATGTATCTGCCTTGGCCAATCGATGAGGGATTTACTCCAGAGATGTAAGTTGAGGGAAGGATGGATATTAGGAGCAACCCCCTCTAGAAAGTTCTTTCCCTCCCAAGCTGCTGCCTAATGGGGTTACCGCCGTGAGGGCCTTTGCCTTCCCTTCCGGGCCCTCGCCTGGAGAGGAGGCCACAGTGAGAAGCTCTCTTCTTCTGGAGATATAACCCCAGTCACCGCCCAAGGAAAACGGGCTGGCTTGTTCTAGAGAGAACCCCTAGAAAATCCCGGATGGTGGCAACTCTGAGGGAGCATCTCTAGAAGAAGCAAGAAGGTGGCTACCCAGAGGGAGCATCTCTAGAAGAAGCAAGAAGGTGGCTACCCAGAGGAAGCATCTCTAGAAGAAGCAAGAAGGTGGCTACCCAGAGAGAACATCTCTAGAAGAAGCAGGAAGGTGGCTACCCAGAGAGAGCATCTCTAGAAGAAGCAAGAAGGTGGCTACCCAGAGAGAGCATCTCTAGAAGAAGCAGGAAGGTGGCTACCCAGAGGGAGCATCTCTAGAAGAAGCAGGAAGGTGGCTACCCAGAGAGAACATCTCTAGAAGAAGCAGGAAGGTGGCTACCCAGAGAGAGCATCTCTAGAAGAAGCAAGAAGGTGGCTACCCAGAGAGAGCATCTCTAGAAGAAGCAGGAAGGTGGCTACCCAGAGGGAGCATCTCTAGAAGAAGCAGGAAGGTGGCTACCCAGAGAGAGCATCTCTAGAAGAAGCAAGAAGGTGGCTACCCAGAGAGAGCATCTCTAGAAGAAGCAAGAAGGTGGCTACCCAGAGGGAGCATCTCTAGAAGAAGCAAGAAGGTGGCTACCCAGAGAGAGCATCTCTAGAAGAAGCAGGAAGGTGGCTACCCAGAGGGAGCATCTCTAGAAGAAGCAGGAAGGTGGCTACCCAGAGAGAGCATCTCTAGAAGAAGCAAGAAGGTGGCTACCCAGAGAGAGCATCTCTAGAAGAAGCAAGAAGGTGGCTACCCAGAGGGAGCATCTCTAGAAGAAGCAAGAAGGTGGCTACCCACAGGGAGCATCTCTAGAAGAAGCAGGAAGGTGGCTACCCAGAGGAAGCATCTCTAGAAGAAGCAGGAAGGTGGCTACCCACAGGGAGCATCTCTAGAAGATGCAGGAAGGTGGCTACCCAGAGGGGGCATCTCTAGAAGAAGCAGGAAGGTGGCTACCCAGAGAGAGCATCTCTAGAAGAAGCAAGAAGGTGGCTACCCAGAGGGAGCATCTCTAGAAGAAGCAAGAAGGTGGCTACCCACAGGGAGCATCTCTAGAAGAAGCAAGAAGGTGGCTACCCACAGGGAGCATCTCTAGAAGATGCAGGAAGGTGGCTACCCAGAGGGGGCATCTCTAGAAGAAGCAGGAAGGTGGCTACCCAGAGAGAGCATCTCTAGAAGATGCAGGAAGGTGGCTACCCAGAGAAAGCATCTCTAGAAGATAAAGGAAGGTGGCTACCCAGAGGGGGCATCTCTAGAAGAAGCAGGAAGGTGGCTACCCAGAGAGAGCATCTCTAGAAGATGCAGGAAGGTGGATACTCGGAGGTAACATCTCTAGAAGATGCAGGATGGTGGATACTCGGAGGTAACATCTTCATGGAAACTATTATGCTGAAGGATGTCCAGGAGAACTTAGGGGGGAAACTTCTGCTGGATGGACATGGCACGGAGACCTCATTACTGAGCTCTATAAGGAACCTTTGACTGCTTGCATGGGCTCAGAGAACCAGGTCCTATTGGCTGCTGCTAAAATATTAGGACAATCTATAGCTGCTCCTAAAGGATCCATTGGGATTTGGAAGCTGCTACTGAAAGATTGAAGTCACCATAGGAGCCAGCATCTATTTTCCTGATAGACTATGGTTTGGTATATTGTCTTAGGAGAGAAGGTAGGGGTGCAGGATATCCCAACGTTTATTGAGCAAATAAAATATAAAAGGACTAATGTGATTGGCTCCCAGCTGATTGTTTTTTTTTTTCCCCCACCACAATCCACCCTGAGATGGTATACTGCCACTTGGGGGTCACACCACACTGCCTTTTGGGGTAAGGGGGTGCTACACACCTCATCACTAACTGTGAAATGCGGGGGCGGCCCACCTCAGCACAATAAGATGACATTTCAGAGCTACAGAACGTTCAGGATGAGGGAAACGTCCCAGGAAGATCATTGTTTGTATCTCCAAATCATCGGATCCTCTGTGGACGCCTTCCGAGTGCATGAGATCTGATTTGCATGGCAGGTTCCAGGTGTGTCACTCAGTCAGAGACAATTACGAGGCGCACAATTTGTGCTCAGGGGGTTTGGAGTGAGAACTTCTACAACATATTCCACATATGTTGGGGACTGGAGCGCTCATTGGGTGGTTTCGTTTGCTCTTAACAACTTCAGAAATCCCTTCATGTGTATATATATATATACCTATCTCTGGAGGTCCCGGGGGGGCGGCTGTGATAATAGAGATGAGGATAGCGGGAGATGGAAGGAGAATCCCCTGAACAGACAATACTAAGAGGTGTTATTTATCTTTATACTCCATAGTGATGTCTGCAGAGTCCTCAGAGGACATCCACACACTGCTCATAAGACAGGGCACAAAGTCTTCCTTCACTAATAAAACTGAGATTGTCAACACCAAGCCGGTGGGCACAGCCAGGGTAATGCCACCCGCTACCAGTATAATAGATGGCATCGCCATATGGAGGATGAAGACGGCTCGCAGAGGGCCACAGGTCTCCAGGGTCCATATGGGATTAAATAATAGTAATATAATCTCTTTCCTTCCCTGAGTTGTTTGTCTGGAGGAGCCCATGTGGGCATTTCATACACATTTCTAGCATTGAGCCCATTTAATACACGGAACGTTCAGGAGCCCATCAGTCCAGCTTGTGATCTGACCGGGGGCCACTAACAAGCCTCAAAAATGTCCTCCTTACTAAATATTTCTAGTAGCATTTGTTCTAAAGTACCGTCATCCATAGTGAATTATTATAGACCCATTGCAGCCAACTCCCAACCCAGTACAGGCTTTTCCTGACCCGTTATACGCAATCTCAGCCCATTACCGGCAAATTCACCGCCCCCTTACCGCTGAATTCCTAGCCTATTGCAGCCAAATTTACTCCCATTGCAGGTAAATTCCCTGTCCAATTTAAGATATTCCCATCTCATTACACAGGCTATTGTTGGGCCCATGACAGCCAAATTACCGGAATATTACAGGTAAATCCCGGCCTGTTACGGGCAAATCCCGGCCTATTACGGGCAAATCCCGGCCTGTTACGGGCAAATCCCAGCCTATTACGGGCAAATCCCGGCCTGTTACGGGCAAATCCCGGCCTGTTACGGGCAAATCCCAGCCTGTTACGGGCAAATCCCAGCCTATTACGGGCAAATCCCGGCCTGTTATGGGCAAATCTCAGCCTATTACGGGCAAATCCCGGCCTGTTATGGGCAAATCCCGGCCTATTACAGGTAAATCCCGGCCTGTTACGGGCAAATCCCGGCCTATTACAGGTAAATCCCAGCCTGCTACAGGCAAATCCCGGCCTATTACGGGCAAATCCCGGCCTGTTATGGGCAAATCCCGGCCTGTTACGGGCAAATCCCGGCCTGTTATGGGCAAATCCCGGCCTGTTACGGGCAAATCCCAGCCTGTTACGGGTAAATCCCAGCCTGTTACGGGCAAATCCCGGCCTGTTACGGGTAAATCCCGGCCTATTACAGGTAAATCTAGGCCTGTTACGGGCAAATCCCAGCCTATTATGGGCAAATCCGGCCTGTTACAGGCAATTCCCGGCCTGTTACGGGCAAATCTCAGCCTATTACGGGAAAATCCCGGCCTGTTACGGGCAAATCCCGGCCTATTACAGGTAAATCCCGGCCTGTTACGGGCAAATCCCGGCCTATTACAGGTAAATCCCGGCCTATTACGGGCAAATCTCAGCCTATTACGGGCAAATCCCAGCCTGTTATGGCCAAATCCCGGCCTATTACAGGTAAATCCCGGCCTGTTATGGGCAAATCCCGGCCTGTTACGGGCAAATCCCGGCCTGTTGCGGGCAAATCCCGGCCTGTTACATGTAAATCCCGGCCTGTTACGGGCAAATCCCAGCCTGTTACGGGTAAATCCCGGCCTGTTACGGGCAAATCCCGGCCTGTTACGGGTAAATCCCGGCCTATTACAGGTAAATCTAGGCCTGTTACGGGCAAATCCCAGCCTATTATGGGCAAATCCCGGCCTGTTACGGGCAAATCCCGGCCTGTTACGGGCAAATCTCAGCCTATTACGGGCAAATCCCGGCCTGTTACAGGCAAATCCCGGCCTATTACAGGTAAATCCCGGCCTGTTACGGGCAAATCCTGGCCTATTACAGGTAAATCCTGGCCTGTTACGGGCAAATCTCAGCCTATTACGGGCAAATCCCGGCCTGTTATGGGCAAATCCCGGCCTATTACAGGTAAATCCCGGCCTGTTATGGGCAAATCCCAGCCTATTACAGGTAAATCCTGGCCTGTTACGGGCAAATCCCGGCCTATTACGGGCAAATCCCGGCCTGTTGCGGGCAAATCCCGGCCTATTACATGTAAATCCCGGCCTGTTACGGGCAAATCCCGGCCTATTACATGTAAATCCCGGCCTATTACGGGCAAATCCCGGCCTGTTACGGGCAAATTCCGGCCTATTACATGTAAATCCCGGCCTATTACGGGCAAATCCCGGCCTGTTACGGGCAAATCCCGGCCTATTACAGGAAAATCTCAGCCCATTACAGGCAATTCTTGGGCCCATTACAGCCAGATTCCCAGCCCATTTCACCCAACAACAGAACTCGGTAGACTTCCCAGCGCCAGGCAGTAATAGAAGCCGGGCTTGGTAAAAGGTTGACTGGGTTTGGTGAAGGCTCTTTGGGCATCGCTCTGTACTGAATGTTTTGGATGTTTTACCTCGTTCTCTGGCTGGATGAGTTTTAGTAACCCAGTATAGCTCAAGCCTAAGGCCGCGTACACACGAGAGGATTGTCCGTCCAACTTAGTCCGCTGAACCGTGTTTCAGCGGACAATCCGCTTGTGTGTGGGCTTCAGCGGACTTTTTCAGCGGACAGTCTGACGGACTAAGTCTTTCGGAATTTCCGTAATATTGTCCGCTGAAACACGTTCGTGTGTAGGCAAGTTGGACGGACTAAGTATGGCGCATGCTCAGAAAGGATTTACACGGCCGAAGGTTGCATTGCAGTGTATTGGACGTCGTATTTCTAGTCCCGTCGTACGTGCCGTACACGTCATCGCGCAAGCTTTCGGCAGACTGTCTGTTCATCGTGTGTGGTCAAGTCCGTTCATTTGAAAGTAGGACGGACTGTCCGTCGGATTGTCTGACGAACTTAGTTGGACGGACAATCCTCTCGTGTGTACGCGGCCTAAGCTTTCATTTTAGTTTCGGATGGAGGATGGAGGAGGGGGCCTTATTGTCCAGTTTGCAATTGCTGTCCGCACTCCCGCTGGGGAGATCTGCCCTCTCTATTTGTCCTGGTTACTGTTGTCTCTGGGACTAAAAGGGGATGGAAAATCCAACATTTGGAGTTGTTACCAGGACAGGATTAGAGGGGAAATCGTCAAAAGGGGGCACCGGTTCCTCGTGTTTTAGAGTGAAATTCACTCTAAATCTGCTGTCACTTGCAGTAATGTCTACAAGACAGGAAGTGGAGGGAAATCTCCCCAGTGGAACATAGATAGCAAAAAAACAATCTTGATGGTTCTTATACAAAGAGGGGCCTTATATATATATATATGGAGAGTTACTTCTCGGCGGTCACCAATTAGCATTAAGCCAATGGGGACAGGAAAACAACTTGCCTGTAGTCACTCTCAGCAGCACTTCAAAGGTAAGTAAATAAATATTCTTACCAACTGGGGTGGACACACATGTTGTATGACACATGAGTCCGAAAGGCTCAAGATCCTATGGGGTCTGAAGCCGGTGCTGTACCCGGGAGATGGTCCATCCAATCCGGTGTTGGGATCCCCAACTCTCGGTCCCAAGGCTACACAAACCATTTCCAAGGCAGGATGGTATCGCCACAAACAGCTCCTCATAAACTCCAAAAGGGCACGTAGACAAAAAAAGAGGGGGGGAAAAATGGGGCTCCAGATAGTCAAACCTGGAGGTTTATTGAAGTATGTCATATATAACAAATGACAGGGTAAAAGTGATCACAAAAGATATAAATAGTATATAAAAGCAATGTGTGGTGCAGTAAATGCTAGCCCGACGCGTTTCGACACTAAAAGGTCTTCAACTGGGACAAATCCTACATCTGGAGACCTTTTTTCCCCTCTTTTTTTTGTCCACGTTCTCTTTTGGGGTTTATGAGGAGCTGTTTGTGGCGATACCATCCTGCCTTGGAAATGGTTTGTGGAGCCTTGGGACCGAGAGTCGGGGATCCCAACACCGGATTGGATGGACCATCTCCCGGGTACAGCACCGGCTTCAGACCCCATAGGATCTTGAGCCTTTCTGACTCGCTGTCGCTGTCGTAAGTTGATAAGAGTGTTTATATACTTACCTTTGAAGTACTGCTGAGAGTGACTACAGACAAGTTGTTTTCCTGTCCCCATTGGTTTGGTGTCACCTCAACAAGAAGAGTCCTTTTCCACTTTCACACTTGTGTGGACTGTTATCCTGTATTGTTTTATGCACTTATTGTGTTCCAAACCTCGTATTATAGTCTTTTATACACAATTTGTTTTTGTTGCATCGAGATAGATGTATGATTTCACTTCACTCTACACACTAGCGCTACACTTTTTGCTTTACCATTCACGTTGTTGTTGTTTGAGTGTTGAGGCAGCTTTTTACACTTTTTTTTTATTTCGAGCTATTTGTCTTTTCCCTGCACCTTTACCAATTAGCATTAGACCACCAGCCCAAAACGTTGAGTCTGATTGGTGACTGTAGGGGTAATGGCCCTCGGTACCTACTAAGAACACGTGGACCCATGAGCCCCAATCTGCCATCCCTCTCTTGTCTACCAATCGTCTGAAGTTAGTAAACGAACAATAAAATCATAGCGGTATTTAGCTGAAAAGACGAGGCTCGTGGCACAATTGTGGTAGGCTGGTTGGTAGCTTCATTTTGTGCCCAGTAGTGGCTGCACGTTCAGCGGTGTAGCAGCTGCGATTCCTTGGTTCTCCACAGATGGGATCCACAGGATGGGGGGGGGGTCTCTCTGAATTGATCCAGTGATCACATTGGTCCATGTTGGAGGCTAGGAACAGACGATGAGGGATCTGTGATGGCTGTGTCATCGGGTTGGGTAAACAGTATTAATGCGTTTTTTTTGTCTCTGCAGGTGCCATGAACAACGTTCGAGTGAATCTCCTAAACTCTACATCGGATTCGGATCTCATGAAGTACAGAACAATTAGCAAGATCCCACAGATCACCCTGAACTTTGTGGACTTTAAGGGAGACTCCTTCCTCACCTCACCTTCCAATGAAAAGGAGATCATAGCTCCAACCAAGCTGAAGGAACGAACCCACAACGTCACGGAGAAGGTCACCCAGGTAAGGCCATCATCTTCTTTCTATAAATGTAGCTTCGGCCGGCAGGAACACAACCAAATAACTTCGTGTTGTCAGATCGTTTTACCTTTTCCATCAGTTTATTTACGGAACTATTGCTTAAAGCAAACATAATGGAAGAAAGTCAAAGCAAAAACATTAGCTGATGAATGATGAGTGATGACAACTAAACTAAGAGTAAAGTGTATCTAGAGCAACAATCCTCCTGTAGGGAGACATGTTCTGGTGACAACTGTAAAAGAGAGAACTTCACACACGAGAGGTACAATTTATTAATAAAAAGCAGACCGATACAAGCTGACGAGGTAGAACAATCAAATATTGCATACACTATGTATAGTCAGGTCACTGCTTAACTGATGCCGAGACCTTCTCTTGGTTAGATATTATTGGATGGTGCTGAAACCTTCTCCTAACTGAACAGTATTATGTGGTTCTGAGCCCTTCCCTTAGGTGGACATTATTGAGTGATGTAGAGAACTTCTCCTTTTGGTTGGACAGTATTGAGTCCTGTAGAGACCTTCTCTTGGTTGGACAGTATTGAGTGGTGTAGAGACCTTCTCTTGGTTGGACAGTGTTGAGTGCTGTAGAGACCTTCTCTTGGTTGGACAGTATTGAGTGCTGTAGAGACCTTCTCTTGGTTGGACAGTATTGAGTGCTGTAGAGACCTTCTCTTGGTTGGACAGTATTGAGTGGTGTAGAGACCTTCTCTTGGTTGGACAGTATTGAGTCCTGTAGAGACCTTCTCTTGGTTGGACAGTATTGAGTGGTGTAGAGACCTTCTCTTGGTTGGACAGTGTTGAGTCCTGTAGAGAACTTCTCTTGGTTGGACAGTATTGAGTTCTGTAGAGACCTTCTCTTGGTTGGACAGTATTGAGTCCTGTAGAGACCTTCTCTTGGTTGGACAGTGTTGAGTCCTGTAGAGACCTTCTCTTGGTTGGACAGTATTGAGTGGTGTAGAGACCTTCTCTTGGTTGGACAGTGTTGAGTCCTGTAGAGACCTTCTCTTGGTTGGACAGTATTGAGTTCTGTAGAGACCTTCTCTTGGTTGGACAGTATTGAGTTCTGTAGAGACCTTCTCTTGGTTGGACAGTATTGAGTCCTGTAGAGACCTTCCTTTGGTTGGACAGTATTGAGTGGTGTAGAGACCTTCTCTTGGTTGGACAGTATTGAGTCCTGTAGAGACCTTCTCTTGGTTGGACAGTATTGAGTGGTGTAGAGACCTTCTCTTGGTTGGACAGTGTTGAGTGCTGTAGAGACCTTCTCTTGGTTGGACAGTATTGAGTGCTGTAGAGACCTTCTCTTGGTTGGACAGTATTGAGTGCTGTAGAGACCTTCTCTTGGTTGGACAGTATTGAGTGGTGTAGAGACCTTCTCTTGGTTGGACAGTATTGAGTCCTGTAGAGACCTTCTCTTGGTTGGACAGTATTGAGTGGTGTAGAGACCTTCTCTTGGTTGGACAGTGTTGAGTCCTGTAGAGACCTTCTCTTGGTTGGACAGTATTGAGTTCTGTAGAGACCTTCTCTTGGTTGGACAGTATTGAGTCCTGTAGAGACCTTCTCTTGGTTGGACAGTGTTGAGTCCTGTAGAGACCTTCTCTTGGTTGGACAGTATTGAGTGGTGTAGAGACCTTCTCTTGGTTGGACAGTGTTGAGTCCTGTAGAGACCTTCTCTTGGTTGGACAGTATTGAGTTCTGTAGAGACCTTCTCTTGGTTGGACAGTATTGAGTGGTGTAGAGACCTTCTCTTGGTTGGACAGTATTGAGTTCTGTAGAGACCTTCTCTTGGTTGGACAGTATTGAGTCCTGTAGAGACCTTCTCTTGATTGGACAGTGTTGAGTGGTGTAGAGACCTTCCTTTGGTTGGACAGTGTTGAGTTCTGTAGAGACCTTCTCTTGGTTGGACAGTATTGAGTTCTGTAGAGACCTTCTCTTGGTTGGACAGTATTGAGTCCTGTAGAGACCTTCTCTTGGTTGGACAGTATTGAGTGGTGTAGAGACCTTCTCTTGGTTGGACAGTGTTGAGTCCTGTAGAGACCTTCTCTTGGTTGGACAGTATTGAGTGCTGTAGAGACCTTCTCTTGGTTGGACAGTATTGAGTGCTGTAGAGACCTTCTCTTGGTTGGACAGTATTGAGTGCTGTAGAGACCTTCTTTTGGTTGGACAGTATTGAGTGGTGTAGAGACCTTCTCTTGGTTGGACAGTATTGAGTCCTGTAGAGACCTTCTCTTGGTTGGACAGTATTGATTGGTGTAGAGACCTTCTCTTGGTTGGACAGTATTGAGTCCTGTAGAGACCTTCTCTTGGTTGGACAGTATTGATTGGTGTAGAGACCTTCTCTTGGTTGGACAGTATTGAGTCCTGTAGAGACCTTCTCTTGGTTGGACAGTGTTGAGTGGTGCAGAGATCCTTTCTTGGATAGTATTAAATGGCGTTGAGTCATTCTTTTGGTTGGACAGTACTGAATGATGCTGAAACCTTCTCTTGGTTTATTGAATGGAAATGAAACTCTCTCTTGGTCAGACAGTATTAAGTGGTGCTGGGACCTTCTCTTGGTTGGACAGTATTGAATGGTGCTAAAAACTTCTAACTGGACAGTATTATGTGGTCATGAGCCCTTCCCCCAGTTGGACAGTATGGAGTGGTGCTGAGGCCTTCTTTTGGTTGGACAGTGTTGAGTGGTGAGACCTTTTCTTGGTGGGAAATTTATGAATGGTGCTACAACCTTTTCATGGTTGGGCTGTATTGAATGGTCTTGGGACCAACCTTCCCTTAGTTGGACAGTACTGAGTAGTGCAGGGACCCTCCCTTGGTTTTGCAGTATTAAGTGCTGTAGAGACCCTCTTTTGCTTGGACACAGTATTGAGTGGTTGTGAGTCCTTCTCTTGGTTGGATAGTATTGGATGATGCTGGATAGTATTGGACAATATTAAATGGTTTTGAGATCTTCCCATGGTGGGACAGTATTGAGTTGTGCAGGGACTTCTCTTGGTTACATAGTTACATAGTAGGTGTCAGGTGAGGTTGAAAAAAGACACAAGTCCATCAAGTCCAACCTATGTGTGTGATTATGTCAGTATTACATTGTATATCCCTGTATGTTGTGGTCGTTCAGGTGCTTATCTAATAGTTTTTTTAAATTATCAATGCTTCCCGCTGAAACCACTGCCTGTGGAAGGGAATTCCACATCCTTGCCGCTCTTACAGTAAAGAACCCTCTACGCAGTTTAAGGTTAAACCGCTTTTCTTCAAATTTTAGCGAGTGGCCATATGTTTTATTAAATTCCTTTATGTGGAAATGTTTTCGTCCTATTGTGGGGTCACCAGTATGGTATTTATATATTGTGGGGTCACCAGTACGGTATTTATATATTGTGGGGTCACCAGTACGGTATTTATATATTGTGGGGTCACCAGTCTGGTATTTATATATTGTGGGGTCACCAGTCCGGTATTTATATATTGTGGGGTCACCAGTA
Organism: Lithobates pipiens; assembly: GCF_037356315.1. Taxonomy (NCBI): domain Eukaryota; kingdom Metazoa; phylum Chordata; class Amphibia; order Anura; family Ranidae; genus Lithobates; species Lithobates pipiens. The sequence continues at coordinate 596,001,517 of NW_027507764.1, read as the reverse complement.
CGGTATTTATATATTGTGGGGTCACCAGTACGGTATTTATATATTGTGGGGTCACCAGTCCGGTATTTATATATTGTGGGGTCACCAGTCCGGTATTTATATATTGTGGGGTCACCAGTACGGTATTTATATATTGTGGGGTCACCAGTCTGGTATTTATATATTGTGGGGTCACCAGTCCGGTATTTATATATTGTGGGGTCACCAGTCTGGTATTTATATATTGTGGGGTCACCAGTCTGGTATTTATATATTGTGGGGTCACCAGTCCGGTATTTATATATTGTGGGGTCACCAGTCCCGTATTTATATATTGTGGGGTCACCAGTCCCGTATTTATATATTGTGGGGTCACCAGTACGGTATTTATATATTGTGGGGTCACCAGTCCGGTATTTGTACATTGAAATCATATCCCCTCTCAAGTGTCTCTTCTCCAGAGAGAATAAGTTCAGAGCTCACAACCTTTCCTCATAACTAATATCCTCCAGACCCTTTATTAGCTTTGTTGCCCTTCTTTGTAGTCATTTCCAGTACATCCTTCCTGAGGACTGGTGCCCAGAACTGGACAGTATACTCCAGGTGCGGCCGGACCAGAGTCTTGTAGAGGGGAGAATTATCGTTTTATCTCTGGAGTTGATCCCTTTTTAATGCCAATATTCTGTTTGCTTTGTTAGCAGCAGCTTGGCATTGCTGAGCCCATCATCTACTAGGACCCCCAGATCCTTCTCCATCCTACATCCCCCCAGAGGTTCCCCTCCCCCAGGTCCTTCTCCATCCTAGATCCCCCCAGAGGTTCTCCCCCCAGGGAGTAGATTCATATTTTTGCCACCTAAATGCATTATTTTATATTTTTCCACATTAAACCTAATTTGCCATGTAGTTGCCCCTCCCCCCATTAATTTGTTCAGATCTTCTTGCAAGGTTTCCACATCCTGCGGAGAAGTTATTTCCCTGCTTAGCTTAGTATCATCCGCAAATACAGAGATTGAACTGTTTCCCCCATCCCCATCCTCCAGGTCATTTATGTACAAATTAAATAGGATTGGTCCCAGCACAGAACCCTGGGGGACCCCACTACCCACCCCCAATCATTCCGAGTACTCCCCATTTATCACCACCCTCTGAACTTGCCCTTGTAGCCAGTTTTCAATCCATGTACTCACCCTATGGGCCATGCCAACGCACCTTATTTTGTACAGTAAATGCTTATGGGGAACTGTGTCAAATGCTTTTGCAAAATCCAGATACACCACGTCTACGGACCTTCCTTTATCTAGATACACCACGTCTACGGGCCTTCCTTTATCTAGATATACCACGTCTACGGGCCTTCCTTTATCTAGATACACCACGTCTACGGGCCTTCCTTTATCTAGACACACCACATCTACGGGCCTTCCTTTATCTAGATACACCACGTCTACGGGCCTCCCTTTATCTAGACACACCATGTCTACGGACCTTCCTTTATCTAGATACACCACATCTACGGACCTTCCTTTATCTAGATACACCACGTCTACGGGTCTTCCTTTATCTAGATACACCACGTCTAGGGGCCTTCCTTTATCTAGATACACCACATCTACAGACCTTCCTTTATCTAGATACACCACGTCTACGGGCCTTCCTTTATCTAGATACACCACGTCTACGGGCCTTCCTTTATCTAGATACACCACATCTACGGGCTTTCCTTTATCTAGATACACCACGTCTACGGACCTTCCTTTATCTAGATACACCATGTCTACGGGCTTTCCTTTATCTAGATACACCACGTCTACGGGCCTTCCTTTATCTAGATACACCACGTCTACAGGCCTTCCTTTATCTAGATACACCACGTCTACGGGCCTTCCTTTATCTAGATACACAACGTCTACGGGCCTTCCTTTATCTAGATACACCACGTCTACGGGCCTTCCTTTATCTAGATACACCACGTCTACGGGCCTTCCTTTATCTAGATACACAACGTCTACGGGCCTTCCTTTATCTAGATACACCACGTCTACAGGTCTTCCTTTATCTAGATACACCACGTCCACGGGCCTTCCTTTATCTAGATACACCATGTCTACGGGCCTTCCTTTATCTAGATACGCCACGTCTACGGGCCTTCCTTTATCTAGATACACCACGTCTACGGGCCTTCCTTTATCTAGATACACCATGTTTACGGGCCTTCCTTTATCTAGATACACCACGTCTACGGGCCTTCCTTTATTTAGATACACCACGTCTACGGCCCTTCCTTTATCTAGATACACCACGTCTACGGGCCTTCCTTTATCTAGATACACCACGTCTACGGACCTTCCTTTATCTAGATACACTATGTCTACGGGCCTTCCTTTATCTAGATACACCATGACTACGGGCCTTCCTTTATCTAGATACACCACGTCTACAGGCCTTCCTTTATCTAGATGTTGGAAAGTGTGGGGTGGTGCAGAAACCTTCTCCTGGCTGGACAGTATTTAATGGTGCTGAAACCTTCTCTTGGTCAGGATGTATGAAGCTGTGCAAAGACCTTCTCTTGGTTGGATGGTGTTGAGAGGTGCTGAGCCCTTCCCTTGGTTGGACAGTATGGAGTGGAGCAGAGATCTTCTGTTGGTTGGACAGTATGGAGTGGAGCAGAGATCTTTTGTTGGTTGGACAGTATGGAGTGGAGCAGAGATCTTCTGTTGGTTGGACAGTATGGAGTGGAGCAGAGATCTTCTGTTGGTTGGACAGTATGGAGTGGAGCAGAGATCTTCTGTTGGTTGGACAGTATGGAGTGGAGCAGAGATCTTCTGTTGGTTGGACAGTATGGAGTGGAGCAGAGATCTTCTGTTGGTTGGACAGTATGGAGTGGAGCAGAGATCTTCTGTTGGTTGGACTGTATGGAGTGGTGTAGAGATCTTCTATTGGTTGGACAGTATGGAGTGGTGTAGAGATCTTCTATTGGTTGGACAGTATGGAGTGGTGCAGAGATCTTCTCTTGGTTGGACAGTATGGAGTGGTGCAGAGATCTTCTGTTGGTTGGACAGTATGGAGTGGTGTAGAGATCTTCTGTTGGTTGGACAGTATGGAGTGGTGTAGAGATCTTCTATTGGTTGGACAGTATGGAGTGGTGCAGAGATCTTCTGTTGGTTGGACAGTATGGAGTGGTGTAGAGATCTTCTATTGGTTGGACAGTATGGAGTGGTGTAGAGATCTTCTATTGGTTGGACAGTATGGAGTGGTGCAGAGATCTTCTGTTGGTTGGACAGTATGGAGTGGTGTAGAGATCTTCTATTGGTTGGACAGTATGGAGTGGTGCAGAGATCTTCTGTTGGTTGGACAGTAGTGAATGGTGCTGAGAACTTCTCCTGGTTGGACAGTATTAAATAGCACTGAGCACTTTTCTTGGTTGGACAGAATTGAACAGTGAGAGGATTTCTTCGTTGCACTGTGTCGTAATGTTGGAGGCATCTCAGGTGGCTGTTATGTACATGGTCGTTTTCTTGTTCGGATAATGCTGATTGATGAACACGTATTTTAGCAGTTTCTTGATTAAATCAATGTGGTCTGCAGAGAGCGGTTTCCGGTGCCTTATGTTCAATTGATTTATAAATATTGCTATGGAAGCTTCTCGGTTGGGGGATGGTGGGAGTTCAGGGCTTGGTCATGGTGGTTACCATGATGGATAATGGTAGATGACATTTTTGTGTCTCTGGTGAGGGAGTTTGGGCAAGTGGTCAAGGCATTTTAATTTCCTAAAGGGCAGTTTGTTCTTCCAGTGCCGGCGGATAGTGATAGAATGCCATCATGGTAGTTTTGGTAGAGTTTGGCTCTTCGGTGACCTTGGCCTAATGTTGCCCACAGATTGGCTGCCTTGTGTACGTGAGGTGTAAATATTGTATCTCCCCTCAGTGGATGGGCTTTATAACACGATATTGCTTGTATAATACACTCACTACCTATTGGTTTTTTTTTTGTCTCTGAGTGTCGAAAGTTTGATTTACTTTGGCATAAAATAAATACAAGGCAGAAATGTGAACATTACGTCTGTGAAATATAGTACAGAAAGATTTATGAGAAAAGTTCCCTTTTGGAGAGGCATATACTCTGCCGAACAGACCGCGGGGCGTTTGTCGCAGAAGGGATGATTTGATTTGGATGAAGCTGCCGTCTCCCGATACTTCTCCGAGATGGGGGGAGCGATGTTCTCTTCAAGGTTCCCTCAATGAAGATGGATTCCCAGAGTTCAGGACTCGTTTGTGAGAGTGATTAATGACTCGCCGTATAAATTAATAAAGTGCCACTGCTCGGGTTCTGTTGTCCAAGTTTCAAGGATTTGTCTACCTAACAGGAACGCCGAGTCACTGATGTCATAATGGTTTAATGGCAAACGGAATATGCGCGGACATCTGTGACTAATGGATTCTCCAGGTTAGTAAGATCCTGTCTTCCCAGCTAATAATTCCTGACTCCGTGGTAATTTAATTTAATTTGCTTTGCTACGTAAGCACTCCTACTTTTTTGGAGGCTGCCATGTTGGATTATGACAGGAAGCCGCCATGTCCGATTTTGACTGTAGACCACCATGCTTGATTATGATGGGAACAAGGCCATGTTAGTTTTTTACTGGAGACCACACCATGTTGGATTATGATAGGAACAGGCCATGTCAGTTTTTCACCGGAGACCACCATGTTGGATTATGATGGGAAGCTGCCATGTCCGATTTTGATTGGAGGCCATCATGCTAGATTTTGACTGGAGACCCCCATGACTGTTTTCACTGAAGACCACCATTTTGGATATTGATGGGAAGCCGCCATGTCAGATTTTGACTGTAGACCACCATGCTTGATTATGACGGGAACAAGGCAATGTTAGTTTTTGACTGGAGACCACAACATGTTGGATTATGATAGGAACAGGCCATGTCAGTTTTTTACTGGAGACCACCATGTTGAATTATGATGGGAAGCTGCCATGTCCGATTTTGATTGGAGGCCATCATGCCAGATTTTGACTGGAGACCCCCGTGACTGGAGGCCACCATGTTGGATTATAATGGGAAACCGCCATGTCAGATTTTGATTGGAGGCCATCATGCCAGATTTTGACTGGAGACCCCCGTGACTGGAGGCCACCATGTTGGATTATAATGGGAAACCGCCATGTCAGATTTTGATTGAAGGCCATCATGCCAGATTTTGACTGGAGACCCCCGTGACTGGAGGCCACCATGTTGGATTATAATGGGAAACCGCCATGTCAGATTTTGATTGGAGGCCATCATGCCAGATTTTGACTGGAGACCCCCGTGACTGGAGGCCACCATGTTGGATTATAATGGGAAACCGCCATGTCAGATTTTGATTGAAGGCCATCATGCCAGATTTTGACTGGAGATCCCCATGACTGGAGGCCACCATTTTGGATTATAATGGGAAACCGCCATGTCAGATTTTCACTGAAGACCACCATGTTGGATATTGATGGGAAGCCGCCATGTCAGATTTTGACTGTAGACCACCATGCTTGCTTATGACGGGAACAAGGCAATGTTAGTTTTTGACTGGAGACCACACCATGTTGGAACAGCCCATGTCAGTTTTTCACCGGAGACCACCATGTTGGATTATGATGGGAAGCTGCCATGTCCGATTTTGATTGGAGGCCATCATGCCAGATTTTGACTGGAGACCCCCGTGACTGGAGGCCACCATGTTGGATTATAATGGGAAACCGCCATGTCAGATTTTGATTGGAGGCCATCATGCCAGATTTTGACTGGAGATCCCCATGACTGGAGGCCACCATTTTGGATTATAATGGGAAACCGCCATGTCAGATTTTCACTGAAGACCACCATGTTGGATATTGATGGGAAGCCACCATGTCATATTTTGACTGGAGGCCGCCATTGCAGATTTTGACTGGTGTCCACCATTTTAGATCATGATAGGAACATACCATATCAGTTTTTGACCAGAGACCACCATGTTGGATTTTGATAGGAACAAGCCATGTCAGTTTTTAACTGGAGTGCTCCACTTTGGATTATTATTATACAGAATTTATATAGCACCAACAGTTTACGCAGCACTTTACAATATAAAAGGGAGACAATACAGTTACAATACAATAAAATACAAGAGGATTAAGAGGGCCCTGCTCAGAAGAGCTTACAATCTAATAGGGTGGGGCAGGTGGTACAAAAGGTTGTGACTGTGAGGAATGAGCTGATAAGTAGTAAAAGATTAGTTGGAGGTGTAATAGGATTCCATGAAGAGATGAGTTTTCAGGGACTGCCTGAAGGTAGCAAGAGCAGGAGATAGCCAGACAGGTTGAGGTAGAAAGTTCCAGAGGGTGGGAGAGGCTCTGGAGAAATCCTGGAGATGAGCATGGGGGGAGGAGACGAGAGAGCTTGAAAGTAGGAGGTCTTGAGAAGAGCGGAGAGGGCGGTTTGGGTGATATTTGGAGACAAGATTGGCGATGTAGCTCGGGGCAAAGTTGTAAATGGCTTTGTATGTTGTGGTTAGTATTTCAAATTTAACTCATGCTAGACTGAAGAGGGGAGGAGCCTATGGAAAGGTAGGCCAATGTGAAGGGAGCTGCAATAATCATGGCGAGAGATAACAAGAGAGTGAATGAGTAGCTTGGTGGTTTCATTTGTTAAAAAGAAGCACATTTTAGAGATGTTATGGAGGTGAAGTCTACAAGCTTTCAACAGCAATTGGATTTGTGGCTGAAAGGACAGTTCAGAGTCTAGGATTACACCGAGTACCCTGGCATGAGGGGAGGGACTGATGGGTGCATTATTGATTTTAATGGAAAATGGTGGGGGGGGGGGGGGATATTACCAGCCTGGTTTTGGAGAGATTTTGTTTAAGGAATTGGTATGACATCCATGCTGATATGTAAGTTAGTAATACGAGAGGAGACTGAAGGAGTGAGGTGAGGAGCAGACAGATTTTGCCAGTTTTTGACTGGAGACCGCCATGTTAGATTATAATAGAAACATGTCATGTCTGTTTTTTACTGGAAACCACCATGTTGGATTTTCCTAGGAACACGACATGTCAGTATTTTACTGGAGATCACCATGTTGGATTTTGATAGGAAGACACCACATCAGTTGGCTGGAAACCACCATGTTGGATTTTGATAGGAATGTGCCATTTCTGTTTTTTACTGGAGACCTCCATGTTGGATTATGATAGAAGCACACCATGTCAGTTTCTTACTGGAGACCACCATGTTGGATTTTGATAGGAACGTGCCATGTCAGTTTCTTACTGGAGACCACCATGTTGGATTTTGATAGGAACGTGCCATGTCAGTTTCTTACTGGAGACCACCATGTTGGATTATGATAGAAGCACGCCATGTCAGTTTCTTACTGGAGACCACCATGTTGGATTATGATAGGAGCGCGCCATGTCAGTTTCTTACTGGAGACCACCATGTTTGATTATGATAGGAACACGCCATGTCAGTTTCTTACTGGAGACCACCATGTTGGATTATGATAGGAACACGCCATGTCAGTTTCTTACTGGAGACCACCATGTTTGATTATGATAGGAACACGCCATGTCAGTTTCTTACTGGAGACCTCCATGTTGGATTATGATAGGAACGTGCCATGTCAGTTTCTTACTGGAGACCTCCATGTTGGATTATGATAGGAACACGCCATGTCAGTTTCTTACTGGAGACCACCATGTTGGATTATGATAGGAACGTACCATGTCAGTTTCTTACTGGAGACCACCATGATGGATTATGATAGGAACGTGCCATGTCAGTTTCTTACTGGAGACCTCCATGTTGGATTATGATAGGAGCACGCCATGCCAGTTTCTTACTGGAGACCACCATGTTGGATTATGATAGGAACGTGCCATGTCAGTTTCTTACTGGAGACCACCATGTTGGATTATGATAGGAACATGCCATGTCAGTTTCTTACTGGAGACCACCATGTTGGATTATGATAGGAGCACGCCATGTCAGTTTCTTACTGGAGACCACCATGTTGGATTATGATAGGAGCACGCCATGTCAGTTTCTTACTGGAGACCACCATGTTGGATTATGATAGGAACATGCCATGTCAGTTTCTTACTGGAGACCTCCATGTTGGATTATGATAGGAACACGCCATATCAGTTTCTTACTGGAGACCACCATGATGATTTCTGATTGGACACTGTCCTGTTGGTGTGTGATCGTAGCCAAAGCGGGGGAGTACCATATCCAATAATATTGCAGCTATTTCCGTTTAAAGTGATTAAAGTCTCTGTTCAATAAATGAAGCCTTTGTTCTCACATATATTGACTGTTTTCTGAACTGTTTGCCATGCAAAGGATAGAAGTTTTGTATATTATTGGATCTGGCATTCAGGGTCTCCCACTATTACTATTATACTAGAGGACCTTCCACTGCTCCCCCAAAATTGAGCAACCTTCCCCTTGGATCCGCTCAATATCTTTACAACTTTAGATGGATGTAAAGGTCACAAACTTCATCCCAAAACCTTCTTCCACCTTTTAGTTTGCGGTCAGAGGCTGCTTTAATAGTCCTTCATTGGACACCTCCATGTTAGTCCTTGATTGGGGACTATTATGTTGGATAGAAATATTTCTCTAATTCTCTATCATGTAATCAAAAATAAAATCTCCAAGAGGCAGGCTTGGGCAGAGCTCAAAATTTAGGTGCAAAGATTTCTGTATAGGAGCCTCTGATCAATGTGTCTAAGGTAGAGTGCCTCTAGACAAAGGGAACCTGTCAAAGATGTTAGTACTGCTGAGTTGTCATCTTCGCCCTGACCCAAGTTGTCAGCCTCACGATCCTTGTTTCCTAAAGGAGCAGATGATAGTTTGTGAGGTCAGGGGACAGATGTGGTGAGGGTGAGCAGAACTCAGTATATGTGGATGGATGTGTTCTTGAGCTGCAGATTTCATGGTGAGGGGTCAGAACGGGTGTGTCCTGGGGGAGCAGATATCAGGGTGTGGGGTCAGGGGGACTAATGTACCCTGGTAGAGCAGATCCCGGAGTGAGGGGACCATAGAACAGATATATCCTGGAGGAGCAGATCTCGGGGTGTGGGGTCAGGGAACTGATGTACTCTAGAGGAGCAGATCTCAGGGTGTGGGGGGTCATAGGACAGATGAACCCTGGAGGAGCAGATCTCAGGGTGTGGGGGGTCATAGGACAGATGAACCCTGGAGGAGCAGATCTCAGGGTGTGGGGTCATAGGACAGATGTAAGCTGGAGGAGCAATTCTCAGTGTGGGGCAGAGAACAGATGTAACCTGAAGGGGGCAGATCTTAAGGTGTAGGGGTCATAGGGCAAATGTACCCTGGAGAAGCAGATCTCATGTTGTGGGGCAGAGCACAGATGTAACCTAAAGAAGCAGATGTATGGGGTCATAGGAATGTATATAGCCTAGATGAGCAAATCTCGTGGTGCGGGGTCATAGGATGGATGTACCCTAGAGGAGCAGATCTAGGGGTGAGCGGGTCATTGGATGGATGTGCCCTAGAGGCCAGATCTAGGGGTGTGGGGGTCATAGGACGGATGTACCCTAGAGGAGCAGATCTAGGGGTGAGGGGGGTCATTGGATGGATGTGCCCTAGAGGAGTAGATCTAGGGGTGAGGGGGGTCATTGGATGGATGTGCCCTAGAGGAGCAGATCTAGGGGTGTGGGGGTCATAGGACGGATGTACCCTAGAGGAGCAGATCTAGGGGTGAGGGGGGTCATAGGACGGATGTACCCTAGAGGAGCAGATCTAGGGGTGAGGGGGTCATAGGACGGATGTACCCTAGAGGAGCAGATCTAGGGGTGAGGGGGTCATAGGACGGATGTACCCTAGAGGAGCAGATCTAGGGGTGAGGGGGGTCATAGGACGGATGTACCCTAGAGGAGCAGATCTAGGGGTGAGAGGGTCATAGGACGGATGTACCCTAGAGGAGCAGATCTAGGGGTGAGGGGGTCATAGGACGGATGTACCCTAGAGGAGCAGATCTAGGGGTGAGAGGGTCATAGGACGGATGTACCCTAGAGGAGCAGATCTAGGGGTGAGGGGGTCATAGGACGGATGTACCCTAGAGGAGCAGATCTAGGGGTGAGGGGGTCATAGGACGGATGTACCCTAGAGGAGCAGATCTAGGGGTGAGAGGGTCATAGGATGGATGTACCCTAGAGGAGCAGATCTAGGGGTGAGGGGGTCATAGGACGGATGTACCCTAGAGGAGCAGATCTAGGGCTGAGGGGGTCATAGGACGGATGTACCCTAGAGGAGCAGATCTAGGGGTGAGGGGATCATTGGATAGATGTACCCTAGAGGAGCAGATCTAGGGGTAAGGGGGTCATTGGACGGATGTACCCTAGAGGAGCAGATCTCAGGGTGTGGGGGTCAGAAGATGCATCGTGAAGCAGACCTGTCTGTGGACACAATGATGGATCGGTGGCAGCTCACAGGGGACATTTTGTCTCTGAAGTGACATTTGTACTGTTCTCACTTTATCTAATAATACCGGTGCGGCTCCATAGAGCTGCAGGTGAATCGGCCAGACACATTAATTAAATGAAAGCAAATAAATATATTGGAGTGCCAACATGCAGCTGCATCATCTGTGCTCTTCATAAATAGGGGGCCATTTATAACCCAGGAGCAGGGGCCCCCGATACCGCTCTCTGCTTATTGTTTCCAAAACAGGTTTTGTTTGTAACAGACAATCTGGACTTCTGTGAATAGGAAGTCAATTTGCGTATTTTTTTTTTTTTTTGGCCAATTTTCATTTTTTTTATGGACGTCCCTCGTATCCTGTAGACATGGCGGCTGGGCGACCATACTGCCACCATCACGTATGTAGAGCATGTTTGGTTCACTGACATGTCTGTTCATTACGGAATAATGCCATACCTAGAATTTCAATGTATCCACCCACTGAGAGGATGAAGGGTATCACCGCCCTCCATTCTGGGGGCCTGGGGTATTTTCAGTGGTGAAGTTGCCCCCCCCTCCTCCCATCTGCTGCAGCTTCATACTCCATGTTGTCATATGTGACCCAGATTGGTGCTGATAATTCCCCAAAGATCCCTCGTCAGGCAGGTTACAGATGGCGGTGCTACACTCCAGGTGGATGGAATTTGCTGACGCTGAACAGGCGTCTGTATGATATATGGGGGGTGCGTGGAGATTGGGGGGTCCCTCAGTATCTCAGGGAGTACCACGCGCAATTCAGCTGCGATTAACCATTACACTTCCTCATTATGGAACATGACTGATGACTTTATATTGTGCTGATCTTAGTTGTTTTATGACGCTCCAACATGGCCGCCTCGTTATTTATTATTGTTTATTTATTACGATTTGCCCCTTTATTTAACCCACTTTAAAAAAAAATGGCCTAAAGGGGGCACTGTCTTCATAGAATAAAAAGACCTGGAACCCCAAAACTCAGTGTCCAAGGCCTCAGAGTATGTTATTACGGCCATTTTGTAGTTGGGACATTAGAGTATAATTTTTTTTATTAAAAAAATCACACAAACATACAGCTCATTAATAAAAACATATTTACACAAAAACAAACAACTAAACAAAAACAAGCGTGCTTATATCAGCAAGTAAAGAAAACCGATTCCTAACAAGATAACATAGAAAGAAACATATTTTCATTATAACAAAAAAAAAGAGGCTACAAACCCCGACCCTCAACCTAAACACAATCCAGGCTGAGAAACATTTTGATATTTAATCGCCATCAGGATGCGATTCCAAAACCCCCCATTAACCCCTCCCCCCACATCATTCACCTTGCATTCTGCACCAGCCACCCTCATTCCCTTCCCACCTCCCCCTCCACCATCGTCCAATCCATCCCTCACTGCCCCCCTCGGTGTCTACCGACCTCCAGCCGCTCTTCTGCCACGCCGAGGAGGAGGGGTTGGCACCACCATACATGCTGGTCCAGCACCCTCCACTGCCTTCACTACACGAGGAGAAACAATAGGTGCAGACACAGACTTGACAACCACACTTTCTGACACTGACTGGGGAACCACAGACTGGGGGGACACTGACACCACAAAGGGCCTCACAGACACAGATTCTGATGGGACAGAGACACTAGGATCCCCTGGTACAACCTCCGCCAACCCAGACTCTTCTCTTTCCAGACGGAAAAATTCCTCCACTAACTCTGGTTTATTTTGCAAAGCCTCAGGGCACCGACATTATCACACAGGTTACATTTAATGATGTCACAGTCCCTCGCCAGATGCCCCAGTTCCTGACACAAAGAGCACTTCTGTTCTGGACAGTTAGAGGAGAAATGTCCCTTGACTCCACATTTACGGCACAGCTTAGGTTCACCAGGGTAAAAGAGGGTAATCCTATCTCTACCAATAAAGGCAGAGGAGGGCAAATGCTGGACCACATTCCCACACACACTCAACCTCATTGACACCGACCCCCCACCCGTCCAGATTCCTCTATCATCCACAATCTTTTTTTTAGGGGACACAACATTTCACCAAACCTCCTCAACCATACCCATAAATCCTCTGGGGGTATAGGCTCATTCCTTGTCAGGATAGCCACATTCTTAATAAAGGGATGACGTGAGACAACTTTGGGTACAAACCCCTTCCAGTTCAGCTGGCCCCCATATACATGTCCAAATCGTTCCCAAAACAGATCCAGCGATTCGGGACTCGCAAATGACAAATCGTATTCAAAGGCACCAGCTGGAGTGATAAGAGCATAAATATCCACCTCCTTAAATCCCATAGCTAGGATCTTATCCACAACCTCCCTCCTGATAGGTGGAATACCTCCTCCTTCCCACCTGAGCTGTACCACATTCCTGCTTTTAATGGAAGGTGAAAGTCACACAACTGGCTCCCTTCCACCACCAATAGAATGACTTTGTCCCGACACAGCCTTCGCATAACTCCTAACTGGGACAGATGACACATTAACTGGCTGCATAGGAACCTCTGAAATCTGGTTTGGTAAATTGCCCACCACTCAATCCTCCCTCCTCCTCTCCAGCACAACAGTTCTGCTCACCATAGTCCCAGAAGTACCACAGATACCAGCAGTCCTGTCATCAAGTAAAGTCTTCTGTTTAGAAAAAACACCAGCTGCTGTTTCAGCGTTCATACGGCCCTCCTGCTCTGCAATTTCAATGTTCATGCTACATTCCTGCTCTGCACTGTTGGTGTCCATGTGGGACTCTTCACAGCCAGCTCCTCCTGCATTCCCTGCTGATTGCAAGGATCTGTTGGCAGGTGCAATCTCAGGAAAGTCCTCCAAACACTGAGACATATTTTCAGCAAGCACTCCCTTTATCATGATCCTCATCTGTTTAAAGGGTCCCTCTCAAGGGAGATTCCTTTAATGGTCTGCAGCAATCCGCCATTTTCCTCAACCTCCTCCTGAGATGACCCACCCTGCTGGGGAGGGAGGAGGGCAGATACTGACTCAGACATGACAGATCCTGGGACAGGGGTAGTACTAGGGCCACCATGTAAAGCCACTTCCTTACCCCCGATCCATACTGTCACCGCTGCTCTGGCATCCACCATCTGGCTGGTACTTGCACAGGCACTTTCCTTCATCTGTTGGAATCCCTCCTCATTCTCACACTTTTCTCTGAACACACCACTGCTCTCCTGCAGAGAGGCGACCAATTTCTCCTGCTTTTTCAATGCCTCTTTCAGAGACTTCAGCTTGGAGACTTCCCTCTTACTGTTACTGTGCAGGGACTTCTTTTTCCTGAGATACTCTTTCATGACAGCAAGTTTCTGTTCCTCTGTAGCAATGCTGTGAAGTCTGTTCACCACTCTATCCTAGAGGACTGGTAAGGATTCCTCTTGCATAGGGACAGGCCCAGGATCCATTGCAGCTTGAGCACATGGAGTAGGCCTCAGTGCCTCTGGAGAGGCTCCAACTTCGTCTCCCCCCCCACCCACTGCATGGTGGTTGGGGGAAAAGCCTGCAGGAGAGGCCCAGGCTTGATGTTTCCTCCAACTGAGAGCAAAGCAGAGTGAGCCAACAGCACAATGCAAAACAGCACCACCTGGTGGAGAAGCTCCTCTGGTGCAGAGACCGATGTGACTGGCTCAGTGTTCTCTGTACAGCACTGCAGTATATGTCAGAGCTATATAAATGCTAGAATAAATAACTCCCTACAGGCATTAATCAGATAGTTCAGATATAGCAACAAATAAGAGGTTGGTCTCAAGGGATATTGACAATTTTGTGGAGCTGGAGTTGGGATATAGTGACAGGTCAGGGGCCAGTATTGGACAGGTAAAGTGTAATTGTTGGACAGGTGAGGGATCAGCATTAGATAGGTAAGGAGTAAGCGTTGAACAGGCGAGGGATCAGTTCTGGACACTTGGGAGGTCAGTGCTGCACAATGACAGATGAGGGATCAGTGTTGGACAGATAAAGGGAAGTGAGGGATCAGTGTGGAATAGGTGATGGGTCAGTATTGGACGGATGGGAGGTCAGTCTTGTACAATGTCAGGTGAGGGGTCAGTATTGGATAGGTAAAGGGGAAGTATTGGACAGGTGAAGGATTAGTGATGGACAGGTGAGGCATCAGTATTGGACACCTGTGAGGTCAGTGTTGCACAATGACAGACGAGGGATCAGTGTTGGAAAGGTGAAGGGGAAGTGTTGGACAAGTGGAGGATCAGTGCTGGACAGGTGATGGGTCAGTATTGGACAGTTGGAAGGTCCGTCATGCGCAATGTCAGGTGAGGGGTCAATGTTGGACAGCTGAGGGATCAATGTTGGACATGTAAAGGGGAAGTGTTGGACCAGTGAGGGATCAGTTATGGACAGATGGGGGGGGGGGTCAGTCTTGCACAATGACATGTGAGGGGTCAGCGTTGGATAAGTAAAGGGGACGTTTTGGACATGTGAGGGATCAGTGTTGGATAGGTGAGGGGTCAGAATTTGACATTTGAGAGGTCAATCTTGCACAAGGACAGGTGAGGGGTCAGGGTTGGACATTTGAGAGGTCAGCCTTGCACAAGGACAGGTGAGGGGTCAGCGTTGGACATTTGAGAGGTCAGTCTTGCACAAGGACAGGTGAGGGGTCAGCGTTGGACATTTGAGAGGTCAGTCTTGCACAAGGACAGGTGAGGGGTCAGCGTTGGACATTTGAGAGGTCAGTCTTGCACAAGGACAGGTGAAGGGTCAGCGTTGGACATTTGAGAGGTCAGTCTTGCACAAGGACAGGTGAGGGGTTAGCGTTGGACAGGTAAAGGGGAAGTTTTGGACATGTGAGGGATCAGTGTTGGACAGGTGGGAGGTCAGTCTTGCACAATGACAGGTGAGGGGTAAGTGTTGGACCAGTGAGGGATCAGTGTTGGACAGGTGGGAGGTCAGTCTTGCACAAGGACATGTGAGGGGTCAGCGTTGAACAAGTAAAGGGGAAGTTTTGGACATGTGAGGGATCAGTGTTGGATAGGTGAGGGGTCAGAATTGGTCATTTGAGAGGTCAGTCTAGCACAAGGACCGGTGAGGGGTCAGGGTTGGACATTTGAGAGGTCAGTCTAGCACAAGGACAGGTGAGGGGTCAGCGTTGGACAGGTAAAGGGTAGGTTTTGCACAGGTGAGGGATCAGGCCGTGACCTATATGCGAACTCCGTTCTTTTGTGACTTCTTCAGATCATGTGAAATAGTCTGTATACAGCTGTCAGCTGTCCGGGATATCTTGGTGTCACAGTACGTGCACAGACTGAGCTCTGGGATTTTGGAATTTTTTTCCCCTGGAAAGTGTTATTTTAGTCTTTTTATAGAAAGGGGGCTATGAGCCTCATCTGACTCTTCCTTATTAGGCATTGCACTTTCTGTTTTTCTACATTACTTGGACTGGGTATGGTTACATGAGCTGGTGCTGTTCACATTCGTTGTCCGGACAGTGCAGAACTCTTTGTTAGGCCCCATTCAATGAAGATCGGAGGCCAAGAAGTCACAGCCCGGAGGCTACAGGACCTGCTGATTGCCGCACTGGGGCGGAGAGTCATGGGAGTAAGTACCTTCTGGGGAATTATTCGTCTCCCTTTATACCATAAGGTCTTCCCCCTGTACACAGCTGTGTATGAGGCCAGAGGTCCTGGTGCCAAGAACCAAATCTTTTACTACTGGGAGATGAAGACCCGGCGGGTTGTACATCATCCCCTAATTGGTAACCATTGGTGTGATGAAAGTAGACACCTGGAGGATTGCCTGGAGGTTGGACTTCACCCCAGTAATCAACAGATTTGAGTTTGATGGGGAAGACACCTGGGGATGGTCTGAACATTGAACATCACTCTAGTAATCAGTAGATTGAGTCAATGGCTGGGAGATGGACTGGAGGCTGAGGATCACCCAATAATCAATAGAGTACACTGTGGTAGTAGGAGACAGCTGGGTGATGGGCTGGAGTTTGGGAATCTCCTTATAATTAGTAGCATTCAGGGTGATGGGAGGAGACAGCTGAGGGATGGTCTGGAGATTGGACATTACACTAATGATGAGTAGAGTTTGGTATGATGGGAGAAGATGGTTGGGAGATGATCAGGAGTTTGGAAATCACCCAGTAATTTGGAGTTTGTTCTAAAATGAACTAATGTTTGGGAGTGATATTACACCAATCACCTGTAGAGTTCAGTGTGATGGGAAGAGACCGGTGGGAGAGGGTCTGGAGATTGGACATCATTCCAATAATCAGTAGAGTTCGGTGTAATAGGAGAAGATGGCTGGTAGATGGTCTCGAGGTTAAGCATCACCCCAGTAATCAACAGAGTTTGGCATGATGGGAGATGACCTGGAGATTGGACATCATCCAATAATTGGTATAGTTCAGTGTAATAAGATGTAAAGTTCTGTGTGATGGTAAGTGACGGCTAGGGGATGGTCTGAACGTTGATTGAGAAAGGATCGTGAGGTTGGACAATACACCAGTAATGAGTAAAGTGTAGTGTGATGGGAGGACATGGCTAGTATATGTCAATCAAAAAATATAGCTGCGCTAAAACTTATAAAACAAAATTATAAAGTGACATAATTTTTCTAATTTACAAAAAATCCCAAAAACATGCAAAAATAGTGCCAAAATAATGATTTCCAGGCATATAAGCAGTCCAAAGAAAAAGGAAAGATGGATAGGATGCTGAATCTTAGTCCATTTTCGGTGACTCTCAAAAACCACCCTTTACACACGTAGCAGGTGCACCCAGAGTAGAAAGAGATTATCCACCACCAAATTAGAGGAGGCTTACCAGCTGTCAAGATCTCTTTTTAGGGAGATCATACGGGCTTGTAAAATGTTACGTTCCTGGTCCCCACACTGGGCTCTGTTGGTAACACCAATCTATCTGCTCCCTCTTTATGGTATATCTCGTTCCACCACATTCATTTAGTACGGCAAAGAGAGAAGAAAAAAAGCTCCCATAGCATAATTCCGTAAAGATTTATTAAAATATAAAAGGTAAAATAACAACTCACGAATTCCCAGCAGAGTATAAGCGTATAGCGTATAAAAAACGAGCCGGCCGGCTCTCTCTTGTTTGCACTGCCCGCCCTTCCGGATTAACGTGGAAATGCGGTGACGTCAGCACGCCGCTAACCCTACGTCGTTTCGTCAAAAGTGACTTCTTCCTGGGGTACGAGCGGCATGCTGACCCACCGCCATAAGTACTCACTGGTGATTGTAACCGCCCACTTCCGAGCTCCTGGTCACAGTTCCCAATTCGCCATCTTAGAATAGGGCAATCTGCCCATACTAGATCATCACCTGTTCCAAAGGGAAAGGTTGTTGTATATTGTGTGTGTCTCGCATTGGGTTGCAGCAAGAACTTATTACTGTCAGTATTAACACTTATATCAAGTTTTTGTTTTATTTACACTTGATTTTTTCATATATATTTGTCTAGCACTTTGTTTAGACCAGCGCTGTTTTTCAAAGGTTTTATGGCTAGTATATGGTCTGTAAGTTGGACAATACAACCCAATATTTGTTAAGAGTTCAGAAAGGATATGCTGGGGAGAGGGGCTAGAGGCTGGATATCACCCCGATAATCAGTAGGGTTTGGTGTGATGGGAAATGATCTGGAGGTTGGACAACACCCAATAATTGATAGCGTTTAGTGTAATAAGAACTGGTGATTGGGAGAAGGTGTGGAAGTTGAACATTGCACCGATAATTTATAGAGTTTTGTGTGATGGAAGGAGATGGTTGGGAGATGGTCTGGAGGTTGGACAACACCCAATATTTGGTAGAGTACAGAGTAATAGGAGCTGATGATTGGGAGTAGGTCTAAGCTTGGATATCACCTTGATAATCAGTAGAGTTTAGTGTGATGGGAAATGATCTGGAGGTTGGACATCACCCAATAATTGATATAATAATTAAGAGCTGATGATTGAGAGAGGGTCTTGAGGTTGATCATTGCACCAAAATCAGAGATTGAGATTGTGTGATGGCGGAAGATGACTTGGAGATGCTCTGGAGGTTGGACAATCCACCAGTAATGAGTAAAGTGTAGTGTGATGGGAGGACATGGCTAGTATATGACCTGTAAGTTGGACAACACAACCCAATATTTGTTAAGAGTTCAGAAAGGATATGCTCGGGAGAGGGGCTAGAGGCTGGATATCACCCCGATAATCAGTAGGGTTTGGTGTGATGGGAAATGATCTGGAGGTTGGACATCACCCAATAATTGATAGCGTTTAGTGTAATAAGAGCTGGTGATTGGGAGAGGGTGTGGAAGTTGAACATTGCACCAATAATTTATAGAGTTTTGTGTGATGGAAGGAGATGGTTGGGAGATGGTCTGGAGGTAGGACAACACCCAATATTTGGTAGAGTACAGAGTAATAGGAGCTGATGATTGGGAGTAGGTCTAGAGCTTGGATATCACCTCGATAATCAGAGTTTCGTGTGATGGGACATGATCTGGAGGTTGGACATCACCCAATAATTGATATAATATTAAGAACTGATGATTGAGAGAGGGTCTTGAGGTTGATCATTACACCAATAATCAGAGATTGAGATTGCGTGATGGCGGAAGATGACTTGGAGATGCTCTGGAGGTTGGACAATCCACCAGTAATGAGTAGAGTTTAGTGTGATGGGAGGACATGGCTAGGGTTTGGTGTGATGGGAGTAGGGTTTGGTGTGATGGGAGGACATGGCTAGGGTTTGGTGTGATGGGAGTAGGGTTTGGTGTGATGGGAGTAGGGTTTAGTGTGATGGGAGGACATGGCTAGGGTTTGGTGTGATGGGAGTAGGGTTTGGTGTGATGGGAGTAGGGTTTGGTGTGATGGGAGTAGGGTTTAGTGTGATGGGAGGACATGGCTAGGGTTTGGTGTGATGGGAGTAGGGTTTAGTGTGATGGGAGGACATGGCTAGGGTTTGGTGTGATGGGAGTAGGGTTTGGTGTGATGGGAGTAGGGTTTGGTGTGATGGGAGGACATGGCTAGGGTTTGGTGTGATGGGAGGACATGGCTAGGGTTTGGTGTGATGGGAGTAGGGTTTGGTGTGATGGGAAATGATCTGGAGGTTGGGCATCACCCAATAATTGATAGCGTTTAGTGTAATAAGAGCTGGTGATTGTGAGAGGGTGTGGAAGTTGAACATTGCACCGATAATTATTGGGTTTTGTGTGATGGAAGGCGATGGTTGGGAGATGGTCTGGAGGTTTGACAACACCCAATATTTGGTAGAGTACAGAGTAATGCCGCGTACACACGAGTGGACTATTCAACATCCAAAGTCCGAAGGACTGAGTCCGTCAGACTATCCGATCGTGTGTGGGGCTGCAACGGACTTTTGATTCACCAAAGTCTGACGGACTTTAGAATATGGAACATGCTTCAAATTTTTCCGAAGGAACTCCGCCGGACCCGGTCCCCTTCGAAAAATCCGCTCGTGTGTATGCTACTCCGACGGACTAAAACCGACGCTAGGGCAGCTATTGGCTACTGGCTATGAACTTCCTTATTCGAGTCGGGTCGTACGTCATCACGTTCGAATCCGTCGGAGTTTAGTGTGATTGTGTGTGGCCAAGTCCGTTCGGCCGAAAAGTCTGTCAGAACTCCGTCGGAATTCCAGCAGAACTCAGACGGAACTCCTTTGGAAGTCTGTCGGACATAAGTCCTCTCGTGTGTACGGGGCTTAATAGGAGCTGGTGATTGGGAGTAGGTCTAGAGCTTGGATATCACCTTGATAATCAGTAGGGTTTGGTGTGATGGGAAATGATCTGGAGGTTGGACATCACCCAATAATTGATATAATAATTAAGAGCTGATGACTGAGAGAGGGTCTTGAGGTTGGACATTACACCAATAATCAGAGATTGGTGTGATGGCGGAAGATGACTTGGAGATGCTCTGGAGGTTGGACAACACCAAATATTTGGTAGAGTCCAGTGTGATGAGATGATGGGAAGAGGGTCTAGAGGTTGGATATCCCCCCATTAATCACCAGTAGAGTACTGTGTGATTGTAGGAGAGTTCTGGGAGGTGGTTTGGAGGTTGAGTATAACCCCCGTATTTGGTAGAGTTTGGTGTGATGGGCAATATTATGGAGACAGTTGTGTCTCGGGCCCCCAGCTTCCTTTGGTTGTTTACGCCGTGTATTGCCTGTCCTCCCTCAGCCCGTCTCTGACATGACTGATGGTGTCGAGTTCATTAGCAGCAAGGACACATCAACCCCGCCATGTGATCTACATCCCCGTTTAATTAATGAGCCGGATGTAATGAGCAATGACGACGCCGGCCCCTGACTTCGCTCACTATCTCCCCGCTCCCATTGATCTTTCTTTCACTTGACGTGGCATCTGTGGTGTCTCTCGAACATGGCGGCCTCTCGAGGTGGCGCTCCGCCGTGTAAATATCGTACGTAGAGAAAAGGGGGGTCGCTGCCGGGTATTCCCCCGGGGTGATTCGGAACACATCCTTCATAGCGGGGCAATTAGCTGCGAGCGCCTCCGCACACAAATGAGAACATGATTAACTAGCAAAGTGAGAGATTCTCAGTAATGGGTACTGAGTATCTAGCGGGGGGTGTAAAGACCCGGCACTTGTAAGGGTCATATATGGGGCCCTAAGGCTCGCTTTTATGGACGATAAACCCCGTCCCGCGTCTCTTCCTTCACAGTTGTCCCCTTTAAACCTGACATGGACCTTTTATGAGTAAATGACCTACTTGCCTCCAGAAGTCTCTCGGTGAGTCTGACTCCACCTAGAATTGAAGGAAGAGTCATTTTGTCTATAGAAACCACCCAAATCAAGTCTCTTTTTACGCTCCACCTTGGGACGTCGGATGGGATTGGAGGGTTTTCCAGACAATGATGTCCCCTGTTGGTGCAGAGAGATTTTACCATCATTGTAGCCAGAAATGTGACTTCTGATTGGCTGATACGGAGTTACTGAATACTGTTTGTTATCTGTGCCCCTCTGACTTAGTGAATGAGCTCCTTTACCCACCCAGGTTCATAGTGGTGGATACCCTGGCTTAGACCCAGTAGCATCATCACCAAATCTCTGTGCTTTTCTATGAATTGCAGGCGGATCGTGGCTGGTGGGAGGGGCCAGAAGAGAGGGCTGTACACGGCTTCATGAGAACATCCCAACACCCTTCCTCTGTACTCCTGTCAAGAGCTCTCAGTCCTGATGCAAGCAGTGGGAGGAGATATGCAAATATCAAAATGCCTTGATGGGTGGGCAGGGCCGTCTTTAATAGTGACTGGACCCTGGCCAAACGTTTTCTTGGTCCCCCCCCCATACAGTTTCGCTCTCCACCTGCTCTGAGACATACAATAAATAGCAGCTAGACTTAAAAGCAGTTTACTGTATCAGATCGGAAAGCGATTGCGATTGGTTGCCAGAGGTTACAGTGTATCATTACCTTTACTGACTGGTTGCTAGAGATTACATCACACATTACGGATCACTGATTAGTTGCTAGATGTTATAGCACATGATTTCTGCTTGTTGATTGGTTGCTAGAGGTTATTGTACAGTAATACTGCTCACTGATTGGTTGCTAGAGGTTACATCACACATTACGGCTCACTGATTAGTTGCTTGATGTTATAGCACATGATTTCTGCTTGTTGATTGGTTGCTAGAGGTTATTGTACCGTAATACTGCTCACTGATTGGTTGCTAGAGGTTACATCACACATTACGGATCACTGATTAGTTGCTAGATGTTATAGCACATGATTTCTGCTTGTTGATTGGTTGTTAGAGATTATTGTACAGTAATACTGCTCACTGATTGGTTGCTAGAGGTTACATCACACATTACGGCTCACTGATTAGTTGCTAGATGTTATAGCACATGATTTCTGCTTGTTGATTGGTTGCTAGAGGTTATTGTACAGTAATACTGCTCACTGATTGGTTGCTAGAGGTTACATCGCACATTACGGCTCACTGATTAGTTGCTAGATGTTATAGCACATGATTTCTGCTTGTTGATTGGTTGCTAGAGATTATTGCACAGTAATACTGCTCACTGATTGGTTGCTAGAGGTTACATCACACATTACGGCTCACTGATTAGTTGCTAGATGTTATAGCACATGATTTCTGCTTGTTGATTGGTTGCTAGAGATTATTGTACAGTAATACTGCTCACTGATTGATTGCTAGAGGTTACATCACACATTACGGCTCACTGATTAGTTGCTAGATGTTATAGCACATGATTTCTGCTTGTTGATTGGTTGCTAGAGGTTATTGTACTGTAATACTGCTCACTGATTGGTTGCTAGAGGTTACATCACACATTACGGATCGCTGATTAGTTGCTAGATGTTATAGCACATGATTTCTGCTTGTTGATTGGTTGTTAGAGATTATTGTACAGTAATTCTGCTCACTGATTGGTTGCTAGAGGTTACATCACACATTACGGCTCACTGATTAGTTGCTAGATGTTATAGCACATGATTTCCGCTTGTTGATTGGTTGCTAGAGGTTATTGTACAGTAATTCTGCTCACTGATTGGTTGCTAGAGGTTACATCACACATTACGGCTCACTGATTAGTTGCTTGATGTTATAGCACATGATTTCCGCTTGTTGATTGGTTGCTAGAGGTTATTGTACCGTAATACTGCTCACTGATTGGTTGCTAGAGGTTACATCACACATTACGGATCACTGATTAGTTGCTAGATGTTATAGCACATGATTTCTGCTTGTTGATTGGTTGTTAGAGATTATTGTACAGTAATACTGCTCACTGATTGGTTGCTAGAGGTTACATCACACATTACGGCTCACTGATTAGTTGCTAGATGTTATAGCACATGATTTCTGCTTGTTGATTGGTTGCTAGAGGTTATTGTACAGTAATACTGCTCACTGATTGGTTGCTAGAGGTTACATCGCACATTACGGCTCACTGATTAGTTGCTAGATGTTATAGCACATGATGTCTGCTTGTTGATTGGTTGCTAGAGGTTATTGTACAGTAATACTGCTCACTGATTGGTTGCTAGAGGTTACATCACACATTACAGCTCACTGATTAGTTGCTAGATGTTATAGCACATGATTTCTGCTTGTTGATTGGTTGCTAGAGGTTATTGTACAGTAATACTGCTCACTGATTGGTTGCTAGAGGTTACATCGCACATTACGGCTCACTGATTAGTTGCTAGATGTTATAGCACATGATTTCTGCTTGTTGATTGGTTGCTAGAGATTATTGCACAGTAATACTGCTCACTGATTGGTTGCTAGAGGTTACATCACACATTACGGCTCACTGATTAGTTGCTAGATGTTATAGCACATGATTTCTGCTTGTTGATTGGTTGCTAGAGGTTATTGTACCGTAATACTGCTCACTGATTGGTTGCTAGAGGTTACATCACACATTACGGATCGCTGATTAGTTGCTAGATGTTATAGCACATGATTTCTGCTTGTTGATTGGTTGTTAGAGATTATTGTACAGTAATTCTGCTCACTGATTGGTTGCTAGAGGTTACATCACACATTACGGCTCACTGATTAGTTGCTAGATGTTATAGCACATGATTTCCGCTTGTTGATTGGTTGCTAGAGGTTATTGTACAGTAATACTGCTCACTGATTGGTTGCTAGAGGTTACATCACACATTACGGCTCACTGATTAGTTGCTTGATGTTATAGCACATGATTTCTGCTTGTTGATTGGTTGCTAGAGGTTATTGTACCGTAATACTGCTCACTGATTGGTTGCTAGAGGTTACATCACACATTACGGATCACTGATTAGTTGCTAGATGTTATAGCACATGATTTCTGCTTGTTGATTGGTTGTTAGAGATTATTGTACAGTAATACTGCTCACTGATTGGTTGCTAGAGGTTACATCGCACATTACGGCTCACTGATTAGTTGCTAGATGTTATAGCACATGATTTCTGCTTGTTGATTGGTTGCTAGAGATTATTGCACAGTAATACTGCTCACTGATTGGTTGCTAGAGGTTACATCACACATTACGGCTCACTGATTAGTTGCTAGATGTTATAGCACATGATTTCTGCTTGTTGATTGGTTGCTAGAGATTACTGTACAGTAATACTGCTCACTGATTGGTTGCTAGAGGTTACATCACACATTACGGCTCACTGATTAGTTGCTAGATGTTATAGCACATGATTTCTGCTTGTTGATTGGTTGCTAGAGATTATTGTACAGTAATACTGCTCACTGATTAATTGCTAGAGGTTACATCACACATTACGGCTCACTGATTAGTTGGTAGATGTTATAGCACATGATTTCTGCTTGTTGATTGGTTGCTAGAGATTACTGTACAGTAATACTGCTCACTGATTAGTTGCTAGAGGTTAAAGCACATCATCTCCTCACTGCAGGGGGCATGATATACATATGAATGCCGCCTTTATTTACATATCTATGCCGCCGGATGCAGCTATTTACATATGAATGCCAATTATTTACATGTAAATACAGGGTCTGCAGGTGAGTCATCTGTACACAACAATAAGACAGAGCTGGGCAGCATTAATAGCAGCATTTTACACTGAGATATCAGGACAAAGCTAGGGACTAAAACTTCAAGGGCCAAGGGAATGTAAACTGAGATAGTTGGCAAGTATGAGGCAGCTGCTTTGGGCCCCACAACAATGACAGGGCCCAGGGCAGCTGCCCCTTTTGCTCTGCCTTAAAGACTGCCCCGTGGGTGGGTGTCAGTCTGGAGGAGTGGGTGTCCCTTGGCAGGTTGCATTTTGTATGCAGAACACCCTAGGTAATGCTCACACGTGACACTGAGGCTCCGCGATTGATAGAACTGGAATCCACGAATGAACGAAAGGGTGGAGTTGATCTAATCAGGCTGGGGGGCAAAGAGCTAGATGGCGCTGGGTGTCCGAATGGGCTGGATGATACTGGACATCCTCCAGGCAGCAAATGAGGCTCGGCTCTGTCCTGACTGGCTGCAGGTCTAATGCACATTGTGAGAAGTTCACAGTGTGCAGTGAAATCAGAGGTAAGCCATTTCGGGTTCAGGAGAGGAGCCGGTGCCAAGACTAGAGGGGAAGTCTGGAGATCAGATTTAAATAAAGATGCGTCGCCAGCTGTGTGCCGGTCTAGAAAGAGTCTAAGAAAACTGAGGATAGCAGTTTATTGATTACTGAACTTAGTTCCCTTAGAACACAAGGGTGCAACCAGCTGGGCAGGGAGCTTTATCTGCCTTAATCTCATCATACATAAGAGCTCTTCTGCTGGCTTCTCAGATCTGATTTCCCTTTTCCAGTTTTTAGGTCTAGGGTCGGGAGGGCATGGGGTGGAATGTTATCCGGGGCAGCAGGTCGAATGTTATCCGGGGCAGCAGGTCGGATGTTATCCGGGGCAGCAGGTCGGATGTTATCCGGGGCAGCAGGTCGGATGTTATCCGGGGCAGCAGGTCGAATGTTATCCGGGGCAGCAGGTCGGATGTTATCCGGGGCAGCAGGTCGGATGTTATCCGGGGCAGCAGGTCGGATGTTATCCGGGGCAGCAGGTCGGATGTTATCCGGGGCAGCAGGTCGGATGTTTTTCGGGGCAGCAGGTCGAATGTTATCCGGGGCAGCAGGTCGAATGTTATCCGGGGCAGCAGGTCGAATGTTATCCGGGGCAGCAGGTCGAATGTTATCCGGTGCACAAAACATTTTGCTGCAATGCGACCTCCTCCAGGCAAACGTTCCCGACCTCCGATGGAGGAGGAGGAGGTGACCCCTCACTGGCAGACGGGAAGAGATGTGATTGGACGGGTTATTGAACCTTTCTTGTCCTCTCCCCCCCCGAGAGCCGCCGTTCGCCTGTAACGTCACGTGATCCTCCAGAAAGGCCGGGTTGGGGGGGGGGGTCGCCCACGTCTATGGAGGGGTCCAGCGTGGAGATCTTCATACACATTGGGGGGAACGCGTTTCGCATTCATTTCCTCATTTCTCCGTCTTTCATCAAAGTTTATCCCGGAAAGTTCCGACGTCGCGGAAAAGTCCGCTTGTCAAATGTTTTTATTTTCAAATAAATTTGATTTTTTTTTTTTTTTTTTTTGTAAAGTTTTTTTATTTTTGTGTTTTTAAGATTTGTAGCACTTGGGGAAGGTCTGACGTCTTTCTGAAAACGTCTCGAAATCGGCGCGTTCCGAGTGGTTTCGTTTTTTTTTGTTTTTTTTTTTTATAGGGTTGGGATGGATTTATTGGATATGTATTGGAACTATATTGATAAAGTGCCTTTTGCAAAAAGTATTCATACCCCTTGAAATTCCCCACATTTTGTTATGTTACAAACAAAAATGTAAATGAATTTTATGTGATAGATCAACACAAAGTGGCAGCTTCACCTCTTCTGGGAAGGCCGCCCACAAGGTTTAGGAGGGTGTCTATGGGGAACGTTTGACCGTTCTTCCAGAAGAGCATTTGTGAGGTCAGGCACTGATGTTGGATGAGAAGGTCTGGCTCACAGCCTCCGCTCTAATTCTTCTCAAAGGTGTTCTATGGGGGGTTGAGGTCAGGACTCTGTGCAGGCCAGTCAAGTTCCTCCACCCCAAACTCGCTCATCCATGTCTTTATGGACCTTGCTTTGTGCACTGGTGGGGCAGTCATGTTGGAACAGGAAGGGGCCGTCCAGAAAACTGTTCCCACAAAGTTGGGAGCATGAAATTGTCCAAATTGTCTTGGTATGCTGATGCCTTAAGAGTTCCCTTCACTGGAACTAAGGGGCCCAAGCCCAACCCCTGAAAAACAACCCCCCACCATAATCCCCCCTCCCCCACTCCATAATCCCCCCTCCTCCACCAAACACCCCCACACCATAATCCTCCCTCCCCTCCCACACCATAATCCCCCCCTCCACCAAATGGTTTGGACCAGTGCACAAATCAAGGTCCACAAAGACATGGATGAGCGAGTTTCGTGAGGTCAGGCACTGATGTTGGATGAGAAGGCCTGGCTCGTAGTCTCCGCTCTACTTCATCCCAAAGGTGTTCTATCAGGTTGAGGTCAGGACTCTGTGCAGGCCAGTCAAGTTCCTCCACCCCCAAACTCGCTCATTCATGTCTTTATGGACCTTGCTTTGTGCACTGGTCCAAACCATTTGGTAGGGGGGGGGGGGGAATTATGGTGTGGGAGGAGGGGGGATTATGGTGTGGGGGGGAGGGGGGATTATGGAGTGGGGGAGGGGGGATTATGGTGGGGGGGGGGTTGTTTTTCAGGGGTTGGGTTTGGCCCCCTTAGTTCCAGTGAAGGGAACTCTTAAGGCGTCGGCGTACCAAGACATTTTGGACAATTTCATGCTCCCAACTTTGTGGGAACAGTTTTCTGGACGGCCCCTTCCTGTTCCAACAGGACTGCCCACCAGTGCACAAAGCAAGGTCCATAAAGACATGGAGGAGTGAGTTTGGGGGTGGAGGAACTTGACTGGCCTGCACAGAGTCCTGACCTCAACCCCGATAGAACACCTTTGGGATGAATTTGAGCGGAGACTGCGAGCCAGGCCTTCTCATCCAACATCAGTGCCTGACCTCACAAATGCTCTTCTGGAAGAATGGTCAAACATTCCCCATAGACATCCTCCTAAACCTTGTGGACGGCCTTCTCAGAAGAGGTGAAGCTGTTATAGCTGCAAAGGGCGGCCAAACCAATATTGACCCCTCCGGACTAAGACTGGGGGGAGGTCATTAAAGTTCATGCGTGTGTAAAGGCAGGTGTCTCAATACTTTTGAATATATATATATATATATATATGCGCGTATGTATGTATATGTGTGTGTGTGTGTAAATATACGGTGTATATATATATATGTGTGTATATGGAATGTTTATTGATAAATATTGGATCTACATGGAAGTATATTTGATCCATATTGCTATATATACTAGAGATGTTCCGAAATCTTGGCGGGTGAAACATATCGGCCGAAAAGTGCGTTTCCAGCACGTTGATAGAGAAAAAGGCATTAATAATGTCGCATAAAACGCACATGATTTTACTGCGCTTACGGTGTGTTTTTTTTTCCCCCAAAAGTCATGTGACTCAAAAACCGCATCAAAATTGAGTGCGTTCTCGCTACATTTTCAATCCATTTCAATGAGGGGGGGGAGGGGGGTGGGGCGTTTTTGGTGCGGTTTGTTTAACTGACCAAAAAAAAAATGCAGCAAGCGGGATTTTCAACACCAGGCCAATCGCAGCGGAGCGGAGGGAGGGGCATACAGAGGATGTGAAGGGATCCATCGCTCCCTGAGCTTTACTTCCGCTAAAGGTGGCCGATAATAAATTCATTTAAATTCATGAGATGAATTAAAAAGTGGAATATAATACAATATTTTATATATATATTTGGGGGGAAAACAAAAATTGAGTTTCGGTTTCGGCACCAAAATTTTCATTCCAGGACACCGATAATAATATATACAATATAATTATACATTTATCTTTGAATTTCATTTTCTTGTTTTGAGTTAACAATCTGCGCCGAATATTTGTTATTTTTGATATTTGGAATTGATGTTCTTATATATTGGATCTCTCTAGATATACCGTATATTGAGAGTCTATTGGAAATACATTGATTGATATATATTGGATGTTTGTTGAATCTTTATATTCTTTATATTTTTAATATATATATATATATATATATATATATATATATATATATATATATATATATATATAATAAAAATATAATATATAATCTTTATATTTATTGATAAATATTGGAACTATATAGAAGTATATTGCATCTATTTTGTTATATATACAGTATATTTTTTTCTATATTGGCATATATTGTATCTCTATTGATATACAGTATATTGTGTGTCTATTGGATTTACATTGATCTATGCCAGATGTTTGTTGAATCTTTATTGATAAATATTGGATCTATATGGAAGTATATTAGATCTATAGTGTATCTATATTGTTATGTTATATATACAGTATTTTTTTTTCCCTTGCACCGTGTTTTTAGTTAACAATCTGCGCTGATTATTTATTGTTTTTGATATTTTGAATTTATATTGTTTTCTATATTGGATCTATATAGATATATACTGTATATTGAGTGTCTATTAGATTTGCATTGATATAAATATTTCAAATTCATATCGTTGTATATTGGCTCCAAATTGGGATTTCTTGGATCTCTACAGATATACAGTATATTGGGTGACTATTGTAATTGCATTGATATATATTGGATGTTTATTGAATCTTTATTGATAAATATTGGAACTATATGGAAGTATATTGGATCTATATTGTTATACTGTATATACAGTATTTTTTTTATTTTTTTTTAAATGTATTTTCTTGTACTGTATTTTTAGTTAACAATATTTATTGTTATTTTTGATAATTTGAATTTAGTATTTTTTTTTCTATATTGGGATATATTGGATCTATATAGATATACAGTATATTGTTTGTCTATTGGATTTACATTGATATATATCAGATGTTTATTGAATATTGATAAATATTGGAACTATATGGAAGTATATTGGATCTATATCGCATTTATTTTGTGATATATATATATATATATATATATATATATATATATATATATATATATTTATAAAAAATACTGATATTATATATATATATATATATATATATATATATAATATCAGTATTTTTTTTTTCTATGGTGGCGTATATTAGATCTCTATAGATATACAGTATATTGTGTGTCTATTGAATTTACGTTGATATATATTGGATGTTTATTGAATCTTTATTGATAAATATTGAATCTTTGTTGATAAATATTGCCTCTATATTGATGCATATATATATTTTCAGAATTTATATCATTATATATTGCCTCTATATTGATACATATATATATTTTCTGAATTGATATCATTATATATTTCCTCTATATTGATACATATATATTTTCAGAATTTATATCATTATATATTGCCTCTATATTGATACATATATATATTTTCAGAATTTATATCATTATATATTGATACATATATATTTTCAGAATTTATATCATTATATATTGCCTCTATATTGATACATATATATTTTCAGAATTTATATCATTATATATTGCCTCTATATTGATACATATATATATTTTCAGAATTTATATCATTATATATTGCCTCTATATTGATACATATATATATATTTTCAGAATTGATATCATTATATATTGCCTCTATATTGATACATATATATTTTCAGAATTTATATCATTATATATTGCCTCTATATTGATACATATATATATTTTCAGAATTTATATCATTATATATTGCCTCTATATTGATACATATATATATTTTCTGAATTGATATCATTATATATTGCCTCCATATTGATACTTATATATATTCTGAATTTATCTTGTTATAAAGAGATAAAATTCGCGATTTGTAAATTGTGAAAAGAAATGGCGCCTCTCCTTCCCCGGGGTGCCCCCATAACTATCGGTGGCGGATGACGCCTGGAACGGGGGTGGCGCGGAGATCCTCCGTGGAGATTCCGGGTGACGGGGAAATTTGTCGTCTATTTGGGAAGATTTTGGTGAAACGTTTTTTTTTGGGGGGGGGGGTTCATAACTTTGATGAAATCAAGTATAAAAAAACAAACAAAAAAGAAAAGAAATGGAGGCTGGGAACTTTTCCGTGGGGGGGAGGGGGGAGGTAATTTCCGGCTGATGGGAAATGTGAAAAGGACAGAATATCGGTGGTGACCTCTGGCGCGGTGTGTGTGTCAGTGTGTCAGTGAGCGGGTCAGTGTGTCGCTGCGTTGTCGGCGCTCAGCAGGCAGCGTCGTGTGGTGGGGGGGGGAAGGTGTAAGGAGGAGTGTGGGGGGGGGAGAAGGCTGCGCTGCTCACTGGGTGATGGAACGGAGCAGGTGAGAGGCTGCGGGAGGAGAGATGTAGAATGAGGAAGCCATGGGATGAGGAGCGAGGAGGATAACGAGATCTCCGGAATTATCCGTCACACATTGTCCTGATCCGCACGCTCTCTCCGCTTTCATGGGAACTTACCCATCGGTGGATGTGACAGGCGCAGCCTCCGGGAACCCTCAGCACAACATGAAGCCGGATTGCCAGCGTCCCCGCACAGCTCCAGCCAGGAGATAGACCACCATGAGGAGCTGAGGGGGAGCTGCTCTGGTCTCACCATGTCCATGAACAGGAGGGAGAGCAGCAGCCTGGACAGAGGGAAGAAGGACACCCGGGTCAAGAGGGCAGTCCGCATCTCCAGCCTGGTGGCCCAAGAGGTAAGGGGGGGACCCATGGATGGGGGAGGAGGGGGGGTGGTGAGCTCCTGCTGAAGAACTTCTAGAGCCGGGTATGGTGGGACTTCCAGATCTGAGGAACTAAAAGAACCAGGAGAGCTCTTGTCCTCACGATCTGAGGAACTACTAGAGCCAGGAGAGCTCCTGTCCTCATGATCTGAGGAACTACTAGAGCCAGGAGAGCTCCTGTCCTCATGATCTGAGGAACTACTAGAGCCAGGAGAGCTCCTGTCCTCCCGATCTGAGGAACTACAAGAGCCAGGAGAGCTCCTGTCCTCCCGATCTGAGGAACTACAACAGCCAGGAGAGCTCCTGTCCTCCCGATCTGAGGAACTACAACAGCCAGGAGAGCTCCTGTCCTCATGATCTGAGGAACTACTAGAGCCAGGAGAGCTCCTGTCCTCCCGATCTGAGGAACTACAAGAGCCAGGAGAGCTCCTGTCCTCCCGATCTGAGGAACTACAACAGCCAGGAGAGCTCCTGTCCTCCCGATCTGAGGAACTACAACAGCCAGGAGAGCTCCTGTCCTCATGATCTGAGGAACTACAACAGCCAGGAGAGCTCCTGTCCTCCCGATCTGAGGAACTACTAGAGCCAGGAGAGCTCCTGTCCTCATGATCTGAGCAACTACTAGAGCCAGGAGAGCTCCTGTCCTCATGATCTGAGGAACTACTAGAGCCAGGAAAGCTCCTGTCCTCCCGATCTGAGGAACTACAACAGCCAGGAGAGCTCCTGTCCTCCCGATATCTGAGGAACTGCTAGAGCCAGGAAAGCTCCTGTCCTCATGATCTGGGGACCTACAAGAACCAAGAAAGACCCTGACCTTCAGATTTGAGGAACTACAAGTCCATCATCCCTAGCCCACAATGTAGTGTCCTCCGGATCTGAGAAACTGCAAGAGCCAGGAGAGCTCCTGTCCTCCCGATCTGAGGAACTACAAGAGCCAGGAGAGCTCCTGTCCTCCCGATCTGAGGAACTACAAGAGCCAGAAGAGCTCCTGTCCTCCCGATCTGAGGAACTACAAGAGCCAGGAGAGCCACTGTCCTCCTGATCTGAGGAACTGCAAGGGCCAGCAGAGCTCCTGTCCTTCAGATCTGAGGAACTGCAAGAGCCAGGAGAGCTCCTGTCCTTCTTCAGATCTGAGGGACTACTAGAGCCAGGGGAGCTCCTGTCCTCCCGATCTGAGGAACTACAAGAGCCAGGAGAGCCCCTGTCCTCCAGGCCTGAGGAACTACAAAATCTAGGAGAGCACCTATCCTGCAGATTTCAGGAACTACAAGAGCCAGGAGAGCCCCTGTCCTCCAGATCTATGGAGCTACAATAGCTAGGAGAGCTCCTATCCTCCATATCTGGGGACCTACAAGAACCAAGAGAGACCCTGACCTCCAGATTTGAGGAACTACAAGTCCATCATCCTAGCCCACAATGTAGTGTCCTCCGGATCTGAGAAACTGCAAGAGCCAGAAGAGCCCCTGTCCTCCAGATCTGAGGAACTGCAAGAGCCAGGAGAACTCTTATCCTCCAGATCTATGGAACTACAAGAGCCAGGAGAGCCCCTGTCCTCCAGATCAGATGAACTACAAGATCCAGGTATGATGGGACCTACAGATCTGAGGAACTACTAGAACCAGGAGAGCTCCTGTCCGCCAGATCTGAGGAACTACTAGAGCCAGGAGAGCTCCTGTCCTCATGATCTGAGGAACTACTAGAGCCAGGAGAGCTCCTGTCCTCATGATCTGAGGAACTACTAGAGCCAGGAGAGCTCCTGTCCTCCCGATCTGAGGAACTACAAGAGCCAGGAGAGCTCCTGTCCTCCCGATCTGAGGAACTACAACAGCCAGGAGAGCTCCTGTCCTCCCGATCTGAGGAACTACAACAGCCAGGAGAGCTCCTGTCCTCATGATCTGAGGAACTACTAGAGCCAGGAGAGCTCCTGTCCTCCCGATCTGAGGAACTACAAGAGCCAGGAGAGCTCCTGTCCTCCCGATCTGAGGAACTACAACAGCCAGGAGAGCTCCTGTCCTCCCGATCTGAGGAACTACAACAGCCAGGAGAGCTCCTGTCCTCATGATCTGAGGAACTACAACAGCCAGGAGAGCTCCTGTCCTCCCGATCTGAGGAACTACTAGAGCCAGGAGAGCTCCTGTCCTCATGATCTGAGCAACTACTAGAGCCAGGAGAGCTCCTGTCCTCATGATCTGAGGAACTACTAGAGCCAGGAAAGCTCCTGTCCTCCCGATCTGAGGAACTACAACAGCCAGGAGAGCTCCTGTCCTCCCGATATCTGAGGAACTGCTAGAGCCAGGAAAGCTCCTGTCCTCATGATCTGGGGACCTACAAGAACCAAGAAAGACCCTGACCTTCAGATTTGAGGAACTACAAGTCCATCATCCCTAGCCCACAATGTAGTGTCCTCCGGATCTGAGAAACTGCAAGAGCCAGGAGAGCTCCTGTCCTCCCGATCTGAGGAACTACAAGAGCCAGGAGAGCTCCTGTCCTCCCGATCTGAGGAACTACAAGAGCCAGAAGAGCTCCTGTCCTCCCGATCTGAGGAACTACAAGAGCCAGGAGAGCCACTGTCCTCCTGATCTGAGGAACTGCAAGGGCCAGCAGAGCTCCTGTCCTTCAGATCTGAGGAACTGCAAGAGCCAGGAGAGCTCCTGTCCTTCTTCAGATCTGAGGGACTACTAGAGCCAGGGGAGCTCCTGTCCTCCCGATCTGAGGAACTACAAGAGCCAGGAGAGCCCCTGTCCTCCAGGCCTGAGGAACTACAAAATCTAGGAGAGCACCTATCCTGCAGATTTCAGGAACTACAAGAGCCAGGAGAGCCCCTGTCCTCCAGATCTATGGAGCTACAATAGCTAGGAGAGCTCCTATCCTCCATATCTGGGGACCTACAAGAACCAAGAGAGACCCTGACCTCCAGATTTGAGGAACTACAAGTCCATCATCCTAGCCCACAATGTAGTGTCCTCCGGATCTGAGAAACTGCAAGAGCCAGAAGAGCCCCTGTCCTCCAGATCTGAGGAACTGCAAGAGCCAGGAGAACTCTTATCCTCCAGATCTATGGAACTACAAGAGCCAGGAGAGCCCCTGTCCTCCAGATCAGATGAACTACAAGATCCAGGTATGATGGGACCTACAGATCTGAGGAACTACTAGAACCAGGAGAGCTCCTGTCCGCCAGATCTGAGGAACTACAAGAGCCAGGACTGCTCCTGACCTCCAGATCTGAAAACTGCAAGAGCCAAGAGAGCTCTTGTCCTCCCAGATCTGAGGAACTACTAGAACCTGGAGAGTGCCTATCCTCCAGATCTAGAGACCTACAAGAGCCAAGAGACCCTGACCTCCAGATTTGAGGAACTACAAGTCCCAGCATCCCTAGTCCACAATGTAGTTCCACAGCAGAAGGTTGAAGTTGTTGGGCAGCATGCTAGGAGTTAGCGGTGTCTGGTGTACATGTGTGAGCCACTTACCCACCTGTCCTACCAAACTCTGCCAGACCAGTGCCAGTCCTGGTTGGGTCAGAGCTCCTCTGGATGGGGATTGAGTGTTGGGGCTCCTCTGGATGCGGGTTGGGTGTTGGGCCTCCTCTGGATGGGGGTTTTGGGGCTCCTCTGGATGGGGATTGAGTGTTGGGGCTCCTCTGGATGGGGTTTGGGTTTAAAGGCTCCTCTGGATGGGGTTTGGTTTTGGGGCTCCTCTGGATGGGGTTTGGGTTTTGAGGCTCCTCTGGATGGGGTTTGGGTTTTGGGGCTCCTCTGGATGGGGGTTGGGTGTCGGGGCTCCTTTTAATGGGGAGTTGATGTCGAGGCTACTCAGCATGAGTTTAGGTCAGGGCTCCTCTGGATGGGTGTCGGGGCTCCTCTTGATGGGTGTCGGGGCTCCCCTGGATGGGGGTTGATGTCGGGGCTCCTCTGGATGGGGCTGGGTCAGGGCTCCTCTGGATGAGGGTTTGATGTCAGGGCTAATCTGGATAGGGGGTTGGGGCTCCTCTGGATGTGGTTGGGTCGGAGCTCCTCTGGATGTGGTTGGGTCGGGGCTCCTCTGGAGGGGGTTTGGTGGCGGGGCCAATCTGGATGGGGTTTGGTGTCGGGGTTCCTCAGGGTGGGGTTGGGTCGGGGGGTGTATTGTACAGAGGATGTCAGGTTGAGGGGTCCCTGTATTGTACAGAGGATGTTGGGGTGAGGGGTCCCCGTATTGCACAGGGGATGAGGTTGGGTCGGGGAATGTATTGTACAAAGGATGTCAGGTTGAGGGGTCCCTGTATTGTACAGAGGATGTTGGGCTGAGGGGTCCCCGTATTTGTACAGAGGCTGTTGGGGTGAGGGGTCCCCGTATTGTACAGAGGATGTTGGGGTGAGAGGTCCCTGTATTGTACAGAGGATGTCGGGGTGAGGGGTCCCCGTATTGTACAGAGGATGTTGGGGTGAGAGGTCCCCGTATTGTACAGAGGATGTTGGGGTGAGGGGTCCCCGTATTGCACAGAGGATGTTGGGGTGAGAGGTCCCCGTATTGTACAGAGGATGTTGGGGTGAGGGGTCCCCGTATTGTACAGAGGATGTCGGGGTGAGGGGTCCCTGTATTGTACAGAGGATGTTGGGGTGAGGGGTCCCTGTATTGTACAGAGGATGTCGGGGTGAGGGGTCCCCGTATTGTACAGAGGATGTTGGGGTGAGAGGTCCCTGTATTGTACAGAGGATGTCGGGGTGAGGGGTCCCCGTATTGTACAGAGGATGTTGGGGTGAGAGGTCCCCGTATTGTACAGAGGATGTTGGGGTGAGGGGTCCCCGTACTGTACAGAGGATGTTGGGGTGAGGGGTCCCCGTATTGTACAGAGGATGTTGGGCTGAGGGGTCCCCGTATTTGTACAGAGGCTGTTGGGGTGAGGGGTCCCCGTATTGTACAGAGGATGTTGGGGTGAGAGGTCCCCGTATTGTACAGAGGATGT
This sequence comes from Lithobates pipiens, assembly GCF_037356315.1. Lineage (NCBI taxonomy): Eukaryota > Metazoa > Chordata > Amphibia > Anura > Ranidae > Lithobates > Lithobates pipiens. Next base: position 595,964,762 of record NW_027507764.1, on the reverse strand, counting down.
CGGGGTGAGGGGTCCCCGTATTGCACAGAGGATGTTGGGGTGAGAGGTCCCCGTATTGTACAGAGGATGTCGGGGTGAGGGGTCCCCGTATTGTACAGAGGATGTTGGGCTGAGGGGTCCCCGTATTGTACAGAGGCTGTTGGGGTGAGGGGTCCCCGTATTGTACAGAGGATGTTGGGGTGAGGGGTCCCCGTATTGTACAGAGGCTGTTGGGGTGAGGGGTCCCCGTATTGTACAGAGGATGTTGGGCTGAGGGGTCCCCGTATTGTACAGAGGATGTTGGGGTGAGGGGTCCCCGTATTGTACAGAGGATGTCGGGGTGAGGGGTCCCCGTATTGTACAGAGGCTGTTGGGGTGAGGGGTCCCCGTATTGTACAGAGGATGTTGGGGTGAGGGGTCCCCGTATTGTACAGAGCATGTTGGGGTGAGGGGTCCCCGTATTGTACAGAGGATATCGGGGTGAGGGGTCCCTGTATTGTACAGAGGATGTTGGGGTGAGGGGTCCCCGTATTGTACAGAGGATGTCGGGGTGAGGGGTCCCCGTATTGTACAGAGGATGTTGGGGTGAGGGGTCCCCGTATTGTACAGATGATGTTGGGGTGAGGGGTCCCCGTATTGTACAGAGGATGTTAGGCTGAGGGGTCCCCGTATTGTACAGAGGATGTTGGGGTGAGGGGTCCCCGTATTGTACAGAGGATGTTGGGGTGAGGGGTCCCCGTATTGTACAGAGGATGTTGGGGTGAGGGGTCCCCGTATTGTACAGAGGCTGTTGGGGTGAGGGGTCCCCGTATTGTACAGAGGATGTCGGGGTGAGGGGTCCCCGTATTGCACAGAGGATGTTAGGCTGAGGGGTCCCCGTATTGTACAGAGGATGTTGGGGTGAGGGGTCCCCGTATTGTACAGAGGATGTCGGGGTGAGGGGTCCCCGTATTGCACAGAGGATGTTGGGGTCCCCGTATTGTACAGAGGATGTCGGGGTGAGGGGTCCTCGTATTGTACAGAGGATGTCGGGGTGAGGGGTCCCCGTATTGCACAGAGGATGTTGGGGTGAGGGGTCCCCGTATTCTACAGAGGATGTCGGGGTGAGGGGTCCCCGTATTGTACAGAGGATGTCGGGGTGAGGGGTCCCCGTATTGCACAGAGGATGTTGGGGTGAGGGGTCCCCGTATTGTACAGAGGATGTCGGGGTGAGGGGTCCCCGTATTGTACAGAGCATGTTGGGGTGAGGGGTCCTCGTATTGTACAGAGGATGTCGGGGTGAGGGGTCCCCGTATTGTACAGAGGATGTTGGGGTGAGGGGTCCCGTATTGCACAGAGGATGTTGGGGTGAGGGGTCCCCGTATTGTACAGAGGATGTCGGGGTGAGGGGTCCCCGTATTGTACAGAGGATGTCGGGGTGAGGGGTCCCCGTATTGTACAGAGGATGTCGGGGTGAGGGGTCCCCGTATTGTACAGAGGATGTCGGGGTGAGGGGTCCCCGCATTGCACAGATGTCTGTTTATCCACCTTGTATGTTGGATTTGTAGGACTGGCGGGGGAGGTGACCGTCCCTCCATGTAGTACACACTCCGCACTGACAGCCAATCAGCACACAGAACAGTCGTGTTTATTTTTCCATATTCTACAATTCCCTCTCCTCTCCGCTGATCATTAATTCATCCGCACAGCCGGCACCCCTTCCCTGCCAGGACACCGCGAGCAAATCTTCTGTTATTGTATAATATTCATAATGCTGGATTCTATTCCATGATGTCCTGTGGGGGAAGGGCTAATATCACATTATATAGCGAAGCGTCCGTCACCCATCACACAATCATTGTGGATACATTATACACATTCCCCATCTTCTACTCAAGAAAGTTCATTTATGATGGCGCCCCCCCCCCCTTCCCAACCCCAACATTACTGGGGAATCACTATGAGCAGCACTGCAGTCAACATCCCCACAGCATGATGCTGCCACCACCATGTTTCACAGTGGGAATGGTATTCTTTGGGTGATGTGATGTGTTGGGTTTGCGCCAGACATAGTGTTTTCTTTGATGGCTAAAAAGTACAATTTTAGTCTCATCAGACCAGATCACCTTCCTCCGTACATCAGACCAGAGCACCTTCCTCCATACATCAGACCAGAGCACCTTCCTCCATACATCAGACCAGATCACCTTCCTCCGTACATCAGACCAGATCACCTTCCTCCGTACATCAGACCAGAGCACCTTCCTCCATACATCAGACCAGATCACCTTCCTCCATACATCAGACCAGATCACCTTCCTCCGTACATCAGACCAGATCACCTTCCTCCATACATCAGACCAGATCACCTTCCTCCATACATCAGACCAGATCACCTTCCTCCATACATCAGAGCAGATCACCTTCCTCCACACATCAGAGCAGATCACCTTCCTCCATACATCAGACCAGATCACCTTCCTCCATACATCAGACCAGATCACCTTCCTCCATACATCAGAGCAGATCACCTTCCTCCATACATCAGAGCAGATCACCTTCCTCCATACATCAGACCAGATCACCTTCCCCCATACATCAGAGCAGATCACCTTCCTCCATACATCAGACCAGATCACCTTCCTCCATACATCAGAGCAGATCACCTTCCTCCATACATCAGACCAGATCACCTTCCTCCATACATCAGACCAGATCACCTTCCTCCATACATCAGAGCAGATCACCTTCCTCCATACATCAGAGCAGATCACCTTCCTCCATACATCAGAGCAGATCACCTTCCTCCATACATCAGACCAGATCACCTTCCTCCGTACATCAGACCAGATCACCTTCCTCCATACATCAGACCAGATCACCTTCCTCCGTACATCAGAGCAGAGCACCTTCCTCCATACATCAGAGCAGATCACCTTCCTCCATACATCAGACCAGAGCACCTTCCTCCATACATCAGAGCAGATCACCTTCCTCCATACATCAGACCAGAGCACCTTCCTCCATACATCAGAGCAGATCACCTTCCTCCATACATCAGAGCAGATCACCTTCCTCCATACATCAGAGCAGATCACCTTCCTCCATACATCAGAGCAGATCACCTTCCTCCATACATCAGAGCAGATCACCTTCCTCCGTACATCAGACCAGATCACCTTCCTCCATACATCAGAGCAGATCACCTTCCTCCATACATCAGACCAGATCACCTTCCTCCGTACATCAGACCAGATCACCTTCCTCCATACATCAGAGCAGAGCACCTTCCTCCGTACATCAGACCAGATCGCCTTCCTCCATACATCAGAGCAGATCACCTTCCTCCATACATCAGACCAGATCACCTTCCTCCATACATCAGAGCAGATCACCTTCCTCCATACATCAGAGCAGATCACCTTCCTCCATACATCAGACCAGAGCACCTTCCTCCATACATCAGACCAGATCACCTTCCTCCATACATCAGACCAGATCACCTTCCCCCATACATCAGAGCAGATCACCTTCCTCCGTACATCAGACCAGATCACCTTCCTCCATACATCAGACCAGATCACCTTCCTCCATACATCAGAGCAGATCACCTTCCTCCATACATCAGACCAGATCACCTTCCTCCATACATCAGACCAGATCACCTTCCTCCATACATCAGACCAGATCACCTTCCTCCATACATCAGACCAGATCACCTTCCTCCATACATCAGACCAGATCACCTTCCTCCATACATCAGAGCAGATCACCTTCCTCCATACATCAGACCAGATCACCTTCCTCCATACATCAGACCAGAGCACCTTCCTCCATACATCAGAGCAGATCACCTTCCTCCGTACATCAGACCAGATCACCTTCCTCCGTACATCAGACCAGATCACCTTCCTCCGTACATCAGACCAGATCACCTTCCTCCGTACATCAGACCAGATCACCTTCCTCCGTACATCAGAGCAGATCACCTTCCTCCATACATCAGAGCAGATCACCTTCCTCCATACATCAGACCAGATCACCTTCCTCCATACATCAGACCAGATCACCTTCCTCCATACATCAGACCAGATCACCTTCCTCCATACATCAGAGCAGATCACCTTCCTCCATACATCAGAGCAGATCACCTTCCTCCGTACATCAGACCAGATCACCTTCCTCCATACATCAGAGCAGATCACCTTCCTCCATACATCAGACCAGATCACCTTCCTCTGTACATCAGACCAGATCACCTTCCTCTGTACATCAGACCAGATCACCTTCCTCCGTACATCAGACCAGATCACCTTCCTCCATACATCAGACCAGATCACCTTCCTCCATACATCAGAGCAGATCACCTTCCTCCATACATCAGACCAGATCACCTTCCTCCGTACATCAGACCAGATCACCTTCCTCCATACATCAGAGCAGATCGCCTTCCTCCATACATCAGACCAGATCACCTTCCTCCGTACATCAGACCAGATCACCTTCCTCCGTACATCAGACCAGATCACCTTCCTCCGTACATCAGACCAGATCGCCTTCCTCCATACATCAGAGCAGATCACCTTCCTCCGTATATCAGACCAGATCACCTTCCTCCATACATCAGAGCAGATCACCTTCCTCCATACATCAGACCAGATCACCTTCCTCCATACATCAGAGCAGATCACCTTCCTCCATACATCAGACCAGATCACCTTCCTCCGTACATCAGACCAGATCACCTTCCTCCGTACATCAGACCAGATCGCCTTCCTCCATACATCAGAGCAGATCACCTTCCTCCGTATATCAGACCAGATCACCTTCCTCCATACATCAGACCAGATCACCTTCCTCCATACATCAGACCAGATCACCTTCCTCCATACATCAGAGCAGATCACCTTCCTCCATACATCAGACCAGATCACCTTCCTCCATACATCAGACCAGATCACCTTCCTCCATACATCAGACCAGATCACCTTCCTCCATACATCAGAGCAGATCACCTTCCTCCATACATCAGACCAGATCACCTTCCTCCATACATCAGAGCAGATCACCTTCCTCCATACATCAGACCAGATCACCTTCCTCCATACATCAGACCAGATCACCTTCCTCCATACATCAGACCAGATCACCTTCCTCCATACATCAGAGCAGATCACCTTCCTCCATACATCAGACCAGATCACCTTCCTCCATACATCAGACCAGAGCACCTTCCTCCATACATCAGAGCAGATCGCCTTCCTCCATACATCAGAGCAGATCACCTTCCTCCATACATCAGAGCAGATCACCTTCCTCCATACATCAGAGCAGATCACCTTCCTCCATACATCAGACCAGATCTCCTTCCTCCATACATCAGAGCAGATCACCTTCCTCCGTACATCAGACCAGATCACCTTCCTCCATACATCAGAGCAGATCACCTTCCTCCATACATCAAAGCAGATCACCTTCCTCCATACATCAGAGCAGATCACCTTCCTCCATACATCAGAGCAGATCACCTTCCTCCATACATCAGAGCAGATCACCTTCCTCCATACATCAGAGCAGATCACCTTCCTCCGTACATCAGACCAGATCACCTTCCTCCATACATCAGACCAGATCACCTTCCTCCGTACATCAGACCAGATCACCTTCCTCCGTACATCAGAGCAGATCACCTTCCTCCATACATCAGAGCAGATCACCTTCCTCCATACATCAGAGCAGATCACCTTCCTCCATACATCAGAGCAGATCACCTTCCTCCCTACATCAGAGCAGATCACCTTCCTCCATACATCAGACCAGATCACCTTCCCCCATACATCAGACCAGATCACATTCCTCCATACATCAGACCAGATCACCTTCCTCCGTACATCAGACCAGATCACCTTCCTCCGTACATCAGAGCAGATCACCTTCCTCCATACATCAGAGCAGATCACCTTCCTCCATACATCAGAGCAGATCACCTTCCTCCATACATCAGAGCAGATCACCTTCCTCCATACATCAGAGCAGATCACCTTCCTCTGTACATCAGACCAGATCACCTTCCTCCATACATCAGAGCAGATCACCTTCCTCCATACATCAGACCAGATCACCTTCCTCCGTACATCAGACCAGATCACCTTCCTCCGTACATCAGACCAGATCACCTTCCTCCATACATCAGAGCAGATCACCTTCCTCCATACATCAGACCAGATCACCTTCCTCCATACATCAGATCAGATCACCTTCCTCCATACATCAGACCAGATCACCTTCCCCCATACATCAGAGCAGATCACCTTCCTCCATACATCAGAGCAGATCACCTTCCTCCATACATCAGAGCAGATCACCTTCCTCCATACATCAGAGCAGATCACCTTCCTCCATACATCAGACCAGATCACCTTCCTCCATACATCAGACCAGATCACCTTCCTCCGTACATCAGACCAGATCGGAAACCATATCAAACTTGGAAATTAAAAAGGCATTCAACGTGTTTCAGGGCAGACAACCCCCTTCATCAGGGCTAGAACAAGTCAGAATCATAATCTTAATATAGAAAATAAATTCCATAATCATTGTCATTTGTAACAATTCTATTATTTTAAACAATGCTTATTATTACTACATTCTGCTGTGGAACTCTGCAGCTCCTCCAGGGTCACCTTCGGTCTCTGTGTTCCTCTCTGATTAATGCCCTCCTTGCCCGCTCTGTGAGTTTTGGTGTGCGCCCGTCTCTTGGCAGGTTGGCTGTTGTGCCATGTTCTTTCCATTTGGTTATGATAGATGTGATGGAGCTCCTAGGAGATCATCAAAGATTTGGAGATGGTTAGTGGTGCCTCTTGCTTAGGTGTTGCCGCCTCTGGGGCCTTTCACAAAGGTGTGTCTATGTAATGGCAGGTCATGTGACACTTAGATTGCACACAGGTGACATCATTTCACTAATTATGTGACTTCTGAAGGTAATTGGTGGCACCAGAGCTTTGTATGGACTTCATAACAAAGGGGGGTGAATACATCCGTACATGACAATTATCAGTTTATTTCTGAAAAATAGTTTTATGTTTATATTTTTATAATTTTACTTCACCAAATTAGACTATTGTGTTCTGATCATCACATAATTCAGATCCAACTAAAGGCTGTAATGTAACAAAATAGGTAAAAAGCCGGGGGGTGAATACTTTTGCAAGGCTCTGTATTATCACAATCCAGTCGTAGCGCCATCAAGCAGACTTGCCCCCCCCCCCCCCACCTATCAGTGACTTCCTGCAGGTATGAAGGATGAGGTGAATAATTTAATGCAGAGTGTGTCTTATCTACAGATGTATCCAACCGCACGTGCACCGGTCCCATCACCACATCACGTCCCATTACCGCAACCCAGAGAGCTGTTTGTCTTCTCTTATCAGCTGTGTACAGAGAATGAGCTCACATCTCCGGACAGCCCCGTCATTACCCCCTCCCCCCCAAATACCCCATCATCCCACAGTGCTTCACCCCCCCCCCAGACCCCATCACCCAGAGTGCTTCACCCCCCCCCCCAGACCCCATCACCTACAGTGCTTCACCCCCCCAGACCCCATCACCCACAGTGCTTCACCCCCCCAGACCCCATCACCCACAGTGCTTCACCTTCCCCCCCCAGACCCCATCACCCACAGTGCTTCACCCCCCCCCCCAGACCCCATCACCCAGAGTGCTTCACCCCCCCCCAGACCCCATCACCTACAGTGCTTCACCCCCCCAGACCCCATCACCCACAGTGCTTCACCCCCCCCCCAGACCCCATCACCCAGAGTGCTTCACCCCCCCAGACCCCATCACCTACAGTGCTTCACCCCCCCAGACCCCATCACCCACAGTGCTTCACACCCCCCCAGACCCCATCACCTACAGTGCTTCACCCCCCCCCCCCAGACCCCATCACCCACAGTGCTTCACCCCCCCCCCATAGACCCCATCACCCACAGTGCTTCACCCCCCCCAGACCCCATCACCCACAGTGCTTCACCCCCCCAAAGACCCCATCACCCACAGTGCTTCACCCCCCAGACCCCATCACCCACAGTGCTTCACCCCCCCCCCCAGACCCCATCACCCACAGTGCTTCAGCCCCCCAAAGACCCCATCACCCACAGTGCTTCACCTCCCCAGACCCCGTCACCCAGAGTGCTTAACCCCCCCCCCCCATAGACCCCATCACTCCACAGTGCTTCACCCCCCATAGATCCCATCACCCACACAGTGCTTCACCCCCCCAAAGACCCCATCACCCACAGTGCTTCACCCCCCCAGACCCCGTCACCCAGAGTGCTTAACCCCCCCCCCCCATAGACCCCATCACTCCACAGTGCTTCACCCCCCCATAGATCCCATCACCCACAGTGCTTCACCCCCCCAAAGACCTCATCACCCCACAGTGCTTCCCCCCCCCAGGAAGACCCCATCACCCCACAGTGCTTCACTCCCCCCACCCCTTCACCCCACAGTGCTTCACCCCCCCATAGACCCCATCACCTCACAGTGTTTGCCCCCCCCCAGGAAGACCCATCACCCCACAGTGCTTCACCCCCCCCCCATAGACCCTATGGGATGGGTACAGGGGGTGTTTGGGATGGGTACAGTGGGTGTTTGGGATGGGTACAGGGGGTGTTTGGGATGGGTACAGCGGGTGTTTGGGATGGGTGCAGCGGGTGTCTGGGATGGGTACAGCGGGTGTTTGGGATGGGTACGGTGCAGCGGGTGTTTGGGATGGGTGCAGCGGGTGTTTGGGATGGGTGCAGCGGGATGAGTACAGCGGGATGGGTACAGCGGGTGTTTGGGATAGGTACAGCGGGTGTTTGGGATGGGTACAGCGGGATGGGTACAGCGGGATGGGTACAGCGGGTGTTTGGGATGGGTACAGCCGGATGGGTACAGCAGGATGGGTACAGGGGGTGTTTGGGATAGGTACAGCGGGTGTTTGGGATGGGTACAGCGGGATGGGTACAGCGGGATGGATACAGCGGGTGTTTGGGATGGGTACAGCGGGATGGGTACAGCGGGATGGGTACAGCGGGTGTTTGGGATGGGTACAGCCGGATGGGTACAGCAGGATGGGTACAGCGGGTGTTTGGGATGGGTACAGCGGGTGTTTGGGATGGGTACAGCGGGTGTTTGGGATGGGTACAGCGGGATGGGTACAGCGGGTGTTTGGGATGGGTACAGCGGGTGTTTGGGATGGGTACAGGGGGTGTTTGGGATGGGTACAGCGGGTGTTTGGGATGGGTACAGCGGGATGGGTACAGCGGGATGGGTATAGCGGGATGGGTACAGCGGGTGTTTGGGATGGGTACAGCGGGATGGGTACAGCGGGATGGGTACAGCGGGATGGGTACAGCGGGTGTTTGGGATGGGTACAGCGGGATGGGTACAGCGGAATGGGTACAGCGGGTGTTTGGGATGGGTACAGCGGGTGTTTGGGATGGGTACAGCGGGATGGGTACAGCGGGTGTTTGGGATGGGTACAGGGTGTGTTTGGGATGGGTACAGCGGGTGTTTGGGATGGGTACAGCGGGTGTTTGGGATGGGTACAGGGGGTGTTTGGGATGGGTACAGCTGGTGTTTGGGATGGGTACAGGGGGTGTTTGGGATGGGTACAGGGGGTGTTTGGGATGGGTACAGCGGGTGTTTGGGATGGGTACAGCGGGTGTTTGGGATGGGTACAGCGGGTGTTTGGGATGGGTACAGGGTGTGTTTGGGATGGGTACAGGGTGTGTTTGGGATGGGTACAGCGGGTGTTTGGGATGGGTACAGCGGGTGTTTGGGATGGGTACAGGGGGTGTTTGGGATGGGTACAGCTGGTGTTTGGGATGGGTACAGGGGGTGTTTGGGATGGGTACAGCGGGTGTTTGGGATGGGTACAGGGGGTGTTTGGGATGGGTACAGCGGGTGTTTAGGATGGTTCTCAGTGTTTATAGACCTTTTTCTGTTCTATTGGTAGGTGGTCTGACAGATGTTGGTGGTGGTTGGTCTGCATGGTTGGAACGGGTGTTGGGCATTATCGGGGTGGCCCCATGGCTGGTCATTTGGAGATTGTAGAGCAGTCCATGTAGTATTATTACACAGATTATTTTCCGATTCCTCTGGGGGGAGGGGGAGGGGGGGTCACCTAATTATCTGTGTTGTGTGAATAATTAATTCATCTAATTATCCAGCCAGTCCTACGATGAACCTCTTTCACGCGGAGTCTCCTCTGAAATCAAGTCATTCCGGTCATTCCGGTCGGGGATTTCCTTACTTTTCCTCGCTGACTTTTCTCCATAGAAGGGCCGATATTCATTATAAATACGAAGATCACGATGTGCCACGTTGCACAGCTCACCCTGCCAGGTCACCCGCAGAGCTTGCACTCTTAGAGGGGGTATATTGTTATCAATGAGCTCTGGAGAAGATGGTAAGCATACCCAGACAGATGGTGAATGGTTACAGTAATAAACCCCTGGGGGTAATTAATATTCCTCGTAATGTCTGGTGACAGCTGGGCCTGGAGGGCGGAGGGGGTAAATAGGGGTGAGGTGGAAAATAAAAGCTGCCGTCATTATACAAATAGCAGCAAGGAGGATATACAATATACTGTATACTGGAGGATCATATATAAGAGAGACTTACTTTAGCTGTCTACAGAGCCTGGAAAAAGTATTCATACCCCTTGAAGTTCCCCACATCTTGTCATGTTACAACCAAAAACATAAATGTATTTTATTGGGATTTTATGTGATGGACCAACACAAAGTGTCACATAATTGTGAAGTGGAAGGAAAATGATAAATGATACAAATAAATATGTGAAAAGTGTGGGGGGGAGGGGCATTTGTATTCAGCCCCCTTTACTCTGATACCCCTAACTAAAATCTAGGGGAACCATTTGCCTTCAGAAGTTACCTAATTAGTAAATAGAGTCCACCTGTGTGTCATTTAATCTTAGTATAAATACAGCTGTTCTGTGAAGCCCTCAGAGGTTTGTTAGAGAAGCTTAGTGAACAAACAGCATCATGAAGGCCAAGGAACACACCAGACAAGTCAGGGATGAAGTTGTGGAGAAGTATAAAGCAGGGTTGGGTTATAATAAAATCTCCCAAGCTTTGACCATCTCACGGAGCTCTGTTCAATCCATCATCGGAAAATGGAAAGAGTATGGCACAACTGCAAACCTACCAAGACACGGCCGTCCACCTAAACTGACCGGGCCGGGCAAGGAGAGCATTCATCAGAGAAGAGCCAAGAGGTCCATGGTAACTCTGGAGGAGCTGCAGAGATCCACAGCTCAGGGGGGAGAATCTGTCCACAGGACAACTATTAGTCGTCTCTCCACAAATCTGCCCTTTATGGAAGAGTGACAAGAAGAAAGACATTGGAGAAAGAAAGTCATAAGAAGTCCTGTTTGTAGTTTGTGAGAAGCCATGTGGGGGAGGGGGCAGCAAACATGTGGAAGAAGGTGATCTGGTCAGAGGAGACCAAAATTCTACTTTATGGCCTAAAAGTAAAACGCTATGTGTGGGGAAAACTAACACCGCCCATCCCCCGAACACACCATCCCCACCGTGAGACATGGTGGTGGCAGCATCATGTGGTGGGGATGGTTTTCTTCAGCAGGGACAGGGAAGCTGGTCAGAGTTGATGGGAAGATGGATGGAGACAAATACAGGACAATCTTAGAAGAAAACCTGTTAGAGTCGGCAAAAGACTTGAGACCGGGGCGGAGGTTCCCCTTCCAGCAGGACAACGACCCGAAACATCCAGCCAGAGCTACAATGGAATGGTTTACATCAAAGCATATTCATGTGTTAGAATGGCCCAGTCACAGTCCAGACCTAAATCCCATTGAGAATCTGTGGCAAGACTTGAAAATTGCTGATCACAGACGCTCTCCATCCAATCTGACAGAGCTTGAGATATTTTACAAAGAAGAAGAATGGGGCAGAAATGCCCTCTCTAGATGGGCAAAGCTGGTAGAGACACCCCCAAAAAGACTTGTAGAGAAAGGGGGTTCTACAAAGTATTGACTCCGGGGGGCGCCATACAAATGCCCCTCCCCCACACTTTTCGCATATTTATTTGTATCATTTATCATTTTCCTTCCACTTCACAATTATGTGACACTTTGTGTTGGTCCATCACATAAAATCCCAATAAAATACATTTGTTTTTGGTTGTAACATCACAAAATGTGTAGTACATACTTGTCTATCTGTTCATCCATCAAAATAGGATCCTCGGTGTAGAATTCTCTGACTGATCCCCGGTGTAGAATTCTCTGACTGATCCCCGGTGTAGAATTCTCTGACTGATCCCCGGTGTAGAATTCTCTGACTGATCCTCGGTGTAGAATTCTCTGACTGATCCTCGGTATAGAATTCTCTGACTGATCCTCGGTGTAGAATTCTCTGACTGATCCTCTGTGTAGAATTCTCTGACTGATCCTCGGTATAGAATTCTCTGACTGATCCTTGGTGTAGAATTCTCTGACTGATCCCCGGTGTAGAATTCTCTGACTGATCCCCGGTGTAGAATTCTCTGACTGATCCCTGGTATAGAATTCTCTGACTGATCCTCTGTGTAGAATTCTCTGACTGATCCCCGGTGTAGAATTCCCTGACTGATCCTCGGTGTAGAATTCTCTGACTGATCCCCGGTGTAGAATTCTCTGACTGATCCCCGGTGTAGAATTCTCTGACTGATCCTCGGTGTAGAATTCTCTGACTGATCCCTGGTATAGAATTCTCTGACTGATCCTCGGTGTAGAATTCTCTGACTGATCCTCGGTGTAGAATTCTCTGACTGATCCTCTGTGTAGAATTCTCTGACTGATCCCCGGTGTAGAATTCTCTGACTGATCCCCGGTGTAGAATTCTCTGACTGATCCTCTGTGTAGAATTCTCTGACTGATCCCTGGTGTAGAATTCTCTGACTGATCCCCGGTGTAGAATTCTCTGACTGATCCCTGGTATAGAATTCTCTGACTGATCCTCGGTGTAGAATTCTCTGACTGATCCTCGGTGTAGAATTCTCTGACTGATCCTCGGTGTAGAATTCTCTGACTGATCCCCGGTATAGAATTCTCTGACTGATCCTCGGTGTAGAATTCTCTGACTGATCCTCGGTGTAGAATTCTCTGACTGATCCTCTGTGTAGAATTCCCTGACTGATCCCCGGTGTAGAATTCTCTGACTGATCCTCAGTGTAGAATTCTCTGACTGATCCCCGGTGTAGAATTCTCTGACTGATCCCCGGTGTAGAATTCTCTGACTGATCCTCTGTGTAGAATTCCCTGACTGATCCCTGGTATAGAATTCTCTGACTGATCCTCGGTGTAGAATTCTCTGACTGATCCTCGGTGTAGAATTCTCTGACTGATCCTCGGTGTAGAATTCTCTGACTGATCCTCTGTGTAGAATTCTCTGACTGATCCTCGGTGTAGAATTCTCTGACTGATCCCCGGTGTAGAATTCTCTGACTGATCCCCGGTGTAGAATTCTCTGACTGATCCTCTGTGTAGAATTCCCTGACTGATCCCTGGTATAGAATTCTCTGACTGATCCCCGGTGTAGAATTCTCTGACTGATCCCCGGTGTAGAATTCTCTGACTGATCCCCGGTGTAGAATTCTCTGACTGATCCCTGGTGTAGAATTCTCTGACTGATCCCCGGTGTAGAATTCTCTGACTGATCCCTGGTATAGAATTCTCTGACTGATCCTCGGTGTAGAATTCTCTGACTGATCCTCGGTGTAGAATTCTCTGACTGATCCTCGGTGTAGAATTCTCTGACTGATCCCCGGTATAGAATTCTCTGACTGATCCTCGGTGTAGAATTCTCTGACTGATCCTCGGTGTAGAATTCTCTGACTGATCCTCTGTGTAGAATTCCCTGACTGATCCCCGGTGTAGAATTCTCTGACTGATCCTCAGTGTAGAATTCTCTGACTGATCCCCGGTGTAGAATTCTCTGACTGATCCCCGGTGTAGAATTCTCTGACTGATCCTCTGTGTAGAATTCCCTGACTGATCCCTGGTATAGAATTCTCTGACTGATCCTCGGTGTAGAATTCTCTGACTGATCCTCGGTGTAGAATTCTCTGACTGATCCTCGGTGTAGAATTCTCTGACTGATCCTCTGTGTAGAATTCTCTGACTGATCCTCGGTGTAGAATTCTCTGACTGATCCCCGGTGTAGAATTCTCTGACTGATCCCCGGTGTAGAATTCTCTGACTGATCCTCTGTGTAGAATTCCCTGACTGATCCCTGGTATAGAATTCTCTGACTGATCCCCGGTGTAGAATTCTCTGACTGATCCCCGGTGTAGAATTCTCTGACTGATCCCCGGTGTAGAATTCTCTGACTGATCCCCGGTGTAGAATTCTCTGACTGATCCTCGGTGTAGAATTCTCTGACTGATCCCCGGTGTAGAATTCTCTGACTGATCCTCTGTGTAGAATTCTCTGACTGATCCTCGGTGTAGAATTCTCTGGCTGATCCTCGGTGTAGAATTCTCTGACTGATCCTCGGTGTAGAATTCTCTGACTGATCCCCTGTGTAGAATTCTCTGACTGATCCTCTGTGTAGAATTCTCTGACTGATCCTCGGTGTAGAATTCTCTGACTGATCCCCGGTGTAGAATTCTCTGACTGATCCCCGGTGTAGAATTCTCTGACTGATCCCCGGTGTAGAATTCTCTGACTGATCCCCGGTGTAGAATTCTCTGACTGATCCTCGGTGTAGAATTCTCTGACTGATCCCCGGTGTAGAATTCTCTGACTGATCCTCTGTGTAGAATTCTCTGGCTGATCCTCGGTGTAGAATTCTCTGACTGATCCTCGGTGTAGAATTCTCTGACTGATCCTCGGTGTAGAATTCTCTGACTGATCCCCAGTGTAGAATTCTCTGACTGATCCCCGGTGTAGAATTCTCTGACTGATCCTCTGTGTAGAATTCTCTGACTGATCCTCGGTGTAGAATTCTCTGACTGATCCTCAGTGTAGAATTCTCTGACTGATCCTCTGTGTAGAATTCTCTGACTGATCCCCGGTGTAGAATTCTCTGACTGATCCCCGGTGTAGAATTCTCTGACTGATCCTCTGTGTAGAATTCCCTGACTGATCCCTGGTATAGAATTCTCTGACTGATCCTCGGTGTAGAATTCTCTGACTGATCCTCGGTGTAGAATTCTCTGACTGATCCTCGGTGTAGAATTCTCTGACTGATCCTCTGTGTAGAATTCTCTGACTGATCCTCGGTGTAGAATTCTCTGACTGATCCCCGGTGTAGAATTCTCTGACTGATCCCCGGTGTAGAATTCTCTGACTGATCCTCTGTGTAGAATTCCCTGACTGATCCCTGGTATAGAATTCTCTGACTGATCCCCGGTGTAGAATTCTCTGACTGATCCCCGGTGTAGAATTCTCTGACTGATCCCCGGTGTAGAATTCTCTGACTGATCCCCGGTGTAGAATTCTCTGACTGATCCTCGGTGTAGAATTCTCTGACTGATCCCCGGTGTAGAATTCTCTGACTGATCCTCTGTGTAGAATTCTCTGACTGATCCTCGGTGTAGAATTCTCTGGCTGATCCTCGGTGTAGAATTCTCTGACTGATCCTCGGTGTAGAATTCTCTGACTGATCCCCTGTGTAGAATTCTCTGACTGATCCTCTGTGTAGAATTCTCTGACTGATCCTCGGTGTAGAATTCTCTGACTGATCCCCGGTGTAGAATTCTCTGACTGATCCCCGGTGTAGAATTCTCTGACTGATCCCCGGTGTAGAATTCTCTGACTGATCCCCGGTGTAGAATTCTCTGACTGATCCTCGGTGTAGAATTCTCTGACTAATCCCCGGTGTAGAATTCTCTGACTGATCCTCTGTGTAGAATTCTCTGACTGATCCTCGGTGTAGAATTCTCTGACTGATCCTCGGTGTAGAATTCTCTGACTGATCCCCAGTGTAGAATTCTCTGACTGATCCCCGGTGTAGAATTCTCTGACTGATCCTCTGTGTAGAATTCTCTGACTGATCCTCGGTGTAGAAGGCCGTCTTCGGCCGATGTACACAATATTGATGCAGCAGCACAATCCTGCGCCCCCCTCCCCCACCCCTCCTCCTCTTCAGCTCGTACCTGTCACTAAATGAGAACAATTAGTAATAATTATCTGACAATTTGCAGATCTCGGCGATGTCACAATGTCACTTAAAGCCCGGAACACGCAGACTTGTCCCCGGAGTCCTCCTCACTGATGTATAATGTGTAGCAGGCTCCAAATAATTCAAATAAAACGTGCTGCTCCGTCCTGTAGAAGGGGGTGTAGTAGTTGGGTTCGCTGTGCAGGAGGCTTGGGGTGTTGGGTGTGCAAAAAAGGTTATAGAGGAAATTTGTGGAGAATGGTTTCATTCGTTGGGGGAAAGGTGTAGAGAAGGTTATTTTTTTTGGGGGGGGGGGCATTCGATTTTGTTAGGTGTGGACAGGCTGTAATAGTTTGGGGGTAAGGTGAGGAGAGGAGTTTTATAGGAAGTTTGTGGGTTAGGTGCAGAAGTAGTTGGGGGCTAGACGTGGGAGAGTTTTGGGGGATGGGTGTGGACAACAGGTTGTAGGAGTGGGAGTGAGATGTGAAGAAGAGCTTATAGGAGTTTGGGGGGGTTAGGTGAGGAGGAGGTGTTTGGGGGGGTTAGATGTGGAGGAGGTGTTTGGGGGGGTTAAGTGAGGAGGAGGTGTTTGGGGGGGTTAGATGTGGAGGAGGTGTTTGGGGGGTTAAGTGAGGAGGAGGTGTTTGGGGGGGTTAGGTGAGGAGGAGGTGTTTGGGGGGGTTAAGTGTGGAGGAGGTGTTTGGGGGGTTAAGTGAGGAGGAGGTGTTTGGGGGGGTTAGGTGAGGAGGAGGTGTTTGGGGGGGTTAGGTGAGGAGGAGGTGTTTGGGGGGGTTAGATGAGGAGGAGGTGTTTGGGGGGGGTTAGGTGAGGAGGAGGTGTTTGGGGGGGTTAGGTGAGGAGGAGGTGTTTGGGGGGGGTTAGATGTGGAGGAGGTGTTTGGGGGGGTTAGATGTGGAGGAGTTGTTTGGGGGGGTTAGATGTGGAGGAGGTGTTTGGGGGGTTAGATGTGGAGGAGTTGTTTGGGGGGGTTAGATGTGGAGGAGGTGTTTGGGGGGTTAGGTGAGGAGGAGGTGTTTGGGGGGGTTAGATGTGGAGGAGGTGTTTGGGGGGTTAGGTGAGGAGGAGGTATTTGGGGGGGTTAGATGTGGAGGAGGTGTTTGGGGGGTTAGGTGAGGAGGAGGTGTTTGGGGGGTTAGGTGAGGAGGAGATGTTTGGGGGGGTTAGATGTGGAGGAGGTGTTTGGGGGGGTTAGATGTGGAGGAGGTGTTTGGGGGGTTAGGTGAGGAGGAGGTGTTTGGGGGGGTTAGGTGAGGAGGAGGTATTTGGGGGGGGTTAGATGTGGAGGAGGTATTTGGGGGGGTTAGATGTGGAGGAGGTGTCTGGGAAGGAGGAGTTGTAATAGTTGGGGGTTAGGTGTGGAAAATGGGATATATGTGGGGTTGGGGAATTAGGTGCAGTGAAAGGGAGGTACAAGTTGGGGGGCTAGGTGCAGAGGATGGGGTGTAGGAGTTGGGGCCTTGGGGGTCAGGTGTGGAGGAAGGGTTGTAGGAGCTGGAGGTAAGGTGTGGAGGAAGGAAGGCTTTATCTTCAGGCTCTGTACTGTAAGGCCGCGTACACACGCGGGGACTGTTCGCCCAACTTTGTCCGTCAAACAGTTTCGGCAAACAGTCCGCTCAAAATTAGCATGGACGGACATGGCCACACACGACGTACGAACAGTTTGCTGAAACCGTGCGCGATGACATGAACGGCACGTACGACGGGACGCAAAATACGACGTCCTATACATTGCATTACAACTTTCGGCGTGTAAATCCTTTCTGAGCATGCGCGGAACTTAGTTTGACGAACAAGCCCACACACGAGGGGACTGTTCGCTGAAACCAAGTTTCAGCGGACAGTTTTTCGGAAATTCCGAAAAACCTTGTTCAGCGGACTGTTCGCTGAAACTGTCCGCTGAAAGCCCACACACGAGCGGACTGTCCGCCG
The DNA here is from genome assembly GCF_037356315.1 of Lithobates pipiens. Lineage (NCBI taxonomy): Eukaryota > Metazoa > Chordata > Amphibia > Anura > Ranidae > Lithobates > Lithobates pipiens. The sequence continues at coordinate 595,946,679 of NW_027507764.1, read as the reverse complement.
AAACACTGTTCAGCGGACAAAGTTGGGCGAACAGTCCGCCCGTGTGTACGCGGCCTAAGGTATATACCTCTATGTTTTGATGTCTTTTTTAATATGTAAACTAATACAATTTGTAAAGTTTTTATACTAGCTTGATGTGATTTTAGTTCTCAAAGGCGTATTCAAAGTCCCTCTTTGTCTCTATGGTTTTCTTTGGGATGATGCCAATGAGAACTTTATCAATATTCATGAATGACATCCTACCTCATGTTTACAAAATAGTAGTATATAGGAGTGGTTGTAAAAGTTGGGGGCTAGATATGAGTGAGGCATTGTAGGAGTTGGTGGTTAGGTATGGATGAGGGGTTGTAGGAGTTGGTGGTTGGGTATGGATGAGGGGTTGTAGGAGTTGGGGGCTAGGTACGGGTGAGGCATTGTAGGAGTTGGGGGTTAGGTACGGGTGAGGGGTTGTAGGAGTTGGGGGCTAGGTACGGGTGAGGGGTTGTAGGAGTTGGGGGCTAGGTACGGGTGAGGCATTGTAGGAGTTGGGGGTTAGGTACAGGTGAGGCATTGTAGGAGTTGGTGGTTAGGTATGGATGAGGGGTTGTAGGAGTTGGGGGCTAGGTACGGGTGAGGCATTGTAGGAGTTGGGGGTTAGGTATGGATGAGGGGTTGTAGGAGTTGGGGGTTAGGTACGGGTGAGGCATTGTAGGAGTTGGGGGTTAGGTATGGATGAGGGGTTGTAGGAGTTGGGGACTAGGTACGGGTGAGGCATTGTAGGAGTTGGTGGTTAGGTATGGATGAGGGGTTGTAGGAGTTGGGGGTTAGGTACGGGTGAGGCATTGTAGGAGTTGGGGGTTAGGTATGGATGAGGGGTTGTAGGAGTTGGGGGCTAGGTACGGGTGAGGCATTGTAGGAGTTGGGGGTTAGGTACAGGTGAGGGGTTGTAGGAGTTGGGGGTTAGGTACAGGTGAGGCATTGTAGGAGTTGGTGGTTAGGTATAGATGAGGGGTTGTAGGAGTTGGGGTGGTTAGGTGTGGAAGAAGGAAGGGTAGTAGGAGTTGGGGTTGGGTGTGTACAAGGGGTTGTTGGAGTTGGGGGTTAGGTATGGAGTAGAAGTTGTAAGAATTGTGGGGGTTAGGTGCATAGGAAGATTCTTGGAGGTTAGCTACGGGGGGAAGGGGGGGTTGGGGGTGTTCGAATTTTCTAGTTGACAATGTTGTATAAGAAGTGTTGGGTTCAGAATCAAAGCTCGGGGGTCTCGGTTCCTATTGGGACCATCCTCAGCATAGAGTTTCCCGGTCCCCACACATTAGATCTGAGGATCGCTTTCCAGCTGTAATGTTCTCTGAATATTTAATGACAAAAACCTTCCCGGTGAAGTCTTTATATCTGAGCGGGGACTGCGCCGTATCCCAGACACAGTTCTGATGAAGATGTCCCAGCGGGCCCACTGACAACTGTCTCTGCAAACTGTTTTCAAAATGAAAGGGGAACTCCAGCTAGCTCTTCTTCTTTTTTTATTTGGATTGGAGGGGTGAGATCCTCTGTCAGCTGATGACCCAATCACTAAACTGCTGATATAAATTGGGCTGTAGGAGTTGAGGGTTTAGGTGTGTAGGAGGGGTTGTAGGAGTTGAGGGTTAGGTAAAGAGGAGGTATTTGTAAGAGTTTGAAAGGGTTGAAGAAACTGAGGGGTTGTAGGAGTTTGGAGGGTTAGGTACAGAGGAGGGGTTGTAGGAGGTGAGGGGTTAGGTGCAGATGAGGGGCTTTAGAAGTTGGGGGTTAGGTGTGGAGAAGGGGTTGTAGGAGTTGGGGGTTAGGTGTGGAGAAGGGGTTGTAGGAGTTGGGGGTTAGGTATAGAGGAGAGGTTGTAGGAGTTGGGGGTTAGGTGTGGAAAATGGGTTGTAGGAGTTGGGGGTTAGGTGCAGATGAGGGGCTATAGAAGTTGGGGGTTAGGTGTGGAGAAGGGGTTGTAGGAGTTGGGGGTTAGGTGTGGAGAAGGGGTTGTAGGAGTTGGGGGTTAGGTATGGAGGAGAGGTTGTAGGAGTTGGGGGTTAGGTGTGGAAAATGGGTTGTAGGAGTTGGGGGTTAGGTGTGGAGAAGGGGTTTTAGGAGTTGGGGGTTAGATGTGGAGAAGGGGTTGTAGGAGTTGGGGGTTAGGTGTGGGGGAAGGGCTGTAGGAGTTGGGGGTTAGGTGTGGAGGAGGGGTTGTAGGAGTTGGAGGTTTAAGTACGGATGAGAGTTTCTTGGAGTTGGGGTGGTTAGGTGTGGAAGATGTGTTCTAGGAGTTGGGTGTGGAGGAGGGGTTGTAGGGGGTTGGGTGTGAAGGAGTTGGGGGGTTAGGTGGGGATAAGGGGTTGTAGGAGTTGGGGGTTCAGTGTGGCGGATAGGTTATAGGAATTGGGGGGTTAGGTTTGGAGGAGGGGTTGTAGCATTTGTGGGTTGGGTATTGAGGAGGGGTTGTAAGAGCTAGGGTTTAAGTATGTAGGATGGGTTGTATGACTTGTGGGTTTAGGTATGGAGGAGAGGTTGTAGGAGTTGGGGGTTAGGTGTGGAAAAGGGGTTGTAGGAGTTGGAGGTTAGGTGTGGAGAAGGGGTTGTAGGAGTTGGGGGTTAGGTGTGGAGAAGGGGTTGTAGGAGTTGGGGGTTAGGTGTGGGGGAGAGATTGTATGAGTTGGGGGTTAGGTATAGAGGAGAGGTTGCAGGAGTTGGGGGTTAGGTGTGGAAAAGGGGTTGTAGGAGTTGGGGGTTAGGTGTGGAGAAGGGGTTTTAGGAGTTGGGGTTTAGGTGTGGAGAAGGGGTTGTAGGAGTTGGGGGTTAGGTGTGGTTGAGAGGTTGTAGGAGTTGGGGGTTAGGTGTGGAGGAAGGGTTGTAGGAGTTGGGGGTTAGGCGTGGAGGAGGGGTTGTAGGAGTTGGAGGTTTAGGTACGGATGAGAGTTTCCAGGAGTTGGGGTGGTTAGGTGTGGAAGATGTGTTTTGGGAGTTGGGTGTGGAGGAGGGGTTGTAGGGGGTTGGGTGTGAAGGAGTTGGGGGGTTAGGTGGGGATAAGGGGTTGAAGGAGTTGGGGGTTAAGTGTGGCGGATAGGTTATAGGAATTGGGGGGTTAGGTTTGGAGGAGGGGTTGTAAGAGCTAGGGTTTATGTATGTAGGAGGGGTTGTATGACTTGTGGGTTTAGGTATGGAGGAGAGGTTGTAGGAGTTGGGGGTTAGGTGTGGAAAAGGGGTTGTAGGAGTTGGAGGTTAGGTGTGGAGAAGGGGTTGTAGGAGTTGGGGGTTAGGTGTGGAGAAGGGGTTGTAGGAGTTGGGGGTTAGGTGTGGGGGAGAGATTGTATGAGTTGGGGGTTAGGTATGGAGGAGAGGTTGTAGGAGTTGGGGGTTAGGTATGGAGGAGAGGTTGTAGGAGTTGGGGGTTAGGTGTGGAAAAGGGGTTGTAGGGGTTTTAGGAGTTGGGGTTTAGGTGTGGAGAAGGGGTTGTAGGAGTTGGGGGTTAGGTGTGGGGGAGAGGTTGTAGGAGTTGGGGGTTAGGTGTGGAGGAAGGGTTGTAGGAGTTGGGGGTTGGGTATGGAGGAGGGGTTGTAGGAGTTGGGGGTTAGGCGTAGAAAAGGTGTTGTAGGAGTATGGGGTTAGGTGTGGAGAAGGGGTTGTAGGAGTTGGGGGTTAGGTGTGGAGAAGGGGTTGTAGGAGTTGGGGGTTAGGTGTGGGGGAGAGATTGTATGAGTTGGGGGTTAGGTATGGAGGAGAGGTTGTAGGAGTTGGGGGTTAGGTATGGGGGAGAGGTTGTAGGAGTTGGGGGTTAGGTGTGGAAAAGGGGTTTTAGGAGTTGGGGTTTAGGTGTGGAGAAGGGGTTGTAGGAGTTGGGGGTTAGGTGTGGGGGAGAGGTTGTAGGAGTTGGGGGTTAGGTGTGGAGGAAGGGTTGTAGGAGTTGGGGGTTAGGTATGGAGGAGAGGTTGTAGGAGTTGGGGGTTAGGTGTGGAAAAGGGGTTGTAGGAGTTGGGGGTTAGGTGGGGAGGAGGGGTTGTAGGAGTTGGGGGTTAGGTGTGGAGGAGGGGTTGTAGGAGTTGAGGGTTAGGTACGGATGAGGAGGGGTTGTAAGAGCTAGGGTTTAGGTATGTAGGAGGGGTTGTATGACTTGTGGGGTTAGGTGGGGAGGAGGGGTTGTAGGAGTTGGGGGTTAGGTGCAGAGGAGGGGTTGAAGCAGTTAAGGGTTAGGTGCAGATGAGGGGTTGTAGGAGTTGGGGGTTAGGTGTGGAGGAGGGGTTGTAGGAGTTGGGGGTTAGGTGCGGAGGAGGGGTTGTAGGAGTTGGGGGTTAGGTGCGGAGGAGGGGTTGTAGGAGTTTAGGGTTAGGTGCGGAGGAAGGGTTGTAGGAGTTAAGGGTTAGGAGCGGATGAGGGGTTGTAGGAGTTGGGGGTTAGGTGGGGAGGAGGGGTTGTAGGAGTTGGGGGTTAGGTGTGGAAAATGGGTTGTAGGAGTTGGGGGTTAGGTGTGGAGAAGGGGTTTTAGGAGTTGGGGGTTAGATGTGGAGGAGGGGTTGTAGGAGTTGGGGGTTAGGTGTGGAGGAGGGGTTGTAGGAGTTGGGGGTTAGGTGTGGAGAAGGGGTTTTAGGAGTTGGGGGTTAGATGTGGAGGAGGGGTTGTAGGAGTTGGGGGTTAGGTGGGGAGGAGGGGTTGTAGGAGTTGGGGGTTAGGTGTGGAAAATGGGTTGTAGGAGTTGGGGGTTAGGTGTGGAGAAGGGGTTTTAGGAGTTGGGGGTTAGATGTGGAGGAGGGGTTGTAGGAGTTGGGGGTTAGGTGTGGAGGAGGGGTTGTAGGAGTTGGGGGTTAGGTGTGGAGAAGGGGTTTTAGGAGTTGGGGGTTAGATGTGGAGGAGGGGTTGTAGGAGTTGGGGGCTAGGTGTGGAGGAGGGGTTGTAGGAGTTGGAGGTTTAGGTACGGATGAGAGTTTCTAGGAGTTGGGGTGGTTAGGTGTGGAAGATGTGTTTTGGGAGTTGGGTGTGGAGGAGGGGTTGTAGGGGGTTGGGTGTGAAGGAGTTGGGGGTTTAGGTGGGGATAAGGGGTTGTAGGAGTTGGGGGTTCAGTGTGGCGGATAGGTTATAGGAATTGGGGGGTTAGGTTTGGAGGAGGGGTTGTAGGATTTGTGAGTTGGGTATTGAGGAGGGGTTGTAAGAGCTAGGGTTTAGGTATGTAGGAGGGATTGTATGACTTGTGGGTTTAGGTATGGAGGAGAGGTTGTAGGAGTTGGGGGTTAGGTGTGGGAAAAGGGGTTGTAGGAGTTGGGGGTTAGGTGTGGGGGAGAGATTGTTGAGTTGGGGGTTAGGTATGGAGGAGAGGTGTAGGAGTTGGGGGTTAGGTGTGGAAAAGGGGTTGTAGGGGTTTTAGGAGTTGGGGTTTAGGTGTGGAGAAGGGTTGTAGGAGTTGGGGGTTAGGTGTGGAGGAAGGGTTGTAGGAGTTGGGGGTTAGGTGTGGAGGAGGGGTTGTAGGGTTGGGGGTTAGGTGTGGAGAAGGGGTTGTAGGAATTGGGGGTTAGGTGTGGAGGAGGGGTTGTAGGAATTGGGGGTTAGGTGTTGGAGGAGGGGTTGTAGGAGTTGGGGGTTAGGTGTGGAGAAGGGGTTGTAGGAATTGGGGGTTAGGTGTGGAGGAGGGGTTGTAGGAATTGGGGGTTAGGTGTGGAGGAGGGGTTGTAGGAGCTTGGGGGTTAGGTGTGTAGGAGGGGTTGTAGGAATTGGGGGTTAGGTGTGGAGGAGGGGTTGTAGGAGTTGGGGTTAGGTGTGGAGGAGGGGTTGTAGGAATTGGGGGTTAGGTGTGGAGAAGGGGTTGTAGGAGTTGGGGGTTAGGTTGTGAGGAAGAGGTTGTAGGAGTTGGGGGTTAGGTGTGGAGGGAGGGGTTGTAGGAGTTTAGGGTTAGGTGCGGAGGAAGGGTTGTAGGAGTTAAGGGTTAGGTGTGGAGGAGGGGTTGTAGGAATTGGGGGTTAGGTGTGGAGGAGGGGTTGTAGGAGTTGGGGGTTAGGTGTGGAGGAGGGGTTGTAGAAGTTGAAGGGTAGGTGTGGAGGAGGGGTTGTAGGAATTGGGGGATAGGTGTGGAGGAGGGGTTGTAGGAGTTGGGGGTTAGGTGCGGAGGAGGGGTTGTAGGAGTTGGGGGTTAGGTGTGGAGAAGAGGTTGTAGGAGTTGGGGGTTAGGTGAGGAGGAGGGGTTGTAGGAGCTGGGGGTTAGGTGTGGAGGAGGGGTTGTAGGAATTGGGGGTTAGGTGTGGAGGAGGGGTTGTAGAATTGGGGGTTAGGTGTGGAGGAGGGGTTGTAGGAGTTGGGGGTTAGGTTGGGAAGAAGGGGTTGTAGGAATTGGGGGTTAGGTGTGGAGAAGAGGTTGTAGGAGTTGGGGGTTAGGTGTGGAGGAGGGGTTGTAGGAGTTTAGGGTTAGGTGCGGAGGAAGGGTTGTAGGAGTTAAGGTTAGGTGTGGAGGAGGGGTTGTAGGAATTGGGGTTAGGTGTGGAGGAGGGGTTGTAGGGAGTTGGGGGTTAGGTGTGGAGGAGGGGTTTGTAGAAGTTGAAGGGTTAGGTGTGGAGGAGGGGTTGTAGGAATTGGGGGATAGGTGTGGAGGAGGGGTTGTAGGAGTTGGGGGTTAGGTGCGGAGGAGGGGTTGTAGGAGTTGGGGGTTAGGTGTGAGAAGAGGTTGTAGGAGTTGGGGGTTAGGTGTGGAGGAGGGTTGTAGGAGCTGGGGGTTAGGTGTGGAGGGAGGGTTGTAGGAATTGGGGGTTAGGTGTGGAGGAGGGGTTGTAGGATTGGGGGTTAGGTGTGGAGGGAGGGTTGTAGGAGTTGGGGGTTAGGTGTGGAGAAGGGTATAGGAATTGGGGGTTAGGTGTGGAGAGGGGTTGTAGGAATTGGGGGTTAGGTGTGGAGGAGGGGTTGTATGAGTTGGGGGTTAGGTATGGAGGAGAGGTTGTAGGAGTGGGGGTTAGGTGTGGAAAAGGGGTTGTAGGGGTTTTAGGAGTTGGGGTTTAGGTGGGAGAAGGGGTTGTAGGAGTTGGGGTTAGGTGTGGAGAAGGGTTGTAGGAGTTGGGGGTTAGGTGTGGAGAAGGGGTTGTTGGATTGGGGTTAGGTGTGGAGGAGGGGTTGTAGGAATTGGGGGTTAGGTGTGGAGGAGGGGTTGTAGGAGTTGGGGGTTAGGTGTGGAGGAGGGGTTGTAGGAGTTGGGGGTTAGGTGTGGAGAAGGGGTTGTAGGAATGGGGGTTAGGTGTGGAGGAGGGTTGTAGGAGTTGGGGGTTAGGTGTGTAGGATGGGTTGTAGGAATTGGGGGTTAGGTGTGGAGGAGGGGTTGTAGGAGTTGGGGTTAGGTGTGGAGAAGAGGTTGTAGGAGTTGGGGGTTAGGTGCGGAGGAGGGGTTGTAGGAGTTTAGGGTTAGGTGTGGAGAAGGGGGTTGTAGGGTTGGGGGTTAGGTGTGGAGAAGAGGTTGTAGGAGTTGGGGGTTAGGTGTGGAGGAGGGGTGTAGGAGTTGGGGGTTAGGTGTGGAGGAGGGGTTGTAGGAGTTTAGGGTTAGGTGCGGAGGAAGGTTGTAGGAGTTTAAGGGTTAGGTGTGGAGGAGGGGTTGTAGGAATTGGGGGTTAGGTGTGGAGGAGGGGTTGTAGGAGTTGGGGGTTAGGTGTGGAGGAGGGGTTGTAGAAGTTGAAGGGTTAGGTGTGGAGGAGGGGTTGTAGGAATTGGGGGATAGGTGTGGAGGAGGGGTTGTAGGAGTTGGGGGTTAGGTGTGGAGAAGAGGTTGTAGGAGTTCGGGGTTAGGTGTGGAGGACGGGTTGTAGGAGTTTAGGGTTAGGTGTGGAGGAGGGGTTGTAGGAGTTGGGGGTTAGGTGTGGAGGAGGGGTTGTAGAAGTTGAAGGGTTAGGTGTGGAGGAGGGGTTGTAGGAATTGGGGGTTAGGTGTGGAGGAGGGGTTGTAGGAATTGGGGGTTAGGTGTGGAGGAGGGGTTGTAGGAATTGGGGGTTAGGTGTGGAGGAGGGGTTGTAGGAATTGGGGTTAGGTGTGGGGAGGGGTTGTAGAAGTTGAAGGGTTAGGTGTGGAGGAGGGGTTGTAGGAATTGGGGGTTAGATGTGGAGGAGGGGTTGTAGGAGTTGGGGGTTAGGTGTGGAGGAGGGGTTGTAGAAGTTGAAGGGTTAGGTGTGGAGGAGGGGTTGTAGGAGTTGGGGGTTAGGTGCGGAGGAGGGGTTGTAGGAGTTGGGGGTTAGGTGCGGAGGAGGGGTTGTAGGAGTTGGGGGTTAGGTGTGGAGGAGGGGTTGTAGGAGTTGGGGGTTAGGTGTGAGGAGGGTTGTAGGAGTTGGGGGTTAGGTGTGGAGGAGGGGTTGTAGGAGTTGGGGGTTAGATGTGGGGGAGGGTTGTAGAGTTGGGGGTAGGTGTGGAGGAGGGGTTGTAGGAGTTGGGGGTTAGATGTGGAGGAGGGGTTGTTGAAGTTGAAGGGTTAGGTGCGGAGGAGGGGTTGTAGGAATTGGGGGTTAGGTGTGGAGAAGGGGTTTTAGGAGTAGGGGGTTAGGTGTGGAGGGGGGTTGTAGGAGTTGGGGTTAGGTGGGGAGGAGGGGTTGTAGGAATTGGGGTTAGGTGTGGAGGAGGGGTGGTAGAAGTTGAAGGGTTAGGTGTGAGGAGGGGTTGTAGGAGTTGGGGGTTAGGTGTGGAGGAGGGGTTGTAGGAGTTGGGGGTAGGTGTGGAGGAGGGGTTGTAGGAGTTGGGGGTTAGGTGTGGAGGAGGGGTTGTAGGAATTGGGGGATAGGTGCGGAGGAGGGGTTGTAGGAGTTGGGGGTTAGGTGTGGAGGAGGGGTTGTAGGAGTTGGGGGTTAGGTGTGGAGGAGGGGTTGTAGGAGTTGGGGTTAGGTGTGGAGGAGGGGTTGTAGGAGTTGGGGTTAGGTGGGAGGAGGGGTTGTAGGAGTTGGGGGTTAGGTGTGTAGGAGGGGTTGTAGGAATTGGGGGTTAGGTGTGGAGGAGGGGTTGTAGGAGTTGGGGGTTAGGTGTGGAGGAGGGGTTGTAGGAGTTGAGGGTTAGGTGTGGAGGAGGGGTTGTAGGAATTGGGGGTTAGGTGGGGAGGAGGGGTTGTAGGAGTTGGGGGTTAGGTGTGGAGGAGGGGTTGTAGGAGTTGGGGGTTAGGTGTGGAGGAGGGGTTGTAGGAATTGGGGGTTAGGTGGGGAGGAGGGGTTGTAGGAGTTGGGGGTTAGGTGTGGAGGAGGGGTTGTAGGAGTTGGGGGTTAGGTGTGGAGGAGGGGTTGTAGGAGTTGGGGGTTAGGTGCGGAGGAGGGGTTGTAGGAGCTGGGGGTTAGGTGTGTAGGAGGGGTTGTAGGAGTTGGGGGTTAGGTGCGGAGGAGGGGTTGTAGGAGTTGGGGGTTAGGTGTGGAGGAGGGGTTGTAGGAATTGGGGGATAGGTGTGGAGGAGGGGTTGTAGGAGTTGGGGGTTAGGTGTGGAGGAGGGGTTGTAGGAGTTGGGGGTTAGGTGCGGAGGAGGGGTTGTAGGAGTTGGGGGTTAGGTGTGGAGGAGGGGTTGTAGGAATTGGGGGATAGGTGTAGAGGAGGGGTTGTAGGAGTTTAGGGTTAGGTGTGGAGGAGGGTTGTAGGAATTGGGGGTTAGGTGTGGAGGAGGGGTTGTAGGAGTTGGGGGTTAGGTGTGGAGGAGGGGTTGTAGGAGTTGGGGGTTAGGTGCGGAGGAGGGGTTGTAGGAGTTGGGGGTTAGGTGTGGAGGAGGGGTTGTAGGAATTGGGGGATAGGTGTAGAGGAGGGGTTGTAGGAGTTTAGGGTTAGGTGCGGAGGAAGGGTTGTAGGAGTTAAGGGTTAGGTGTGGAGGAGGGGTTGTAGGAATTGGGGGTTAGGTGTGGAGGAGGGGTTGTAGGAATTGGGGGTTAGGTGTGGAGGAGGGGTTGTAGGAGTTGGGGGTTAGGTGTGGAGGAGGGGTTGTAGGAATTGGGGGATAGGTGTGGAGGAGGGGTTGTAGGAGTTGGGGGTTAGGTGTGGAGGAGGGGTTGTAGGAATTGGGGGATAGGTGTGGAGGAGGGGTTGTAGGAGTTGGGGGTTAGGTGTGGAGGAGGGGTTGTAGGAATTGGGGGTTAGGTGTGGAGGAGGGGTTGTAGGAATTGGGGGTTAGGTGGGGAGGAGGGGTTGTAGGAGCTGGGGGTTAGGTGTGGAGGAGGGGTTGTAGGAGTTGGGGGTTAGGTGTGGAGGAGGGGTTGTAGGAATTGGGGGTTAGGTGGGGAGGAGGGGTTGTAGGAGCTGGGGGTTAGGTGTGGAGGAGGGGTTGTAGGAGTTGGGGGTTAGGTGTGGAGGAGGGGTTGTAGGAATTGGGGGTTAGATGGGGAGGAGGGGTTGTAGGAGTTGGGGGTTAGGTGTGGAGGAGGGGTTGTAGGAGTTGGGGGTTAGGTGTGGAGGAGGGGTTGTAGGAGTTGGGGGTTAGGTGCGGAGGAGGGGTTGTAGGAGCTGGGGGTTAGGTGTGTAGGAGGGGTTGTAGGAGTTGGGGGTTAGGTGCGGAGGAGGGGTTGTAGGAGTTGGGGGTTAGGTGTGGAGGAGGGGTTGTAGGAATTGGGGGATAGGTGTGGAGGAGGGGTTGTAGGAGTTGGGGGTTAGGTGTGGAGGAGGGGTTGTAGGAATTGGGGGTTAGGTGTAGAGGAGGGGTTGTAGGAGTTTAGGGTTAGGTGTGGAGGAGGGGTTGTAGGAATTGGGGGTTAGGTGTGGAGGAGGGGTTGTAGGAATTGGGGGTTAGGTGCGGAGGAGGGGTTGTAGGAGTTGGGGGTTAGGTGTGGAGGAGGGGTTGTAGGAGTTGGGGGTTAGGTGCGGAGGAGGGGTTGTAGGAGTTGGGGGTTAGGTGTGGAGGAGGGGTTGTAGGAATTGGGGGATAGGTGTGGAGGAGGGGTTGTAGGAGTTGGGGGTTAGGTGTGGAGGAGGGGTTGTAGGAATTGGGGGTTAGGTGTAGAGGAGGGGTTGTAGGAGTTTAGGGTTAGGTGTGGAGGAGGGGTTGTAGGAATTGGGGGTTAGGTGTGGAGGAGGGGTTGTAGGAATTGGGGGTTAGGTGCGGAGGAGGGGTTGTAGGAGTTGGGGGTTAGGTGCGGAGGAGGGGTTGTAGGAGCTGGGGGTTAGGTGCGGAGGAGGGGTTGTAGGAGTTGGGGGTTAGGTGTGGAGGAGGGGTTGTAGGAGTTGGGGGTTAGGTGTGGAGGAGGGGTTGTAGGAGTTGGGGGTTAGGTGTGGAGGAGGGGTTGTAGGAATTGGGGGTTAGATGTGGAGGAGGGGTTGTAGGAGTTGGGGGTTAGGTGGGGAGGAGGGGTTGTAGGAGTTGGGGGTTAGGTGCAGAGGAGGGGTTATTGGAGGTTAGGTATGGAGGGGGGGGGGTTGAATTCCTTGGTTGGTGATGATGTATAAGAAGTGTTGGGTTCAGGATGGAAGATCGGGGGTCCGGGGACGGTTGTATTAAGCTGCACCCGATGGGTCCGTCCTCAGCAGAGCGTTTCCCGGTCCCCACACATTAGATCTGAGGATCGCTTTCCAGCTGTAATGTTCTCTGAATATTTAATGCCAAAAACCTTCCCGGTGAAGTCTTTATATCTGAGCGGGGACTGCGCCGTATCCCAGACACAGTTCTGATGAAGATGTCCCAGCGGGCCCACTGACAACTGTCTCTGCAAACTGTTTTCAGAATTAAAGGGGAACTCCAGCTAGCTCTTCTTCTTTATTTTGATTGGAGGGGTGAGATCCTCTGTCAGCTGATGACCCAATCACTAAACTGCTGATAGAAATGTGGCTGGATTCCCACTTTAGGGTTGTAGGAGTTGGGTGTTAGGTATAGAGGGGGGGTTGTAGTATTGGGGTTAGGTGTGGAGGAGGGGTTGTAGTATTGGGGTTAGGTGTGGAGGAGGGCTTGTAGCAGTTGGATGGTTAGGTGTGAAGTAAGAGTTGGGGGGGGGGGGTAGGTACAGAGGAGGGGTTGTAGGAGTGTGGAGGGCTAGGTATGCTGGAGGATTGTAGAAGTTGAAGGGTTAGGTGTGGAGGAGGGGTTGTAGGAGTTGGGGGTTAGGTGCGGAGGAGGGGTTGTAGGAGTGTGGAGGGCTAGGTATGCTGGAGGATTGTAGAAGTTGAAGGGTTAGGTGTGGAGGAGGGGTTGTAGGAGTTGGGGGTTAGGTGTGGAGGAGGGGTTGTAGGAGTTGGGGGTTAGGTGCGGAGGAGGGGTTGTAGGAGTTTAGGGTTAGGTGTGGAGGAGGGGTTGTAGGAGTTTAGGGTTAGGTGCGGAGGAAGAGTTGTAGGAGTTGGGGTTAGGTGCGGAGGAGGGGTTGTAGGAGTTTAGGGTTAGGTGTGGAGGAGGGGTTGTAGGAGTTTAGGGTTAGGTGCGGAGGAAGAGTTGTAGGAGTTGGGGTTAGGTGCGGAGGAGGGGTTGTAGGAGTTGGGGGTTAGGTGTGGAGGAGGGGTTGTAGGAGTTGGGGGTTAGGTGCGGAGGAGGGGTTGTAGAAGTTGGGGGTTAGGTGTGGAGGAGGGGTTGTAGGAGTTGGGGGTTAGGTGCGGAGGAGGGGTTGTAGAAGTTGGGGGTTAGGTGTGGAGGAGGGGTTGTAGGAGTTGGGGGTTAGGTGCGGAGGAGGGGTTGTAGGAGTTGGGGGTTAGGTGTGGAGGAGGGGTTGTAGAAGTTGGGGGTTAGGTGTGGAGGAGGGGTTGTAGGAGTTGGGGGTTAGGTGTGGAGGAGGGGTTGTAGGAGTTGGGGTTAGGTGCGGAGGAGGGGTTGTAGGAGTTAAGGGTTAGGTGCAGATGAGGGGTTGTAGGTGTTGGGGGTTAGGTGTGGAGGAGGGGTTGTAGGAATTGGGGGTTAGGTGCAGAGGAGGGGTTGTAGGAGTTGGGGTTAGGTGCGGAGGAGGGGTTGTAGGAGTTGGGGGTTAGGTGTGGAGGAGGGGTTGTAGGAGTTGGGGTTAGGTGCGGAGGAGGGGTTGTAGGAATTGGGGGTTAGGTGCAGAGGAGGGGTTGTAGGAGTTGGGGTTAGGTGCGGAGGAGGGGTTGTAGGAGTTGGGGGTTAGGTGTGGAGGAGGGGTTGTAGGAGTTGGGGGTTAGGTGTGGAGGAGGGGTTGTAGGAGTTGGGGTTAGGTGCGGAGGAGGGGTTGTAGGAGTTGGGGGTTAGGTGTGGAGGAGGGGTTGTAGGAATTGGGGGTTAGGTGTGGAGGAAGGGTTGTAGGAGTTGGGGGTTAGGTGCGGAGGAGGGGTTGTAGGAGTTGGGGGTTAGGTGCGGAGGAGGGGTTGTAGGAGTTGGGGGTTAGGTGCGGAGGAAGGGTTGTAGGAGTTGGGGGTTAGGTGGGGAGGAGGGGGTGTAGGAGTTGGGGGTTCGGTGCGGAGGAGGGGTTGTAGGAGTTGGGCTTAGGTGTGGAGGAGGGGTTGTAGGAATTGGGCTTAGGTGCGGAGGAGGGGTTGTAGGAATTGGGGGTTAGGTGTGGAGGAGGGGTTGTAGGAGTTGGGGGTTAGGTGCGGAGGAGGGGTTGTAGGAGTTGGGGGTTAGGTGCGGAGGAGGGGTTGTAGGAGTTGGGGGTTAGGTGCGGAGGAAGGGTTGTAGGAGTTGGGGGTTAGGTGTGTAGGAGGGGTTGTAGGAGTTGGGGGTTAGGTGGGGAGGAGGGGTTGTAGGAGTTGGGGGTTAGGTGTGGAGGAGGGGTTGTAGGAGTTGGGGGTTAGGTGCGGAGGAGGGGTTGTAGGAGTTGGGGGTTAGGTGCGGAGGAGGGGTTGTAGGAGTTGGGGGTTAGGTGTGGAGGAGGGGTTGTAGGAGTTGGGGGTTAGGTGTGGAGGAGGGGTTGTAGGAGTTGGGGTTAGGTGCGGAGGAGGGGTTGTAGGAGTTGGGGTTAGGTGCGGAGGAGGGGTTGTAGGAGTTGGGGGTTAGGTGCGGAGGAGGGGTTGTAGGAGTTGGGGGTTAGGTGGGGAGGAGGGGTTGTAGGAATTGGGGGTTAGGTATGTGACAGAATCATCCAGCACCCCACTTGGGTGCTTCTTTTAAGATAGTGGGGGGAAAATAATGATTTGATCCCCTGCAGATTGTGTAAGTTGCCCACTTGCAAAGAAATGTAGACTTTACCTGACACATGAGCCGTGTGTGCGGAACTGTATCCAATGCTTTTGCAAAATCCAAGTATACCACGTTCACCGCCACCCCTCTGTCCAAGTATACCACGTCCACCGCCACCCCTCTGTCCAAGTATACCACGTCCACCGCCACCCCTCTGTCCAAGTATACCACGTCCACAGCCACCCCTCTGCCCAAGTATACTACGTCCACAGCCACCCCTCTGCCCAAGTATACCACGTCCACCGCCACCCCTCTGCCCAAGTATACCACGTCCACAGCCACCCCTCTGTCCCAGTATACCACGTCCACAGCCACCCCTCTGTGCAAGTATACCACGTCCACTGCCACCCCTCTGTTCAAGTATAACACATCCACAGCCACCCCTCTGTGCAAGTATACCATGTCCACAGCCACCCCTCTGTCCAAGTATACCACGTCCACCGCCACCCCTCTGTCCAAGTATACCACGTCCACAGCCACCCCTCTATCCAAGTATACCACATCCACAGCCACCCCTCTGTCCAAGTATACCACATCCACAGCCACCCCTCTGTGCAAGTATACCAGGTCCACAGCCACCCCTCTGTCCAAGTATACCACGTCCACCGCCACCCCTCTGTCCAAGTATACCACGTCCACAGCCACCCCTCTATCCAAGTATACCACATGCACTGCCACCCCTCTGTCCAAGTATACCACGTCCACCGCCACCCCTCTGCCCAAGTATAGCACGTCCACAGCCACCCCTCTGTCCAAGTATACCACGTCCACAGCCACCCCTCTGTCCCAGTATACCACGTCCACAGCCACCCCTCTGTGCAAGTATACCACGTCCACTGCCACCCCTCTGTTCAAGTATACCACATCCACAGCCACCCCTCTGTGCAAGTATACCATGTCCACAGCCACCCCTCTGTCCAAGTATACCACGTCCACCGCCACCCCTCTGTCCAAGTATACCACGTCCACAGCCACCCCTCTATCCAAGTATACCACATCCACAGCCACCCCTCTGTCCAAGTATACCACATCCACAGCCACCCCTCTGTGCAAGTATACCAGGTCCACAGCCACCCCTCTGTCCAAGTATACCACGTCCACCGCCACCCCTCTGTCCAAGTATACCACGTCCACAGCCACCCCTCTATCCAAGTATACCACATGCACTGCCACCCCTCTGTCCAAGTATACCACGTCCACCGCCACCCCTCTGCCCAAGTATAGCACGTCCACCCCCACCCCTCTGTCCAAGTATACCATGTCCACAGCCACCCCTCTGTCCAAGTATAGCACGTCCACCGCCACCCCTCTGTCCAAGTATACCACGTCCACAGCCACCCCTCTATCCAAGTATACCACATCCACAGCCACCCCTCTGTGCAAGTATACCACGTCCACCGCCACCCCTCTGTTCAAGTATACCACATGCACTGCCACCCCTCTGTCCAAGTATACCACGTCCACAGCCACCCCTCTATCCAAGTATACCACATGCACTGCCACCCCTCTGTCCAAGTATACCACGTCCACCGCCACCCCTCTGCCCAAGTATAGCACGTCCACCCCCACCCCTCTGTCCAAGTATACCATGTCCACAGCCACCCCTCTGTCCAAGTATAACACGTCCACCGCCACCCCTCTGCCCAAGTATAGCACGTCCACCCCCACCCCTCTGTCCAAGTATACCATGTCCACAGCCACCCCTCTGTCCAAGTATAGCACGTCCACCGCCACCCCTCTGTCCAAGTATACCACGTCCACAGCCACCCCTCTATCCAAGTATACCACATCCACAGCCACCCCTCTGTGCAAGTATACCACGTCCACCGCCACCCCTCTGTTCAAGTATACCACATGCACTGCCACCCCTCTGTCCAAGTATACCACGTCCACAGCCACCCCTCTATCCAAGTATACCACATGCACTGCCACCCCTCTGTCCAAGTATACCACGTCCACCGCCACCCCTCTGCCCAAGTATAGCACGTCCACCCCCACCCCTCTGTCCAAGTATACCATGTCCACAGCCACCCCTCTGTCCAAGTATAACACGTCCACCGCCACCCCTCTGCCCAAGTATAGCACGTCCACCCCCACCCCTCTGTCCAAGTATACCATGTCCACAGCCACCCCTCTGTCCAAGTATAGCACGTCCACCGCCACCCCTCTGTCCAAGTATACCACGTCCACAGCCACCCCTCTATCCAAGTATACCACATGCACTGCCACCCCTCTGTCCAAGTATACCATGTCCACCGCTACCCCTCTGTATAAGGAAGAAAAATGCTGACTATGACCCTAAGAATGCCATCCCTACAGTCCAGCACGGAGGTGAAAACATGATGCTTTGGGACTGTTTCTTGGAGGAGAACCTTCTTCCCTCATCCAGAACACTGAAGATGGGTCATGGACGGGTCTTCCAGCATGACAATGACCCAAAACATACCACCAAGGTAACAAAGGAGTGGCTCAAGAAGAAGCACATTAAGGTCATGGAGTGGCCTAGCCAGTCTCCAGACCTTAATCCCATAGAAAATGTATGGAGGAGCTGAAACTTCAAGTCGCCAAGAAACCTTCAGGATTTAGAGAAGATCTGTAGAGAAGAGAGGAGAAAACCCCTCCTGAGATGTGGAAACCTCATCACCACCTACAAGAAACGTCTGACCTCTGTGATCACCAACAAGGGTTTCCCCACCGACTACTAAGGGGATCAAATACTTATTTTACTCACTGAACTGCAACTACATTTATAACATTTGTATTGTGTGTTTTTTTTTCTGGATTTTTGGTTCATCTTCTGTCTCCATCATATGAAATACACCTCGGATACAAATTATAGACCCTTCATTTCTTTCTAAGTGGGCAAAACTTACACCATCTGCAGGGGAGACCATCGTTATCCCCCCCCACTGTATGACCACCAATGTAAGGAACATGATCTATATAAGGATCTATCTAATGTGTAGAATCTCAGTGGATTCCTCAGTAGAATTGTCCTACACCATATTACCAAAAGTATTGGGACACCTGCCTTTACACACACATGAACTTTAATGGCATCCCAGTCTTAGTCCGGAGGGTTCAATATTGAGTTGCCCCACCCTTTGCAGCTATAACAACTTCAACTCTTCTGGAAAGGCCGTCCATAAGGTTTAGGAGTGTGTCTATGGCGAATGTTTGATCATTCTTCCAGAAGCGCATTTGTGGGGTCAGGCATTGATGTAGGATGAGAAGGCCTGGCTCACAGTCTCTACTCTAATATATCCCAAAGGTGTTCTATCGGGTTGAGGTCAGGACTCTGTGCAAGCCAGTCAAGTTCCTCCAACCTAAACTCGCTTATCCATGTCTTTGTGGACCTTGCTTTGTGCACTGGTCCAAATCATTTGGTGGAGGGGGGATTATGGTGTGTGGGAGGAGGGGGGGGGTTGATTTTCAGGGGTTGGGCTTGGCCCCTTAGTTCCAGTGAAGGGAACTCTTAAGGCGTCAACATACCAAGACATTTTGGACAATTTCATGTTCCCAACTTTGTGGGAACAGTTTGGGGACGGCCCCTTCCTGTTCCAACATGATGACTGTGCATGCCATTAAAGTTCATGTACTTTTGCCAATATAGTGTATCTCTGGGATTCGGCAGTCTGTAGTGTCTGGGATCTATGGAATGTGTAGAATCTCGGTGGAATCGTCAGTAGAGATGTCCTATCTCTGGGATTCGGGAGTCTACGGCTAATTAAATGTGATAGCGATGTCTGGGATTCAGCGGTCTGCGGCTCATCAGATGTGGTAACTATGTCTGGGATTCGGTGGTCTGCGGTGTTTGGGATCTATGGAAAGTGTAGAATCTCAGTGGAATCCTCACTAGAGATGTCCTATTTCTGGGATTCGGTGGTCTGCAGTGTTTGGGATCTATAGAATGTGTAGAATCTCGTGGGAATCCTCAGTAGTGATGTCTGGGATTTGTTGGTCTGTGGCTCATCAGATGTGGTAACTATGTCTGGGATTCGGTGGTCTGTGATGTTTGGGATCTATGGAAGGTGTAGAATCTCAGTGGAAACCTCGATATAGATGTAATATCTCTGGGATTCGTGGTGTTTGGGATCTATAGAATGTGTAGAATCTCAGTGGAATCCTCAGTAGAGATCTCCTATTTCTGGGATTCGCTGGTCTGCAGTGTTTGGGATCTATAGAATGTGTAGAATCTCGGTGGAATCCTTAATAGAGATGTCCTATTTCTGGGATTCGCTGGTCTGTGATGTTTGGGATCTATGGAAGGTGTAGAATCTCAGTGGAAACCTCGATATAGATGTAATATCTCTGGGATTCGTGGTGTTTGGGATCTATGGAATGTGTAGAATCTCAGTGGAATCCTCAGTAGAGATGTCCTATTTCTGGGATTCGCTGGTCTGCAGTGTTTGGGATCTATAGAATGTGTAGAATCTCGGTGGAATCCTTAATAGAGATGTCCTATTTCTGGGATTCGCTGGTCTGCAGTGTTTGGGATCTATAGAATGTGTAGAATCTCAGTGGAATCCTTAATAGAGATGTCCTATTTCTGGGATTCGCTGGTCTGTGATGTTTGGGATCTATAGAATGTGTAGAATCTCGGTGGAATCCTTAATAGAGATGTCCTATTTCTGGGATTCGCTGGTCTGCAGTGTTTGGGATCTATAGAATGTGTAGAATCTCAGTGGAATCCTCAGTAGAGATCTCCTATTTCTGGGATTCGCTGGTCTGTGATGTTTGGGATCTATGGAAGGTGTAGAATCTCAGTGGAAACCTCGATATAGATGTAATATCTCTGGGATTCGTGGTGTTTGGGATCTATGGAATGTGTAGAATCTCAGTGGAATCCTCAGTAGAGATCTCCTATTTCTGGGATTCGCTGGTCTGCAGTGTTGGGGATATATAGAATGTGTAGAATCTCAGTGGAATCCTCAGTAGAGATCTCCTATTTCTGGGATTCGGTGGTCTGCGGTGTTTGGGATCTATAGAATGTGTAGAATCTCGGTGGAATCCTTAATAGAGATGTCCTATTTCTGGGATTCGCTGGTCTGTGATGTTTGGGATCTATGGAAGGTGTAGAATCTCAGTGGAAACCTCGATATAGATGTAATATCTCTGGGATTCGTGGTGTTTGGGATCTATGGAATGTGTAGAATCTCAGTGGAATCCTCAGTAGAGATCTCCTATTTCTGGGATTCGGTGGTCTGCGGTGTTTGGGATCTATAGAATGTGTAGAATCTCGGTGGAATCCTTAATAGAGATGTCCTATTTCTGGGATTCGCTGGTCTGTGATGTTTGGGATCTATGGAAGGTGTAGAATCTCAGTGGAAACCTCGATATAGATGTAATATCTCTGGGATTCGTGGTGTTTGGGATCTATGGAATGTGTAGAATCTCAGTGGAATCCTCAGATGTCCTATTTCTGGGATTCGGTGGTCTGTGGTGTTGGGGATCTATGGAATGTGTAGAATCTCAGTGGAATCCTCAGATGTCCTATTTCTGGGATTCGGTGGTCTGCGGTGTTTGGGATCTGTGGAATGTGTAGAATCTCGGTGGAATCCTCAGATGTCCTATTTCTGGGATTCGGTGGTCTGTGGTGTTGGGGATCTATAGAATGTGTAGAATCTCAGTGGAATCCTCAGTAGAGATCTCCTATTTCTGGGATTCGCTGGTCTGCGGTGTTTGGGATCTATAGAATGTGTAGAATCTCGGTGGAATCCTTAATAGAGATGTCCTATTTCTGGGATTCGCTGGTCTGTGATGTTTGGGATCTATGGAAGGTGTAGAATCTCAGTGGAAACCTCGATATAGATGTAATATCTCTGGGATTCGTGGTGTTTGGGATCTATGGAATGTGTAGAATCTCAGTGGAATCCTCAGTAGAGATCTCCTATTTCTGGGATTCGCTGGTCTGCAGTGTTGGGGATATATAGAATGTGTAGAATCTCAGTGGAATCCTCAGTAAAGATGTAATATCTCTGGGATTCGTGGTGTTTGGGATCTGTGGAATGTGTAGAATCTCAGTGGAATCCTCAGTAGAGATCTCCTATTTCTGGGATTCGGTGGTCTGCGGTGTTTGGGATCTATAGAATGTGTAGAATCTCGGTGGAATCCTTAATAGAGATGTCCTATTTCTGGGATTCGCTGGTCTGCAGTGTTTGGGATCTATAGAATGTGTAGAATCTCGGTGGAATCCTTAATAGAGATGTCCTATTTCTGGGATTCGCTGGTCTGCAGTGTTTGGGATCTATAGAATGTGTAGAATCTCAGTGGAATCCTTAATAGAGATGTCCTATTTCTGGGATTCGCTGGTCTGTGATGTTTGGGATCTATAGAATGTGTAGAATCTCGGTGGAATCCTTAATAGAGATGTCCTATTTCTGGGATTCGCTGGTCTGCAGTGTTTGGGATCTATAGAATGTGTAGAATCTCAGTGGAATCCTCAGTAGAGATCTCCTATTTCTGGGATTCGCTGGTCTGTGATGTTTGGGATCTATGGAAGGTGTAGAATCTCAGTGGAAACCTCGATATAGATGTAATATCTCTGGGATTCGTGGTGTTTGGGATCTATGGAATGTGTAGAATCTCAGTGGAATCCTCAGTAGAGATCTCCTATTTCTGGGATTCGGTGGTCTGCGGTGTTTGGGATCTATAGAATGTGTAGAATCTCGGTGGAATCCTTAATAGAGATGTCCTATTTCTGGGATTCGCTGGTCTGTGATGTTTGGGATCTATGGAAGGTGTAGAATCTCAGTGGAAACCTCGATATAGATGTAATATCTCTGGGATTCGTGGTGTTTGGGATCTATGGAATGTGTAGAATCTCAGTGGAATCCTCAGATGTCCTATTTCTGGGATTCGGTGGTCTGTGGTGTTGGGGATCTATGGAATGTGTAGAATCTCAGTGGAATCCTCAGATGTCCTATTTCTGGGATTCGGTGGTCTGCGGTGTTTGGGATCTGTGGAATGTGTAGAATCTCGGTGGAATCCTCAGATGTCCTATTTCTGGGATTCGGTGGTCTGTGGTGTTGGGGATCTATAGAATGTGTAGAATCTCAGTGGAATCCTCAGTAGAGATCTCCTATTTCTGGGATTCGCTGGTCTGCGGTGTTTGGGATCTATAGAATGTGTAGAATCTCGGTGGAATCCTTAATAGAGATGTCCTATTTCTGGGATTCGCTGGTCTGTGATGTTTGGGATCTATGGAAGGTGTAGAATCTCAGTGGAAACCTCGATATAGATGTAATATCTCTGGGATTCGTGGTGTTTGGGATCTATGGAATGTGTAGAATCTCAGTGGAATCCTCAGATGTCCTATTTCTGGGATTCGTGGTGTTTGGGATCTGTGGAATGTGTAGAATCTCAGTGGAATCCTCAGATGTCCTATTTCTGGGATTCGGTGGTCTGTGGTGTTGGGGATCTATGGAATGTGTAGAATCTCAGTGGAATCCTCAGATGTCCTATTTCTGGGATTCGTGGTGTTGGGGATCTATGGAATGTGTAGAATCTCGGTGGAATCCTCAGATGTCCTATTTCTGGGATTCGTGGTGTTTGGGATCTATGGAATGTGTAGAATCTCGGTGGAATCCTCAGATGTCCTATTTCTGGGATTCGTGGTGTTTGGGATCTATGGAATGTGTAGAATCTCGGTGGAATCCTCAGATGTCCTATTTCTGGGATTCGTGGTGTTTGGGATCTATGGAATGTGTAGAATCTCGGTGGAATCCTCAGATGTCCTATTTCTGGGATTCGTGGTGTTTGGGATCTATGGAATGTGTAGAATCTCGGTGGAATCCTCAGATGTCCTATTTCTGGGATTCGTGGTGTTTGGGATCTATGGAATGTGTAGAATCTCGGTGGAATCCTCAGATGTCCTATTTCTGGGATTCGTGGTGTTTGGGATCTATGGAATGTGTAGAATCTCGGTGGAATCCTCAGATGTCCTATTTCTGGGATTCGTGGTGTTTGGGATCTATGGAATGTGTAGAATCTCGGTGGAATCCTCAGATGTCCTATTTCTGGGATTCGCTGGTCTGCAGTGTTTGGGATCTATGGAATGTGTGGAATCTCGGTGGAATCCTCAGATGTCCTATTTCTGGGATTCGCTGGTCTGCAGTGTTTGGGATCTATGGAATGTGTAGAATCTCGGTGGAATCCTCAGATGTCCTATTTCTGGGATTCGGTGGTCTGTGGTGTTTGGGATCTATGGAATGTGTAGAATCTCGGTGGAATCCTCAGATGTCCTATTTCTGGGATTCGGTGGTCTGTGGTGTTTGGGATCTATGGAATGTGTAGAATCTCGGTGGAATCCTCAGATGTCCTATTTCTGGGATTCGTGGTGTTTGGGATCTATGGAATGTGTAGAATCTCGGTGGAATCCTCAGATGTCCTATTTCTGGGATTCGCTGGTCTGCGGTGTTTGGGATCTATGGAATGTGTAGAATCTCGGTGGAATCCTCAGATGTCCTATTTCTGGGATTCGTGGTGTTTGGGATCTATGGAATGTGTAGAATCTCGGTGGAATCCTCAGATGTCCTATTTCTGGGATTCGCTGGTCTGCGGTGTTTGGGATCTATGGAATGTGTAGAATCTCGGTGGAATCCTCAGATGTCCTATTTCTGGGATTCGTGGTGTTTGGGATCTATGGAATGTGTAGAATCTCGGTGGAATCCTCAGATGTCCTATTTCTGGGATTCGCTGGTCTGCGGTGTTTGGGATCTATGGAATGTGTAGAATCTCGGTGGAATCCTCAGATGTCCTATTTCTGGGATTCGTGGTGTTTGGGATCTATGGAATGTGTAGAATCTCGGTGGAATCCTCAGATGTCCTATTTCTGGGATTCGCTGGTCTGCGGTGTTTGGGATCTATGGAATGTGTAGAATCTCGGTGGAATCCTCAGATGTCCTATTTCTGGGATTCGCTGGTCTGCGGTGTTTGGGATCTATGGAATGTGTAGAATCTCGGTGGAATCCTCAGATGTCCTATTTCTGGGATTCGCTGGTCTGCGGTGTTTGGGATCTATGGAATGTGTAGAATCTCGGTGGAATCCTCAGATGTCCTATTTCTGGGATTCGTGGTGTTTGGGATCTATGGAATGTGTAGAATCTCGGTGGAATCCTCAGATGTCCTATTTCTGGGATTCGCTGGTCTGCGGTGTTTGGGATCTATGGAATGTGTAGAATCTCGGTGGAATCCTCAGATGTCCTATTTCTGGGATTCGCTGGTCTGCGGTGTTTGGGATCTATGGAATGTGTAGAATCTCGGTGGAATCCTCAGATGTCCTATTTCTGGGATTCGCTGGTCTGCGGTGTTTGGGATCTATGGAATGTGTAGAATCTCGGTGGAATCCTCAGATGTCCTATTTCTGGGATTCGTGGTGTTTGGGATCTATGGAATGTGTAGAATCTCGGTGGAATCCTCAGATGTCCTATTTCTGGGATTCGCTGGTCTGCGGTGTTTGGGATCTATGGAATGTGTAGAATCTCGGTGGAATCCTCAGATGTCCTATTTCTGGGATTCGCTGGTCTGCGGTGTTTGGGATCTATGGAATATGTGGAATCTCTGGCGGTCTGCAGCGGATCAGGCGCGGAGGATTCCCGGGCCATTCCTGGATGTGATATAACTGGCACCATCTTGTACTCATGTCACTGCTCTTCTCTTGGCCTGAAATCTGACAGATCCTCCCGGCTTAGTGCTAATCGCAGCGGAGGAGGGGGGACGGTGGAGCTGACAGAATAAGCCGCACAGAGCCGGGGCTGGTTTATCAATACTTCTCCTGGAGCAGAGCCGTGACCTGCTCACCCCCTCCCCCCCCCCACCCCCATCCACAATATTCCCTGCCTGGAGGGTAAAGATATTCTCCTGCCTCTGAACAGCGAGCGGAGGGCGGCCGAGCCAAGTAATATTCCTCTTCATATAAAATATCCCCCCCCCACCCCCCGAAGCGTGAATACATTCACACCACATTCAATACCATCCACATCCAATCACTGCAACATTACACACCCGTATATAATGACTATATATACACAGAGGAGAGGGGTGAGGGGTCCATGGAGATGTACACAGAGGAGAGGGGTGAGGGGTCCATGGAGATGTACACAGAGGAGAGGGGTGAGGGGTCCATGGAGATGTACACAGAGGAGAGGGGTGAGGGGCCCATGGAGATGTACACAGAGGAGAGGGGTGAGGGGCCCCGGGAGATGTACACAGAGGAGAGGGGTGAGGGGTCCCGGGAGATGTACACAGAGGAGAGGGGTGAGGGGTCCATGGAGATGTACACAGAGGAGAGGGGTGAGGGGTCCCGGGAGATGTACACAGAGGAGAGGGGTGAGGGGACCCGGGAGATGTACACAGAGGAGAGGAGTGAGAGGTCCATGGAGATGTACACAGAGGAGAGGAGTGAGAGGTCCATGGAGATGTACACAGAGGAGAGGGGTGAGGGGCCCATGGAGATGTACACAGAGGAGAGGGGTGAGGGGTCCCGGGAGATGTACACAGAGGAGAGGGGTGAGGGGTCCATGGAGATGTACACAGAGGAGAGGGGTGAGGGGTCCGGGAGATGTACATAGAGGAGAGGAGTGAGAGGTCCATGGAGATGTACACAGAGGAGAGGAGTGAGAGGTCCATGGAGATGTACACAGAGGAGAGGGGTGAGGGGCCCATGGAGATGTACACAGAGGAGAGGGGTGAGGGGTCCCGGGAGATGTACACAGAGGAGAGGGGTGAGGGGTCCCGGGAGATGTACACAGAGGAGAGGGGTGAGGGGTCCATGGAGATGTACACAGAGGAGAGGAGTGAGAGGTCCATGGAGATGTACACAGAGGAGAGGAGTGAGAGGTCCATGGAGATGTACACAGAGGAGAGGGGTGAGGGGCCCATGGAGATGTACACAGAGGAGAGGGGTGAGGGGTCCCGGGAGATGTACACAGAGGAGAGGGGTGAGGGGTCCATGGAGATGTACACAGAGGAGAGGGGTGAGGGGTCCGGGAGATGTACACAGAGGAGAGGGGTGAGGGGCCCATGGAGATGTACACAGAGGAGAGGGGTGAGGGGTCCATGGAGATGTACACAGAGGAGAGGGGTGAGGGGCCCATGGAGATGTACACGGAGGAGAGGGGTGAGGGGTCCATGGAGATGTACACAGAGGAGAGGGGTGAGGGGCCCATGGAGATGTACACAGAGGAGAGGGGTGAGGGGCCCATGGAGATGTACACAGAGGAGAGGGGTGAGGGGTCCCGGGAGATGTACACAGAGGAGAGGGGTGAGGGGTCCATGGAGATGTACACAGAGGAGAGGGGTGAGGGGTCCCGGGAGATGTACACAGAGGAGAGGGGTGAGGGGTCCATGGAGATGTACACAGAGGAGAGGGGTGAGGGGTCCCGGGAGATGTACACAGAGGAGGGGGTGAGGGGTCCCGGGAGATGTACACAGAGGAGAGGAGTGAGAGGTCCCGGGAGATGTACACAGAGGAGAGGAGTGAGAGGTCCCGGGAGATGTACACAGAGGAGGGGGTGAGGGGTCCCGGGAGATGTACACAGAGGAGAGGAGTGAGAGGTCCCGGGAGATGTACACAGAGGAGAGGGGTGAGGGGTCCATGGAGATGTACACAGAGGAGAGGGGTGAGGGGTCCCGGGAGATGTACACAGAGGAGAGGGGTGAGGGGCCCCGGGAGATGTACACAGAGGAGAGGAGTGAGAGGTCCATGGAGATGTACACAGAGGAGAGGGGTGAGGGGCCCATGGAGATGTACACAGAGGAGAGGGGTGAGGGGTCCATGGAGATGTACACAGAGGAGAGGGGTGAGGGGTCCCGGGAGATGTACACAGAGGAGAGGGGTGAGGGGCCCATGGAGATGTACACAGAGGAGAGGGGTGAGAGGTCCGGGAGATGTACACAGAGGAGAGGGGTGAGAGGTCCATGGAGATGTACACAGAGGAGAGGGGTGAGGGGCCCATGGAGATGTACACAGAGGAGAGGGGTGAGGGGCCCATGGAGATGTACACAGAGGAGAGGGGTGAGGGGTCCCGGGAGATGTACACAGAGGAGGGGGTGAGGGGTCCCGGGAGATGTACACAGAGGAGAGGGGTGAGGGGTCCATGGAGATGTACACAGAGGAGAGGGGTGAGGGGTCCCGGGAGATGTACACAGAGGAGAGGGGTGAGGGGCCCCGGGAGATGTACACAGAGGAGAGGAGTGAGAGGTCCATGGAGATGTACACAGAGGAGAGGGGTGAGGGGCCCCGGGAGATGTACACAGAGGAGAGGAGTGAGAGGTCCATGGAGATGTACACAGAGGAGAGGGGTGAGGGGCCCATGGAGATGTACACAGAGGAGAGGGGTGAGGGGTCCATGGAGATGTACACAGAGGAGAGGGGTGAGGGGTCCCGGGAGATGTACACAGAGGAGAGGGGTGAGGGGCCCATGGAGATGTACACAGAGGAGAGGGGTGAGGGGCCCATGGAGATGTACACAGAGGAGAGGGGTGAGGGGTCCATGGAGATGTACACAGAGGAGAGGGGTGAGGGGCCCCGGGAGATGTACACAGAGGAGAGGGGTGAGGGGCCCCGGGAGATGTACACAGAGGAGAGGAGTGAGAGGTCCATGGAGATGTACACAGAGGAGAGGGGTGAGGGGCCCATGGAGATGTACACAGAGGAGAGGGGTGAGGGGTCCCGGGAGATGTACACAGAGGAGAGGGGTGAGGGGTCCATGGAGATGTACACAGAGGAGAGGGGTGAGGGGCCCCGGGAGATGTACACAGAGGAGAGGGGTGAGGGGTCCCGGGAGATGTACACAGAGGAGAGGGGTGAGGGGTCCCGGGAGATGTACACAGAGGAGAGGGGTGAGGGGCCCCGGGAGATGTATACAGAGGAGAGGGGTGAGGGGTCCCGGGAGATGTACACAGAGGAAAGGGGTGAGGGGCCCCGGGAGATGTATACAGAGGAGAGGGGTGAGGGGTCCCGGGAGATGTACACAGAGGAGAGGGGTGAGGGGTCCATGGAGATGTACACAGAGGAGAGGGGTGAGGGGCCCCGGGAGATGTACACAGAGGAGAGGGGTGAGGGGCCCCGGGAGATGTATACAGAGGAGAGGGGTGAGGGGCCCCGGGAGATGTACACAGAGGAGAGGGGTGAGGGGCCCCGGGAGATGTACACAGAGGAGAGGGGTGAGGGGCCCCGGGAGATGTATACAGAGGAGAGGGGTGAGGGGTCCCGGGAGATATACACAGAGGAGAGGGGTGAGGGGTCCCGGGAGATGTACACAGAGGAAAGGGGTGAGGGGCCCCGGGAGATGTACACAGAGGAGAGGGGTGAGGGGCCCCTGGGATCCAGTAAGAAGGAGTTTTCGTTCCTCATTTATATAAATGAGGAAAGAGAAGACTTTAATGCTGATATTCCCAACAGCCAATCATCTGACAGCTGCATTGTGATTGGTTGGTGCAGATTTGGTCTCCTGTGGTCCTCTCCGGCTTTGGTGGTCCGCGCTGCCCCTCCCCCTCCTCCTGTGTCCTCAGGTCCAGCCATGCACAGCACATTGGCCGTGCTTGTCCCAGATTCCGGCTCTATTTCTGGAAGCCGGCGGAGCCTTGGGGGTTTTCCGATGGTTTGCATCACGCGCCGTCCACCCGGCCCTCTGACGTCCGCCACAAGCTGCTGATCCAGCAGGAATACCAAATCATTATTCACTGCCGCCTCCGGCACCACAAACAGGGCCTGAAACATGTGAGAGGTCCTCACCCCTACCACAGATACCGAGAATAACAGGACAAGAGAAGTAGTACTGTGCAGAGTCCATACATACAGAATAAGAACAGATACCGAGAATTACACCCGACATACAGGACAAGAGAAGTAGTACTGTGCAGAGTCCATACATACAGAATAAGAACAGATACCGAGAATTACACCCGACATACAGGACAAGAGAAGTGGTACTGTGCAGAGTCCATACATACAGAATAAGAACAGATACCGAGAATTACACCCAACATACAGGACAAGAGAAGTAGTACTGTGCAGAGTCCATACATACAGAATAAGAACAGATACCGAGAATTACACCCGACATACAGGACAAGAGAAGTAGTACTGTGCAGAGTCCATACATACAGAATAAGGAGAGATACCGAGAATTACACCCGACATACAGGACAAGAGAAGTAGTACTGTGCAGAGTCCATACATACAGAATAAGGAGAGATACCGAGAATTACACCCGACATACAGGACAAGAGAAGTAGTACTGTGCAGAGTCCATACATACAGAATAAGAACAGATACCGAGAATTACACCCGACATACAGGACAAGAGAAGTGGTACTGTGCAGAGTCCATACATACAGAATAAGAAGAGATACCGAGAATTACACCCGACATACAGGACAAGAGAAGTGGTACTGTGCAGAGTCCATACATACAGAATAAGAAGAGATACCGAGAATTACACCCGACATACAGAACAAGAGAAGTGGTACTGTGCAGAGTCCATACATACAGAATAAGAACAGATACCGAGAATTACACCCGACATACAGGACAAGAGAAGTAGTACTGTGCAGAGTCCATACATACAGAATAAGAACAGATACCGAGAATTACACCCGACATACAGGACAAGAGAAGTGGTACTGTGCAGAGTCCATACATACAGAATAAGAACAGATACCGAGAATTACACCCGACATACAGGACATGAGAAGTGGTACTGTGCAGAGTCCATACATACAGAATAAGAACAGATACCGAGAATTACACCCGACATACAGGACAAGAGAAGTGGTACTGTGCAGAGTCCATACATACAGAATAAGAACAGATACCGAGAATTACACCCGACATACAGGACAAGAGAAGTAGTACTGTGCAGAGTCCATACATACAGAATAAGAAGAGATACCGAGAATTACACCCGACATACAGGACAAGAGAAGTGCTACTGTGCAGAGTCCAAACATACAGAATAAGAACAGATACTGAGAATTACACCCGACATACAGGACAAGAGAAGTGGTACTGTGCAGAGTCCATACATACAGAATAAGAAGCGATACCGAGAATTACACCCGACATACAGGACTAGAGAAGTAGTACTGTGCAGAGTCCATACATACAGAATAAGAACAGATACCGAGAATTACACCCGACATACAGGACAAGAGAAGTGGTACTGTGCAGAGTCCATACATACAGAATAAGAAGCGATACCGAGAATTACACCCGACATACAGGACTAGAGAAGTGGTACTGTGCAGAGTCCATACATACAGAATAAGAAGCGATACCGAGAATTACACCCGACATACAGGACAAGGGAAGTGGTACTGTGCAGAGTCCATACATACAGAATAAGAACAGATACCGAGAATTACACCCAACATACAGGACAAGAGAAGTGCTACTGTGCAGAGTCCATACATACAGAATAAGAACAGATACCGAGAATTACACCCGACATACAGGACAAGAGAAGTGGTACTGTGCAGAGTCCATACATACAGAATAAGAAGAGATACCGAGAATTACACCCGACATACAGGACAAGAGAAGTGGTACTGTGCAGAGTCCATACATACAGAATAAGAAGAGATACCGAGAATTACACCCGACATACAGAACAAGAGAAGTGGTACTGTGCAGAGTCCATACATACAGAATAAGAACAGATACTGAGAATTACACCCGACATACAGGACAAGAGAAGTAGTACTGTGCAGAGTCCATACATACAGAATAAGAACAGATACCGAGAATTACACCCGACATACAGGACAAGAGAAGTGGTACTGTGCAGAGTCCATACATACAGAATAAGAACAGATACCGAGAATTACACCCGACATACAGGACATGAGAAGTGGTACTGTGCAGAGTCCATACATACAGAATAAGAACAGATACCGAGAATTACACCCGACATACAGGACAAGAGAAGTGGTACTGTGCAGAGTCCATACATACAGAATAAGAACAGATACCGAGAATTACACCCGACATACAGGACAAGAGAAGTAGTACTGTGCAGAGTCCATACATACAGAATAAGAAGAGATACCGAGAATTACACCCGACATACAGGACAAGAGAAGTGCTACTGTGCAGAGTCCAAACATACAGAATAAGAACAGATACTGAGAATTACACCCGACATACAGGACAAGAGAAGTGGTACTGTGCAGAGTCCATACATACAGAATAAGAAGCGATACCGAGAATTACACCCGACATACAGGACTAGAGAAGTAGTACTGTGCAGAGTCCATACATACAGAATAAGAACAGATACCGAGAATTACACCCGACATACAGGACAAGAGAAGTGGTACTGTGCAGAGTCCATACATACAGAATAAGAACAGATACCGAGAATTACACCCGACATACAGGACTAGAGAAGTGGTACTGTGCAGAGTCCATACATACAGAATAAGAAGCGATACCGAGAATTACACCCGACATACAGGACAAGGGAAGTGGTACTGTGCAGAGTCCATACATACAGAATAAGAACAGATACCGAGAATTACACCCGACATACAGGACAAGAGAAGTAGTACTGTGCAGAGTCCATACATACAGAATAAGAAGAGATACCGAGAATTACACCCGACATACAGGACAAGAGAAGTGGTACTGTGCAGAGTCCATACATACAGAATAAGAACAGATACCGAGAATTACACCCGACATACAGGACATGAGAAGTGGTACTGTGCAGAGTCCATACATACAGAATAAGAACAGATACCGAGAATTACACCCGACATACAGGACAAGAGAAGTGGTACTGTGCAGAGTCCATACATACAGAATAAGAACAGATACCGAGAATTACACCCGACATACAGGACAAGAGAAGTAGTACTGTGCAGAGTCCATACATACAGAATAAGAAGAGATACCGAGAATTACACCCGACATACAGGACAAGAGAAGTGCTACTGTGCAGAGTCCAAACATACAGAATAAGAACAGATACTGAGAATTACACCCGACATACAGGACAAGAGAAGTGGTACTGTGCAGAGTCCATACATACAGAATAAGAAGCGATACCGAGAATTACACCCGACATACAGGACTAGAGAAGTAGTACTGTGCAGAGTCCATACATACAGAATAAGAACAGATACCGAGAATTACACCCGACATACAGGACAAGAGAAGTGGTACTGTGCAGAGTCCATACATACAGAATAAGAAGCGATACCGAGAATTACACCCGACATACAGGACTAGAGAAGTGGTACTGTGCAGAGTCCATACATACAGAATAAGAAGCGATACCGAGAATTACACCCGACATACAGGACAAGGGAAGTGGTACTGTGCAGAGTCCATACATACAGAATAAGAACAGATACCGAGAATTACACCCGACATACAGGACAAGAGAAGTAGTACTGTGCAGAGTCCATACATACAGAATAAGAAGAGATACCGAGAATTACACCCGACATACAGGACAAGAGAAGTAGTACTGTGCAGAGTCCATACATACAGAATAAGAAGAGATACCGAGAATTACACCCGACATACAGGACAAGAGAAGTGGTACTGTGCAGAGTCCATACATACAGAATAAGAACAGATACCGAGAATTACACCCGACATACAGGACAAGAGAAGTGGTACTGTGCAGAGTCCATACATACAGAATAAGAACAGATACCGAGAATTACACCCGACATACAGGACAAGAGAAGTAGTACTGTGCCGAGTCCATACATACAGAATAAGAAGAGATACCGAGAATTACACCCGACATACAGGACAAGAGAAGTGGTACTGTGCAGAGTCCATACATACAGAATAAGAACAGATACCGAGAATTACACCCGACATACAGGACAAGAGAAGTGGTACTGTGCAGAGTCCATACATACAGAATAAGGACAGATACCGAGAATTACACCCGACATACAGGACAAGAGAAGTAGTACTGTGCAGAGTCCATACATACAGAATAAGAACAGATACCGAGAATTACCCCCGACATACAGGACAAGAGAAGTAGTACTGTGCAGAGTCCATACATACAGAATAAGAACAGATACCGAGAATTACACCCGACATACAGGACAAGAGAAGTGGTACTGTGCAGAGTCCATACATACAGAATAAGAACAGATACCGAGAATTACACCCGACATACAGGACAAGAGAAGTGGTACTGTGCAGAGTCCATACATACAGAATAAGAAGAGATACCGAGAATTACACCCGACATACAGGACAAGAGAAGTGGTACTGTGCAGAGTCCATACATACAGAATAAGAACAGATACCGAGAATTACACCCGACATATAGGACAAGAGAAGTGGTACTGTGCAGAGTCCATACATACAGGATAAGAACAGATACCGAGAATTACATCCGACATACAGGACAAGAGAAGTAGTACTGTGCAGAGTCCATACATACAGAATAAGAACAGATACAGAGAATTACACCCGACATACAGGACAAGAGAAGTGGTACTGTGCAGAGTCCATACATACAGAATAAGAACAGATACCGAGAATTACACCCGACATACAGGACAGGAGAAGTAGTACTGTGCAGTGTCCATACATACAGAATAAGAAGAGATACCGAGAATTACACCCGACATACAGGACAAGAGAAGTAGTACTGTGCAGAGTCCATACATACAGAATAAGAACAGATACCGAGAATTACACCCGACATACAGGACAAGAGAAGTGGTACTGTGCAGAGTCCATACATACAGAATAAGAACAGATACCGAGAATTACACCCGACATACAGGACAGGAGAAGTAGTACTGTGCAGTGTCCATACATACAGAATAAGAAGAGATACTGACAATTACACCCGACATACAGGACAAGAGAAGTAGTACTGTGCAGAGTCCATACATACAGAATAAGAACAGATACCGAGAATTACACCCGACATACAGGACAAGAGAAGTAGTACTGTGCAGAGTCCATACATACAGAATAAGAACAGATACCAAGAATTACACCCGACATACAGGACAAGAGAAGTGGTACTGTGCAGAGTCCATACATACAGAATAAGAAGAGATACCGAGAATTACACCCGACATACAGGACAAGAGAAGTGGTACTGTGCAGAGTCCATACATACAGAATAAGAAGAGATACCGAGAATCACACCCGACATACAGGACAAGAGAAGTAGTACTGTGCAATCTCTATGTTGGTGTCATCTCAGGTTGAGGGAATAGTGTGATTGTGGTAAAGGCTCTGAGTGTTTAGTGTTTGGGACTTGATATGGGACTGATTGGGTGGTGTTGGGACACCTGCCACAGATCATCAAATAACATTAGAGGGCCAACTCTCGGGTTCACCTTGGACACTCACTGGTAGACAGTGATCATGGTGTGGACATCCCACAGTCATGACCTCAGTATGGGCCCCCCACATATCAGGACATGGGGGTGATGGAGGATGCTGAGCTCATGTCTGTTCTCTGCCCGCATCCTCCACCTTTTGCTCTCACAATGTCCATTCTGAGGGAAGATCTGTGATATAATCCGTGTTTTCACCTTCGGCGCGTCACGTTGAAGGCTGTAATATGTTCCTTCCTCCGGGGACGCAGCATATGGTGTAACATAAATATAGAGCAGAGGATTCTGGGTGTCTCACACATCTTCTCACCGAGAGCACACGGCTCATATCAGCGATTTACTAACGAGTTCCCTTCAAAGTCCCTCTAATTGGTCTAAAAAATGGCTCTGGGGCTCTTGTTAGCTGCAAGCGCAAAGAGAGAGCTGAGACACAGGCCACAGGAGACTGCAGAGAGACCTTAGAGGCTGAGAGAGACGCAGAGAGACATTAGAGGCTGAGAGAGACTACAGAGAGACATTAGAGGCTGAGAGACTACAGAGAGACATTGGAGGCTGAAAGAGACCGCAGAGAGATGTTAGAGGCCGAGTGACTGCAAAGAGACATTAGAAGCTGAAAGAAACTGCAGAGAGACGTTAGAGACAAAGAGACCACATAGAGACATTAGAGGCTGAGAGACTGCAAAGAGACATTAGAGGCTGAGAGAGATTGCAGAGGGACGTTAGAGGCTGAGCAACCGCAGAGAGACATTACAGGCTGCGAGAGACCGCAGATAAACATTAGAGGCTGAGAGAGACCTCAGAGAGACATTGGAGGCTAAGAAAGACTGCAGAAAGACATTAGAGGCTGAGAGAGAACGCAGAGAGACATTAGAGGCTGAGAGAGAAAGCAGAGAGACAGAGGCTGAGAGAGAACGCAGAGAGACATTAGAGGCTGAGAGAGACTGCAGAGGGACGTTAGAGGTTGAAAAAGACTGCGGAGAGACGTTTGAGGCTGAGAGACTGCAGAGAGACATTAGAGGCTAAGAAAGACTGCAGAAAGACATTGGAGGCTGAGAGAGAATGCAGAGAGACATTAGATGCTGAGAGAGATGTTAGAGGCTGAGAAAGACTGCAGAGAGACGTTATAGGCTGAGAGAGAACGCAGAGACACATTAGAGGTTGAAAGAGACCACAGAGAGACTTAAGATGCTGAGAGAGATGTTAGAGGCTGAGAGAGACTGCTGAGAGATATTAGAGGCTGAGAGAGGCTGCTGAGAGAAGTTGCAGAGAGACATTAGAGGCTGAGAGAGGCTGCTGAGAGAAGTTGCAGGAAGACATTAGAGGCTGAGAGAGACTGCAAAGGAACATTAGAGGCTGAGAGAGACCGCAGAGAGACAATAAAGGCTGAGAGAGACTGAAAAGAGACATTAGAGGCTGAGAGAGATCACAGAGATGTTAGAGGCTGAGAGAGAACGCAGAGAGATGTTAGAGGCTGGGAGAGACAATTTGTAAATTTCTCCAGAATTCAGATTCCCCCCCCCCCCCAATTCTTAGATGTTGGGGTCTCGGGTGAATGTGGCGATGGCGGACATTTCGGGGCGATGAACTAGTTAAACAGATGATATTTTGTGGGACCAATAAAAGAGGCTGGAGATGGGAGGGAGGCCAGGAGGAGATTTCCCCTGGAGGGGGGAGAAAGAGTTTTATAGGATCTCATAAATCAGAATGTGTATTTATGACAGGCGGATCCTGCGCTCCTCTCTTATTATTTATAGTGAAGTTAATTGTCTCTTCATCCTCCGCTATCGCAGGATTCATCTTCTGCTTCTCAGCGGACTGTCAGGAGGGAGACGGAGAACACAGGAGATATCAGAAGAGATACAGCGGCCTCTACACTACATGGCCTCCACAGGCCTCCCACTATGTGGGGACTCCCAATTCATTGCTGCACACCCTCCCACCCCATAATATGGCCCCACCCACAATCCATGACCCCACCCACAATCCATGGCCCCACCCACAATACATGACTCCACCCACAATACATGGCCCCACCCCATAACATGGCCCCATCCACAATACATGGCCCCATCCACAATACATGGCCCCATCCCAATACATGGTCCCACCCACAATACATGGCCCCACCCCATAACATGGCTCCACCCACAATACATGGGCCACCCCATAACATGGCCCCACCCACAATATATGGCCCCACCCCATAACATGTCCCCACCCCAATACATGGCCCCACCCACAATACATGGCCCCACCCCAATACATGGTCCCACCCACAATACATCCCCAATACATGGCCCCACCCACAATACATGCCCCCCCATAACATGGTCCCATCCACAATACATGGCTCCACCCACAATACATGGCCCCACCCCATAACATGGCCCCATCCACAATACATGGCCCCACCCCAATACATGGCCCCACCCCATAACATGGCCCCCATCTACAATACATGACCCCACCCCAATACATGGTCCCACCCACAATACATGGCCCCACCCCATAACATGGCCCCATCCACAATACATGACCCCACCCCAATACATGGCCCCATCCACAATACATGGCCCCACCCCATAACATGGCCCCATCCACAATACATGGCCCCACCCCAGTACATGGTCCCACCCACAATACATGGCCCCACCCCAATACATGGTCCCACCCCAATACATGGTCCCACCCACAATACATGGCCCCACCTCATAACATGGCTCCACCCACAATACATGGCCCCACCCCATAACATGGCTCCACCCACAATACATGGCCCCACCCCATAACATGGCCCCACCCACAATACATGGCCCCACCCCATAACATGGCCCCATCCACAATACATGCCCCCACCCCAATACATGGCCCCACCCCAATACATGGTCCCACCCACAATACCTGGCCCCACCCCAATACATGGTCCCACCCACAATACATGGCCCCACCCCATAACATGGCTCCACCCACAATACATGACCCACCCCATAACATGGCCCCATCCACAATACATGGCCCCAGCCCATAACATGGCCCCACCCATAACATGGTTCCACCCACAATACATGGCCCCACCCACAATACATGGCCCCACCCACAATCCCAAATGAGCCCTCATTTCTACACTTCACGGCCCCCACAGAACTCCTGCTATGTGGGGACTCCCAATTCATTGCTGCACACCCTCCCACCCCATAACATGGCCCCACCCACAATACATGGCACCACCCACAATACATGGCCTCATCCCATAACATGGCCCACCCAAAATACATGTCCCCACCCCATAACATGGCTTCACCCCAATACATGGCCTCATCCCATAACATGGCCCCACCCACAATACATTGCCTCACCCCATAACTTGACGCCACCCCATAACATGGCCCCACCCAAAATATATGTCCCCACCCCATAACATGGCCCCACCTCATAACATGGCCCCACCTCATAACATGGCCCCATCCACAATCCCAAATGAGCCCTCATAGGGCCACTGTCTCTGTCCTCGCCATCCTGTGTCTCTGCTCTTCTATCTCTGACACTCTTGCCCATTGCCCATCCATCGCTCACCCATCACACTTCAATCGCTTGCCCATCCATCGCTCACCCATCACACTTCAATCGCTTGCCCATCCATCGCTCACCCATCACACTTCAATCGCTTGCCCATCCATCGCTCACCCATCACACTTCAATCGCTTGCCCATCCATCGCTCACCCATCACACTTCAATCGCTTGCCCATCCATCGCTCACCCATCACACTTCAATCGCTTGCCCATCCATCGCTCACCCATCACACTTCAATCGCTTGCCCATCCATCGCTCACCCATCACACTTCAATCGCTTGCCCATCCATCGCTCACCCATCACACTTCAATCGCTTGCCCATCCATCGCTCACCCATCACACTTCAATCGCTTGCCCATCCATCGCTCACCCATCACACTTCAATCGCTTGCCCATCCATCGCTCACCCATCACACTTCAATCGCTTGCCCATCCATCGCTCATCCATCGCACAGCAATCGCTCGCCCATCGCACATCAATGCTCGCCCATTGCGCACCCATCCATCGCTTGCCCATCGCACATCAATCGCTCATCCATCAAAAAATCAATCGCTCATCCATCGCAATCTATCACTCGCCCATCGCGCATCCATCACTCGCCCATTGCACATCAATTGCTCGCCCCCATCGCTCGCCCATTGCACATCAATTGCTCGCCCCCATCGCTCGCCCATCGCACATCAATTGCTCACCCATCGCTCATCAATCGCTCACCCATCCATCGCTCACCCATCGCACATCAATCGCTCACCCATCCATCGATCACCCGTTGCACATCCATCACTCGCCCATCGCACATCAATTGCTCACCCATCGCTCATCAATCGCTCACCCATCTATCGCTCACCCATCGCACATCAATCGCTCACCCATCCATCACTCACCCATCGCACATCAATTGCTTGCCCATCTATCGCTCACCCATCGCACATCAATCGCTCACCCATCCATCGATCACCCGTCGCACATCAATCGCTCGCCCATCGCACATCAATCACTTGCCCATCTATCGCCCACCCATCGCACATCTATCGCTCACCCATCGCACATCTATCGCTCACCCATCGCACATCTATCGCTCACCCATCGCACATCTATCGCTCACCCATCGCACATCTGTCGCTCACCCATAACTCGTCCATCACGCATCCATTGCTCGCCCATCGCAGATCAATCGCTCGCCCATTGCGCGCCCATCCATCGCTCGCCGATCGCACATCAACCGCTCGCCCATCGCACATCAATCGCTTATCCACCACACATCTATCACTCGCCCATTGCCCATCAATCGCTCACCCATTGCGCACCCATCCATCGCTCGCCCGTTGCACATCAATCGCTTGCCCATCCATCGCTCACCCATCGCACATCAATCGCTCATCCATCGCACATCAATCACTCGCCCATCACGCATCCATAGCTCGCCCGTTGCACATCAATCACTCGCCCATTGCGCACCCATCCATCGCTCGCCCGCTGCACATCCATTGCTTATCCATCACGCATTCCTTGGCTTGCCCATGACTCGCCCATCACGCATCCATCGCTCGCCCATCGCTCGTCCATCACTCATCCATTGGTCACATTTATGAGGCGGTCTCTGGATCTTGCTGTGATTGGACGCCTCGTCTGTGGGTAGATTGTATGTCTCTGTGTGCCCTTCCTGTATGTCTCTGTGTGTCCTCTGTGTGTCTCCTGTGTGCCCGTGACTCTCGCCCGCCTCCCTCGCTCTCCTGGGACGCAGGGCACAGCTGTTGTGTACAGGAGGTGCTGATTGTTCCCATTCTGACCTGTGTGATCGGGCTGCGCTTGCAGCAGACAGGAGGTTATGGGCCTGCAGGACTCATTGCAGCCGGTAAGAAAATCTCTTCTAAATCCTTAAATTATTCAAATTTCTTCTCTCTGACTCCTCCTACTGCGCTGCCAGTCCAGAACCATCCCCCATCTCTGGCCCAGAACCCTTTCCCATCTCTCTCTCAACCAGAACCCTTCAAAGTCTCTCATACAAAAAACTCTCCCGTGTTTCTCTCATCTAAAACTAGAACCATGCCCCATCTCTCTGGTCCAGAAAAGAACCCTTTCCCGTCTCTCTATTCTAGAACCAGAACCATGTCCCACCCCTCTGGTCCAGAACCAGAACTCTCCCGTGTCTCTCTGGTCCAAAAGTAGAACCCTGTCCCACCCCTCTGGTCCAGAACCAGAACTCTCCTGTGTCTCTCTGGTCCAAAACTAGAACCCTGTCCCACCCCTCTGGTCCAGAACTAGAACTCTCCTGTGTCTCTCTGGTCCAAAACTAGAACCCCATCTCACTCCTTTGGTCCAGAACTAAAACTCTCCCCTGTCTCTCTATCCTCACAATCTCTCTGGCCTAGAACCCTTCCCCCCTCTCTGGCTCAGGAAAAGAATGCCCCCTGCCACTTATGTCCTTAACCATCCCCATTGTTTTGGTCCAGAAAAAGAACCCTCCCAGTCTCTCTGGTCTATATATCCAACCCTGACCCATCTCTCCAGTCCAGAATCATCTTCTGTTTATCTGGTTTAGAACCCTATCTCCTCAGTCTGGTGAAGAAATAGAACCCTCCCATGTCTCTTTGGCCAAGAACTAAAACCTTCTCCTGTCAAACTGGTCCAGAACTTTCCACCTTCTTTCCAGTCCAGAAACAGAACCATACCCCATCTCTCTGGTCCAGAATGAGAACCATACCCCATCTCTCTGGTCCAGATGGAGAACCAAGCCCTATCTCTCTGGCCCAGAATGAGAACCAAGCCCCATCTCTCTGGTCCAGAATGAGAACTGTGCCCCATTTCTCTGGACCAGAACCAGATCCATACCCCATCTCTCTGGACTGGAACCAGAACCACACCCCATCTATCTGGACCAGAACCAGATCCATACCCCATCTCTCTGGACTGGAACCAGAACCATACCCCATCTCTCTGGACCAGAACGAGAACCTTACCCCATCTATCTGGACCAGAACCAGAACCATACCCCATCTCTCTGGCCCAGAATGAGAACCATGCCCCATCTCTCTGGACCAGAACCAGAACCTTACCCCATCTATCTGGACCAGAACCAGAACCATACCCCATCTCTCTGGTCCAGAACCAGAATTATACCCCATCTCTCTTATCCAGGAAAATACCTTACCCTGTATCTCTGGTCCAGAACCATGCTCCATCTCTGGTACTTTGTACGAATGAGGGTCATCTGGATTCAGTGGTTGGGTTTTCCTCTGAGTCTGTCATTCGTTATATGGAACAAAGAAGTCCACACCCACAGGAATTGGCCACCTTCGCTTACCCCAGCTGTGCCCCCTCCCCCTGTCTGCCCACCATCCACCAATATTCAGATATTTTCTTTACAATGAAGAGAAATCAAAGTCTGCGTGTAATGCAGAGCGCAGGGGTCAGTAGCGTGTAACGCAGAGCGCTGGGGTCAGTAGTGTGTAACACAGAGCGCAGGGGTCAGTAGCGTGTAACGCAGAGCACTGGGGTCAGTAGTGTGTAATGCAGAGCGTTGGGGTCAGTAGCATGTAACGCAGAGCGCTGGGGTCAGTAGTGTGTAATGCAGAGCGATGGGGTCAGTAGCGTGTAACACAGAGCGCAGGGGTCAGTAGTGTGTAACACAAAGCGCAGGGGTCAGTAGCGTATAACCCCCTAGAGTTGAGAGGCAGCAGAGCGGGTGAAGTTCTTCCCAGCCTGAGGGGCAGCAGAGGGTCTCAGTCTGTCGTGATGAGTGGCTGTCCCCCACCATAGAAGGTCCAATCATATCTAGGAATGTGTGAGCACAGAATTCATGGGATCCGGAGCAATTGTTTTCCAGCAGCCCTGACATGAGACTGACATGGAACTGACATGAGACTGACATGGGACTGAATATGGGACTGACATGGGACTGACATGGAACTGACATGGGACTGAATATGGGACTGACATGGGACTGACATGGAACTGACATGGGACTGACATGGAACTGACATGAGACTGACATGGGACTGAATATGGGACTGACATGGGACTGACATGGGACTGACATGGGACTGAATATGGGACTGACATGAGACTGAATATGGGACTGACATGGGACTGACATGAGACTGAATATGGGACTGACATGGGACTGAATAGGGGACTGAATATGGGACTGACATGAGACTGAATATGGGACTGACATGAGACTGAATATTTGACTGAATATGGGACTGAATATGGGACTGACTTGGGACTGAATATGGGACTGACATGGGACTGAATATGGGACTGAGTTGGGACTGAATATGGGACTGAGTTGGGACTGAATATGGGACTGAATATGGGACTGACATGGGACTGACATGGGACTGACATGGGACTGAATATGGGACTGAATATGGGACTGACATGAGACTGAATATGGGACTGACATGGGACTGACATGGGACTGACATGGAACTGAATATGGGACTGAATATGGGACTGACATGGGACTGAATATGTGACTGACATGGGACTGACATGGGACTGACATGGGACTGAATATGGGACTGACATGGGACTGACATGGGACTGACATGGGACTGAATATGGGACTGAATATGGGACTGACATGAGACTGAATATGGGACTGACATGGGACTGAATATGGGACTGAATATGGGACTGACATGAGACTGAATATGGGACTGACATGAGACTGAATATGGGACTGAATATGGGACTGAATATGGGACTGAATATGGGACTGACATGAGACTGACATGGGACTGAATATGTGACTGACATGGGACTGACATGAGACTGAATATGGGACTGACATGGGACTGACATGGGACTGAATATGTGACTGACATGGGACTGACATGAGACTGAATATGGGACTGACATGGGACTGACATGGGACTGAATATGGGACTGACATGAGACTGACATGGGACTGAATATGGGACTGACATGAGACTGACATGGGACTGAATATGGGACTGACATGGGACTGAATATGGGACTGACATAGGACTGACATGAATGAATGAATGATTTGTATAGCGCGACAAGTGCAAACTAAATTGCCTCAAGGTGATTGGTCCATCCTGTGCTTCCTGTTCCTTAGAAGAGTCGGGTGTTGAGTTTTTTCCTGAAGGTCGATGGTTTTCTTCCAGGCGGATGTTGGTGGGTAGAGCGTTCCATAGCCGTGGTCCTTGGACTGGGAATCTTCCCTCTCCCTTTGCTTTGTAGCAGGATTTGGGGATGAGGAGGAGGTTTTGGTTGGTTGATCGGAGGCTGTGATTGGGTGGGTGGTGTTTTATTTTCTCCCATAGGATTTTGGGGGGCGTTTCCTTGTGTGCATTTGTGGGTGAGGCAGAGGGTCTTCAATG
Organism: Lithobates pipiens; assembly: GCF_037356315.1. Taxonomy (NCBI): domain Eukaryota; kingdom Metazoa; phylum Chordata; class Amphibia; order Anura; family Ranidae; genus Lithobates; species Lithobates pipiens. The sequence goes on along the minus strand of NW_027507764.1, from coordinate 595,904,405 downwards.
TGATCCTTTACGGTTGGCCAATGTAGGGTCCTCAGGGAGGGGAGATGGATTCTCAGGGTTTTTTTCCTGGGACTAGCCTTGCTGCCGTGTTTTGGACGACTTGTAGGCGGGCGATCTGGTATTTCGGCAGTCCTATGTAGGAGTTTGCGTAGTCGGGAATTGATGATTGTTCCGACTACCACCGCGTTCTCTTCTTCTGGAATGAAGGGGGTGAGTCCATGTAGCGGGCGGAGAAGATGGTGGGATCCGTTGACTACTGATCCTATTTGTGAGTCCATAGACATCTCTGAGTCGAAGATGACTCCGAGGCTTTTGGCTTTGGTGCTTGGGAGGGTGGTCTGTCCGAGGATGGTGGGTGGTGTCCATGGGGGTCTTCGTTTTTGTATTTCGGTTTGCGTTGAGGAGAAGCAGCTCTGTTTTGGATCCATTGAGTTTGAGGGAGCTCGTGGTCATCCAGTCCTCTATCCACGTGAGGAATTGTTCTAGTTTCTGATATTGGTCTTTTTGTCCGGTGATGCGAAAGTAGAGTTGAGTGTCGTCGGCGTATGAGTGGAGGCATAGGTCCGAATTCCTGATGATTTTGAGGAGTGGGCAGATGTTGAAGAGCACTGGTGACAAGGGCGATCCTTGAGGGACTCCATAAGGCTGACATGGGACTGGCATGGGACTGACATGGGCCCACGTGGACTGTGGCACACCTGGGTGCGTGCTCTGTGCCAGGACTTGTCGGGGGGCACATATCGGCGTCTCTGACATTACTGAGACTCTCGACGTTTTCAGAAGGTGACGGTCCCAGGTGAGGACTTCTTCCAGGAATAGCCCTTGTGAGGGGGCGGGGAGTGCAGCCCGTGTGGGCGGACAGATAACATTGTCTGTGAGGTTGGTACAATGACACAGCGATACAATGGCTGCCACGCCGCCGGTCACCGAGCGAGCCGCTGAGCAGATAAGTGCGGTGCGTCTATTTCTAGTCCAGTCCCCATTGTCCTCCTCCGCTCATTAGAGAGTATTAATACACCGGAGGCAGAGCCGGCTGGAGACAGTCCTGTGACCTCCATCTATCATTGTGATTGGTAAAGTCACCCGAAAATATGCGGCTGGGACCGTTATACCCACCAATCAGGAGAGCAGAGAGCTGCAGAGGGACTTGTGACTCCTCTCAGCCCTTACACCTCACTTCTCATTATAGTTGTCCAGTAGAGGCCCGCTGGGGGTCTTCAGTAATGCTCCCCTTATATTGGCGCCCTAGGCCAGGGCCACTTATGTAGCTGGAACCATTCCCAGAGTTTGGAGGACACTTACCTGAGACAATCTGTGTGCGCCCACCAACCTGACCGGACAGTATAAGGGGTGCACGGGGGATGGGGGGGGACATCACCATACAGAGCCGCCGATCGGAAACACCCAGTACATCTGCCAAGGTGGATCTCCCCTATGGTGCCCTTCAGGTGAGACTGGCGGTGTGTCGCCCACTTGGCAGTGGTGAAGTACACGGCTGTCACCATTTCTTACCGTGGTGCGGTCCTGTCCCGGAGGAGCGCCTACCATCCCGATCATGTGATATATATAGAGTCACATCTTCCCCAATTCCAAATACAGACAACAATCCCGAGTCATCCCCATCATACAAGATAGAAATATAAACAAACAATGTAACAATCATAAAAAATACAAACATAACAATGAAACAATTATACAAATAGAAACATAACAATGTGACAATCGTATAAATTCCTCCTGAATGTACTACAATGTACTACAGCCCCAACACTGTATTGGTCCCCATATATCCGGGGGGGGGGGGCTGTAGCTGTCGCTGTAAATAACCTGTGACAGCACATTACACGCCCTGAGAAACCAGCAGCTGCCGTGTTATAATCATACCAATGAAATTCTGAGTGTCTGACTGCCCCCCTCCCCCAAGCCACACTTTGGTGCTACAAATCCTGAATAATAACAAAGGGCAGCCAAGATGATGTGTAGAGGGAGGGAGAGGGTAATATTAGTTAGGTGGAAGGTGCAGGTCTCTCTTTTATTTAGACTACTAGATCAGTCTGCATGCAGCCTGTTCACTCTGAGTCTGTCCCTCTTATAGACTACTTGGTTTGGGTTGCATGCAGCCTGTTCACTCTGAGTCTGTCCCTCCTATAGACCACTGGGTTCGGGTTGCATGCAGCCTGTTCACTCTGAGTCTGTCCCTCCTATAGATTAATGGGTTCGGGTTGCATGCAGCCTGTTCACTCTGATGCCGCGTACACACGTATCAGACTATCCGGCGGACTTAGTCTGGCGGACAAACCGCCGGACTGCCCACCGGACTGCCCGCCGGACTTTACGAACGAGCTACCTGCCCACACACGGTACTTTTTCGGGCGGACTGGGTCCGCCGTACCGCCGGACTATCCGCCATACTTTTGAAATGAACGGACTCGCCCACACACACACGGAGGAAAGTCTGTTCCTTTTTGAGCGCGGCTCCTAGGTAGCCGGGACCAACGAAGGAATCGTCGCTGGCCCTGTCACCTGGTATAGAGTTAAAGGGGAATCCCTACGCCAAAAAAATGGCATGGGGGTCCCCCTCTAGGTCCATATCAGACCCTTATCCGAGCACGCTACCCGGCCGGCCAGGAAAGAGGGCGGGGACGAGCGAGCGCCCCCCCTCCTGAGCCGTACCCAGGCCGCGTGCCCTCAACATGTTGATGAGGACAAGGGCCTCTTCTCGACAACCCTGGCCGTTGGTTTTCGGGGTCTGCGGGCGGGGGGCTTATCGGAATCCGTGAGCCCCCTTTAATAAGGGAGCCCCAGGATCCCAGCCCCCCACCCTATGTGAATGAGTATGGGGTACAATGTACCCCTACCCATTCACCTGTGAAAAAAATGTAAAAAAAAAACACAACACACAAGGGTTAAAATAGTTTATTGCACAGCTCCGGGGGTCTTCTTCCGTCTTCAGGGGTCTTCTCGCAGACTCCCACGCTATCTTCTGCTAGCTCTTTTACTAGCGGAGGAGCCCAGCTTTCTTCTTCGCCGCCGCCCTTTTCTTTTCCTGAGCTGTTGCCTCGTCGCTGTCTCTGGTCACAATGACAGGCAGACGGCGTGCCGCGACTTATATAGGGACATCGCCGGATAATGTCCCCGCCCATTATGATGTCACAGTCCCAGCACACACGGCCGTATTGTCCGCCGAAAAGCGAGTCCGGCGGACAGATTGATGTGCAAAACTACTTTCTTAGTCCGCCGGACTTTTGGGTAAAAAAAGTCAGCCGGAGCCCACACACGGGCGGATTGTCCGCCGGACTTTTCCACCGGATTGTTTGATCGTGTGTACGCTGCTTGAGTTGGACTACTTGATGAAAGTTCAGTATAACGCTGTGTAAAGAATTACTTCTGCCCAGACTCCCGTTTGCACCAAATTCCCAACTCTCCCTCCTTTTCAGACATTAATGGAAGTCAGAGTCTGGATTTCGCTTCTCCATTCTATTTTAAGGTCTGTGCGGCCAAATGTGACATTTCAGTGTTTGGCGGATGCCGGAGAGGTGGATAGTTGATGACCTCTCTGTGCAGAAACCCCGATATTCTGGGAGATCAGATACCGATTCTCCAACTTAATCGACTCTTCAGGTGGACTGGACCTTTAAGGACAATGTGAATTGTGGAGTCAGCGGGCTCCTTCCCCCTCCTCACGTTTCTCGGTCTCCGCACCGCGCGTGTCGTCTGCCAGGTCGGGGCAGGTGGCTGAGCGCAGTGATGGCGGGAAGCCTCAAACAAGGTGGGAGGGAAATTGTGTGCGAGAGAATTAATGAAACGATAAATAAAGTGCAGGAGAGCGGCGCGGAGAACGATTCCCATTACTGCTGGAGGACGAAGAAATGAAATCCGCCGCTGTGAGTGCCAAGCCATCGTCAGCGCAGAGCCATCGTGAGTGCCGAGCCATCGTGAGTGCCGAGCCATCGTGAGTGCCGAACCATCATGAGTGCCGAGCCATCGTGAGTGCCGAACCATCGTGAGTGCTGAGCCATCGTCAGTGCTGAACCATCGTGAGTGCCGAGCCATCGTGAGTGCCGAATCATCGTGAGTGCCGAGCCATCGTGAGTGCCGAATCATCGTGAGTGCCGAGCCATCGTGAGTGCCGAATCATCGTGAGTGCCGAGCCATCGTGAGTGCCGAACCATCGTGAGTGCCGAACCATCGTGAGTGCCGAACCATCGTGAGTGCCGAGCCATCGTGAGTGCCGAATCATTGTCGGTGCCGAGCCATCGTTGGTGCCGAGCCATCGTCAGTGCCGAGCCATCGTGAGTGCCGAATCATCGTGAGTGCTGAGCCATCGTGAGTGCCGAATCATCGTGAGTGCCGAGCCATCGTCAGTGCCGAACCATCGTGAGTGCCGAGCCATCGTCAGTGCCTACCATTGTGAGTGCCGAATCATCGTGAGTGCCGAGCCATCGTGAGTGCCGAATCATCATGAGTGCCGAGCCATCGTGAGTGCCGAGCCATCGTGAGTGCCGAGCCATCGTCGATGCCGAGCCATCGTCAGTGCCGAACCATCGTGAGTGCCGAACCATCGCGAGTGCCGAGCCATCGTGAGTGCCGAATCATCGTGAGTGCCGAGCCATCGTGAGTGCCGAATCATCGTGAGTGCCGAGCCATCGTCAGTGCCGAACCATCGTGAGTGCCGAGCCATCGTCAGTGCCGAACCATCGTGAGTGCCGAGCCATCGTCGGTGCCGAGCCATCGTGAGTGCCAAGCCATCGTCGGTGCCGAACCATCGTGAGTGCCGAACCATCGTGAGTGCCGAGCCATCGTGAGTGCCGAGCCATCGTGAGTGCCGAGCCATCGTCGGTGCCGAGTCATCGTGAGTGCCAAGCCATCGTCGGTGCCGAACCATCGTGAGTGCCGAACCATCGTGAGTGCCGAGCCATCGTGAGTGCCGAGCCATCGTCGGTGCCGAGCCATCGTGAGTGCCAAGCCATCGTCGGTGCCGAACCATCGTGAGTGCCGAGCCATCGTGAGTGCCGAGCCATCGTGAGTGCCGAGCCATCGTGTGTGCCGAACCATCGCCGGATACTTTGAATTGCCATTACAATTCACTTTGCTTTGTCTGTTCTGTGGGAGACGAGGATGTTGTTGGTGGAGGACACATTTTTTTATGTATTTATTTGTTGGAGATTTTTATTTGTTTATTTTTTTTGGGGGGGGGGGGGATTTTGCATTTCAATCTTCACGATTGAAGGACCATTTAGCAATTGTCATTTTAGTAGATATATATATATATATACACTCTATTACCAAAAATATTGGGACGCCTGCCTTTACACACACTTGACCTTTAATGACCTCCACCCAGTCTTAGTCCGGAGGGTTCAATATTGAGTTGGCCCTTTGCAGCTATAACAGCTTCACCTCTTCTGGGAAGGCCGTCCACAAGGTTTAGGAGGGTGTCTATGGGAACGTTTGACCATTCTTCCAGAAGAGCATTTGTGAGGTCAGGCACTGATGTTGGATGAGAAGGCCCGGCTCACAGTCTACACTCTAATTCATCCCAAAGGTGTTCTATCGTGGGTTGAGGTCAGGACTCTGTGCAGGCCAGTCAAGTTCCTCCACCCCAAACTTGCTCATCCATGTCTTTATGGACCCTTGCTTTGTGTACTGGTTCAAATCATTTAGTGGAGGGGGGATTAGGGATTAATATTAGGGTTGGGGATTAATATTAGGGATGGATATTAGGGTAAGGAATTAATATTAGGGTAAGGGTTAGGGATTAATATTAGGGTTGAGGTTAGGGATTAATATTAGGTTTGGGGAATAATATTAGGGTTGGGGGGGTTAATATTAGGGTTGAGGTTAGGGATTAATATTAGGTTTGGGGAATAATATTAGGGTTGGGGATTAATATTATGGTTGGGGATTAATATTAGGGTTGGGGATTATTAGGGTTGGGGATTAATATTAGGGTTGGGGATTATTAGGGTCGGGGATTAATATTAGGGTTGGGGATTATTAGGGTCGGGGATTAATATTAGGGTTTAGGGTTAATTTATTTATTATATTAATTTATTTTAAAAAAAAATATTAAATTTATGATTATTATTTATTTATTAATTTAATTTATTATTATTTAATTATTACATTTCAACAGAAAAAAAAAACATTTTGAAACGCTCAAATCAAGCCTTTCCATGCATTTCTATGGAAAGCCCAGCAATCCGCCTGCTTCGAGGTACAAGAAAAGCTACAGACATTTTTTGAGCTTCAGGCGTTTGGCTTCAGGCAACCCGTAGTGGAGATGTGATCCGTCTCTATTGATTTTTTTCTCCTCCGGCGTTTCGGTTTCCCCGGTAGGATTTTTTTTGAAGGAAGTGTCTCGGGCAATTTTTATGGTCCAGGAGCTTCCCATTAGACGTGCAGAATAAAAAAAATTTGTTTTATTTCGTTTTTCGGATCGATTTGTTATGTTACTAATTTGGTTTGCTTATGGAATTTGATTAGTTTCGTTTTGTTTTCGTTAAATGTAATTTTCGTTATAATTTGTTTCGTTTTTTTACGTTTCTAATGAATTCCAACTTTTCAGAACGATTAGAATTTAGAACGGTCCAAAAACAATCAACCGATTCGAATTCTGTGTGAAGAATAGCTGGTTGTTTAGCAGGGGCGCCGCATCCTTAGCAACCTCATCCTCTGTCAGCAAGCTTCCCCGCTGACAGCTGACTGTAAATAAAAGAATGCCGGCACTACAAAAAAAAAAAACGGCCTGGGCCCCCCCCCCCCATCCGTACCAGACCCTTATCCGAGCATGCAGCCTTGCAACCGTCCTGAACCATACCAGGCCACATGCTATCAACATGTTGATGGGGACAAGGGCCTCATCCACACAACCCTGGCCGGTAGTTGTGGAGGTCTGTGGCACCCCCCACAATGTGCCCTGCCCCCATGTGAATGAATATCAGGTAGTACCCCTACCCAGTCACCAAAAAAGTAATAGAAGCACACACACACACAGTCTTTGACAATTCCTTTATTAAAAAAAAAAAACAGTGTCATCTGCTCCCCGCCCCACGTGACGTCACGGACCGGTGCATGCTGATGCCAAACTCAAAAGGGCTTGGTATGGACTTGGGGGGACCCTATGTTTTTGTTTTGTTTTTTAATTACCTGGGACAGCAATTGCAACCACAAGTCAATTTAATGTAATTTCATGCAAATTTTTTCTTTATAAATGAAATTTTTGCTGCAGCAGGTTCTATACATGGTACAGATGCACCACTTTACAGGCAGATAAAGGGAACCCCCCCCCCCCCCGACACTATATTTAAAGGGACTTTTCATTTTTATTGTTTTACTTAAAGTGAGGTTGCTGCTTTAAGGTAAGCAATAAAAATGAAAAATTCCTTTATCTATAGTGCCTGGGGGTGCCCTTAGTCTGCCTGTAAAGTGGCACATCTCTACCAGGTATAGAACCTGCTGCAGCAAAAATGACATTTCTAAAGGGAAAAAAATCATATTTAAATTGCCGGCAATACAATACCAATGGCGGCAATCGATGTTGTAAAAAATAAACGCTAAAATTTAAAAAAAAAACCCGGATGGGGTCCCCTCCAAAATCAATACCAGAACCTTATCTGAGCATGTAGCCCAGCGGGTCAGAAAATTGGGGGAGGGGCGAGCAAGTGGCCCCCCCCTCCTGAACCATACCAGGCCACATGCCCTCAACATGGGGGGGGTGGGATGGAGACAAGGGCCTCTTCCCCACAAACGTGGCCAATGGTTGTGGGGGTCTGCGGGCAGAGAGCTTATCGGAATCTGGAAGCCCCATTTAACAAGGGGCCCCCCATGTGTATGGGTTACATAGTACCATTCACCAAAAAAAGTGTCAAAATGTAATAAAAACAGTTGACAATTCCTTTATTATATAATAAAAAAAAATGTGTCCCCCGATGTAAATCCATTGTCAATCATGCCACCCGCCGCACCCGAAAAAGAAACGCTCCCGCAGACATGAAGGCCGTCTGCCTACTGCAGGCTCCTCCGTATCACCGTTCTTTTACAGCGAAGGGTGGGGCACCACCCCATTGTCACGTCTCGGGTCCAGAATGCATTGGCGTGGGGTTCCCCGAAGTTCCTGGTATGGACATGGCGGGGGGAACCCCACGCCGTTTTTTTTTTTGCTTTTTTTTACATTTTTGTATGGCCTACATTCTTTTCTTTACATTCATCGGTCAGTGGTGAAGCCCGCTGACAGATGATGACTCACCGGTTGTTAAGGACGCGGCGCCCGGCTTCCTGGCACGCTGTGAAACAACCAGCTATTCTTCACACAAGAATTCCAATCGGTCGATCGTTTTTCGACTGATTCTCCTGAAAAGTTGGAATTTGTTTAGAAAACAAATAAACAAACGCTTTTTTTTTTTACAGATTTCAAAGAAATGATTTACTATTTCATGCAGAGATTTGGATACATCCGAGTCTCTGAATAACCAAAAATGTGTCTCAATTCAGACCGAAATGAATTGTACATGTCTACTCCCCATACCATTCTGCACCATTTGGTATCTCTAGCAGTAGTAGGTTACATTTAACTGGACTCTAAATTTGAAGACATTTCATATCTTTTCCGAGACACTTCTTCAGTTCTGGTGACCTCCATGCCCAAGAGGGTGAAGGCAGAGCTGGAAAATAATGGCGGCCGCACAAAATATTGACACTTTGGGGCCCAACTTGGGACATTTTCACTTAGGGGGTGTACTGACTTTTGTTGCCAGCGGTTTAGACATTAATGGCTGTGTGTTGAGTTATTTTGAGGGGACAGGAAATTTACACTGTTATACAAGCTGTACACTCACTACTTTACATTGTAGACAAGTGTCATTTCTTCAGTGTTGTCACATGAAAAGAGAGAAGACATGTCACTGAGGGGTGCACTTACTTTTGTGAGATACTGCAGCTACACCAACATTTCTTTCTACACAGGCGCCTTCCTCCTATCGACCATGGAATGTGTCAAGGCAGATGTTGATTGCCCAAGACCAGGAAGGGAGGTGTGAACGTTGTGGTACCACCCTGGTATGGTTCCATAATCCCATCCATGGTGTCAGGAAGGCGTCGTAGGTGTTAATCCTTCAATGGAAAAGGATAATGTGTGAAATGTTGTGAAGCAGCCGCGGCGTAGAGATGATAAAAGGGCATTATTCGTTGGAGGACAGATGGTGCTGAAGGCCCCCACCTCTCTTCAGCGATGGTTCTTCAAGATTGACGTAAATGAACTCTTCCGTGCCTCTCGGGAACCATCTGCCTTGACACATTGGTTGGTGATTAGATTGGTGCCGGTGGTCTCCTCGTGGCTATCGATGTTGTGGTAGCTCCCTGATACTGATTAGGACTGAGGAAGCAGCTTGCAGAAGCTACGGAACGTCTCCAACACTACAGAACAAGTCCAGTTCAACGCAACTTCTGCTACGAGCTCTACCATGACCTAGACCCCCTGGTCATCGCCGGCTGCATCGGCGTTATGGTCGCCCTCAAAGGGCCGGTTGTATCTGTGAGGCTAGACGTCCAGAGCACTCCGCTCCCCATCAGATGTCAAGATCCCCAGGGCTGTTTTTTAAGGCAGGGCAAAAGGGGCAGCTGCCCTGGGCCCTGTCATTGTTGTGGGGCCCAAAGCAGCTGCCTCATACTTGCCAGCTATCCTGGTTTAAATACCCTTGTCTCTTGAGGTTTTAGTCCTGTGCTGTGTCCCGATATCTCAGTGTGAAGTGCTACTAATGCTGACCAGCTCTGCCCTATTGTTGTGTACAGATGACTCACCTGCAGACCCTGTGTTTACATGTATATTACCGGCATTCATATGTAAATAGCAGCATTATTCATATGTAAATTGCAGTGGCCGGCGGCATTGATATGTATATCATGCCCCCCTGAGGTCATATACACAGTAATCTCTAGCAACCAATCAACAAGCAGAAATCATGTGCTGTAACCTCTAGTAACTAATCAGTGAGCTATAATGTGTGCTGTAACCTCTAGCAACCAGTCAGTGAGCTGCAGACCCTGTGTTTACATGTAAATTACCGGCATTCATATGTAAATATCAGTGGCCGGTGGCATTGATATGTATATCATGCCCTCCTGAGGTCATATCCACAGTAATCTCTAGCAACCAATCAACAAGCAAAAATCACGTGCTGTAACCTCTAATAACTAATCAGTGAGCTGTAATGTGTGCTGTAACCTCTAGCAACCAGTCAGTGAGCGGTAATGATACACTGTAACCTCTGGCAACCAATAGCTGCCCGATCTGATTCCGTAAACTGATTTTGAGTCTAGCTGCTATTTATTGTATGTCTCAGAGCAGGTGGAGAGCAAAAGTGCATGGGGAGGGGGGGGGGGGGCAAGAAAAGTTTTGCCCAGGGTCCAATCAATATTAAAGACGGCCCTGAAGATCCCTTCCCCCTCCCCATCAGAAGTCAAGAGCCCTCCCACTCTCCATTACATCACAGTGCATCCCTGATATTTTGTGCTGATGCTGGGAAGAAGAAGGTGGGGGAGGGGGGGGGGGGGTGGAGCTGGGAAGCAGAAAGTGCAAGGTCTGGAGACGGACCAGAGGAGGAAACATCTGCTGAATGCCAAGATGAGGTGGAAATGAGAGGCTGCACAGAGGTGCAGGATCTGGTGGAGGAGTTCTGTCCTCCTCCCTGCTGCCGATTGCTGGGGGGGGGGGGGGGAGATGAGTCACCTCATCGTGGCACAGAGAAGCACAGGATCTGGTGGAGAAATTCTGTCCTCCTCTCTGTTGCCGATTTCTGAGACGGGGGGCAGAGATGAGTTTCCTCATGGCGACACAGAGAAGCACAGGATCTGGTAGAGGAGTTCTGTCCTCTTTGTTGCCAATTGCTGAGATGGAGGGGGTAAGTCGCCTCATGACAGCACAGAGAAGCGCGGGATCTGGTGGAGGAGTTCTGTCCTCCTCTCTTTGCCGAATGCTGAGACGGGATGGAGGGGGGAGATGAGTTTCCTCATGGTGGCACAGAGAAGCACAGGATCTGGTAGAGGAGTTCTGTCCTCTTTGTTGCCAATTGCTGAGATGGAGGGGGTAAGTCGCCTCATGGCAGCACAGAGAAGCGCAGGATCTGGTGGAGGAGTTCTGTCCTCCTCTCTTTGCCGAATGCTGAGACGGGATGGAGGGGGGAGATGAGTTTCCTCATGGTGGCACAGAGAAGCACAGGATCTGGTAGAGGAGTTCTGTCCTCTTTGTTGCCAGTTGCTGAGATGAAGGGGGTAAGTCGCCTCATGGCAACACAGAGAAGCATGGGATCTGGTGGAAGAGTTCTGTCCTCCTCTCTTTGCCGATTGCTGAGACGGGATGGAGGGGGGAGATGAGTTTCCTCATGGCGGCACAGAGAAGCAGAGGATCTGGTGGAGGAGTTCTGTCCTCCCCTCTGCTGCCTACTGCTGAAACCAGGTGGGGGCAGAGACGAGGGGAGGTGCTGCAGGAGAGGTGCGAGGGCAACATGCCCTTGTGTTTGATACGTGTGACCTAGATAAATGAGAACCTTCACAGACAGGATTTGGAATCATTTGCTGCTCAGAGGTACGCACTTTTTTTGGAGCCTGGTTTGGAAATTCTAGATTTCGGGAGTTTACAAATGTTTTAAAAGCTTATTCCAAGCATAAGTTATAAACTTTTTAGAAGTGTGTTCTTCTCTACTTCCTAGGTAGGTATGGTAAGTTACCGCTTTAACTCCGTATCAGGTACCAATCACTGGAGATCTGTAGCTGCTACAAAATTGGTGCCGTGACCCAGTCCTTACTGGACCTTTCTGCATTAGTCCCTCCCACTGTGAGCACTCTGACTCCTCCCACCTAGACACCTCCCTCCACATTCATGATCTTATGTCACCAGTTGAGGCCATTGGGTGGTAAACTGGATTCCGTTTCCTATAGCCCATAGGTGGTCTGTATTGTAACCTCACTATGACATCATAACACAGTTGTGGCAGCAGAGTGTTAGAATGCAATGCTGTGTTTTGTAACCTCACTATGACATCATAACACAGTTGTGGCAGCAGAGTGTTAGAATGCAATGGTCTGTTTTGTAACCTCACTATGACATCATAACACAGTTGTGGCAGCAGAGTGTTAGAATGCAATGGTCTGTTTTGTAACCTCACTATGACATCATAACACAGTTGTGTCCAATCAGCTTTGTACTAAATCAGCTGCCATGTGAAGGGCGTTGAAGTAAATCCCCTCACATGGCCGAATAGAGTGCCTTATATCTGTCCCGACCCCGTATGTGATACTAACAATCCGCCTCCTTCTCCTCTCGCAGGTCCTGTCCCTGGGAGCAGATGTCCTACCCGAGTACAAACTGCAAGCTCCTCGTATCCACAAGTGGACAATCCTCCACTACAGTCCCTTTAAAGCCGTCTGGGATTGGCTGATCCTCCTGCTGGTCATCTACACGGCCATCTTCACGCCCTACTCGGCCGCCTTCCTCCTGAACGACCAGGAAGATGTAACCAATGAAAACTGCAGTTATTCCTGCAACCCGCTGAGCGTGGTGGACCTCATGGTGGACATCATGTTCATCATCGACATCCTCATCAACTTCCGCACCACCTACGTCAACACCAACGAAGAAGTGGTCAGCCACCCGGGCAAGATCGCCATCCATTACTTCAAAGGCTGGTTCCTCATCGATATGGTGGCCGCCATACCCTTCGACCTCTTGATCTTTGGCTCTGGCACGGAGGAGGTAAGCGCCACGCGTGGCTCCTTATGGTCACTGGCTGCCCTGTCCACATGCTCCACTGGCTTTCTGCCGCTGTGTGCGGGCCTCACAGTCTGTGCCCCAAAAATGTCTTGGCCTGGCACAGGACTGTCCACACAACACGGAGGTCGATCACCCTTTCCTGTCTTGCTTCTCTGGAATGAATCCTCTCCTATCACTATACTGTCTTATAATGAATATTTCCCACTTCCTGTTGGGGGTCACACAACTGTCACTTCTAAAGTAAGTGTCACCTGTCAGTGTTAGAATGATACTAATCTGCTCCCTAGTCTACCATGCAGAATAAAATGCCCACCCCAGCCACCTGGAGCCCCCCCCCCCCCCAGCCTGGGGTACACCTATATGCACATTTCAGCATGTGCTGACACCCTACTACTGGCCCATCGCTGTCATGAGATGATTAATTGGCCAATGGGAAGAGACTAAGGGTCAGGTGAGCTCTCTAAACCACTAGAAAGTATTGAAATTTGCATAATGGGCCCTCCTGAGGGTCCCAGAGTGCCGGGGGGAGACATTAACCCTACATTCACATCTCTGCGTTTTTCAGCTGGAAAGGGCCGGGGGGTGTCTTTTTCCTGCAGAAGATTGGGCTTTGCGTGTAATTGACTTCAATGGACCCGCACACCAAAAACGCAAGTGCTGTGTTTTTAATGCATTTTTACATTTTTTGTGCTATGGGTAAAAAAAAAAACAAGCAAAGTGCAAAACTCATGTAAAAATGCATCGAAAACGCATGTTTAAAAACATCCCGCAAAACGTGCCTAACAAACGCATCAACCGCATAGATGTGAACCTAGGGAAGATTATTTTGTCCTTTTTAGATTCATTATAATGCTGACAGGTTTAATGTATAACAGTGACAGGTGTAAGGGGGTGTGGTCAGATATTACAAGTACAGCTACAGGTGTAAGGGGGTGTGGTCAGATATTACAGGTACAGCTACAGGTGTAAGGGGGTGTGGTCAGATATTACAGGTACAGCTACAGGTGTAAGGGGATGTGGTCAGATATTATAGGTACAGTGAGAGGGGTGTGGTCAGATATTGCAGGTGCAGTGACGGGAGAGGGGTGTGATCAGATATTACAGTGACAGTTGAGAGGGGTGTGGTTGAATATTACAGGTACAGCTACAAGTGTAAGGGGGTGTGATCAGATATTACAGGTACAGTGAGAGGTGAGAGGGGTGTGGTCAGATATTACAGGTACAATCACAGGTGAGAGGGGTGTGGTCAGATATTACAGGTACAATCACAGGTGAGAGGGGTGTGGTCAGATATTACAAGTACAGTGACAGGTGAAAGGGGTGTGGTCAGATATTACAGGTACAGTGAGAGGGGTGTGGACAGATATTACAGGTACAGTAAGAGGTGTGGTCAGATATCACAGGTACAGTGAGAGGGGTGTGGTCAGACATTACAGGTACAAAGAGAGGGGAGTGGTCAGACATTACAAGTACAGTGAGAGGGGTGTGGTCAGACATTACAAGTACAGTGAGAGGGCTGTGGTCAGATATTACAGGTACAATGACAGGTGTAAGGGGTGTGATCAGATATTACAGGTACAGTGATAGGTGAGAGGGGGTGTGGTCAGATATTACAGGTACAGTGACAGGTGTAAGGGGGTGTGGTCAGGTATTACAGGTACAGTGATAGGTGAGAGGGGGTGTGGTCAGATACTACAGGTACAGTGACAGGTGAGAGGGGTGTGGTCAGATATTACAGGTACAGTGAGAGGTGAGAGGGGTGTGGTCAGATATTACAGGTACAGTGAGAGGGATGTGGTCAGACATTGCAGGTACAGTGAGAGGGTGTGGTCAGATATTACAGGTACAGTGAGAGGGGGGTGGTCAGATATTACAGGTACAGTGAGAGGGGGGTGGTCAGATATCACAGGTACAGTGAGAGGGGTGTGGCCAGACATTACAGGTACAGTGAGGGGGTGTGGTCAGATATTACAGGTACAGTGAGAGGGGTGTGGTCAGATATTACAGGTACATCTACAGATGTAAGGGGGTGTGATCAGATATTACAGGTAGAGTGACAGGTGTAAGGGGGTGTGGTCAAATATTACAGGTACAGTGAGAGGGGTGTGTCAGATATTACAGGTACAGTGAGAAGTAGGAGGGGTGTGGTCAGACATTACAGGTACAGTGAGAGGGGTGTGGTCAGATGTAGGTACAGTGAGAAGGTGTGGCCAGATATTGCAGGTACAGTGAGAGGGTGTGGTCAGACATTACAGGTACAGTGAGAGGGGTGTGGTCAGGTGTAGGTACAGTGAGAGGGGTGTGGTCAGATGTAGGTACAGTGAGAGGGGTGTGGTCAGATGTAGGTACAGTGAGAGGGGTGTGGTCAGGTGTAGGTACAGTGAGAGGGGTGTGGTCAGGGGTAGGTACAGTGAGAGGGGTGTGGTCAGATATTACAGGTACATTAAGAAGACCTCTTATATCTTTATGATCTTGCAGAGTTTCCTGATTGCAGTTGTGTTAGAATCCTCTCTGTGGTTTATTAGTAAATGAGTGATGAGACACCATGAAATGTGTCGGGGGATGGTGGATGTGATGGATGAGTGACATCTGACATCCTTGACTATACTATCTGACATTTCTACGTCTCTCCTGTTGTGACCTCCAGGTGATGTGGGTCATTCACTGAACATTTCCGCTCTTGTTTGGCTCCTC
The DNA here is from genome assembly GCF_037356315.1 of Lithobates pipiens. Lineage (NCBI taxonomy): Eukaryota > Metazoa > Chordata > Amphibia > Anura > Ranidae > Lithobates > Lithobates pipiens. The sequence goes on along the minus strand of NW_027507764.1, from coordinate 595,888,945 downwards.
GTGCCTCGTTCAGCACATTTGCAGCATTGAGCCCAGCATCGTTCCTCCTCACTATTCCATTTTCTGGTCTGTGATAGCATTGCAGATTTCTCATTCCTCGCTCATCAACTCTCACCCTGTTATTGGTCATTCTCCTCCTTCATCATCCATCATTCTTCGCTCATCAACTCTCACCCCTATTACTGATCCTACATCATCTATCACTCCTCGCTCATCAACTCTCACCCCTATTACTGATCCTCCTTCATCATCTATCACTCCTCGCTCATCAACTCTCACCTTTATTACTGATCATTCTCCTCCTTCATCATCTATCACTCCTCGCTCATCAACTCTCACCCCTATTACTGATCATTCTCCTCCATCATCTATCACTCCTCGCTCATCAACTCTCACCCCTATTACTGATCCTCCTTCATCATCTATCGCTCTTCACTCAATTGTCACCCCTATTACTGGTCATTCTCCACCTTCATCATCTATCACTCCTTCGCTCATCACCTCTCACCAATATTACTTGTCCTCCATTATCTATCACTCCTCGCTCAGCAACTCTCACCCCTATTACTGATCATTCTCCTCCTTCATGATCTATCACTCCTCGCTCATCAACTCTCACCCCTATTACTGGCCCCCCTTCATCATCTATCACTCCTCGCTCATCAACTCTCACCACTATTACTGATCATTCTCCTCCTTCATCATCTATCACTCCTCGGTCATCAACTCTCACCCATATTACTGATCATTCTCCTCCTTCATCATCTATCACTCCTCGCTCATCAACTCTCGCCCCTATTACTGGTCCTCCATCATCCATCATTCCTCGCTCATCAACTCTCATCTATATTACTGATCATTCTCCTCCTTCATCATCTATCACTCCTCGCTCATCAACTCTCACCCCTATTACTGATCCTCCTTCATCATCTATCACTCCTCGCTCATCAACTCTCAGCACTATTACTGATCATTCTCCTCCTTCATCATCTATCACTCCTCGCTCAGCAATTCTCGCCCCTATTACTGGTCCTCCATCATCCATCATTCCTCGCTCATCAACTCTCACCCCTATTACTGATCATTCTCCTCCTTCATGATCTATCACTCCTCGCTCATCAACTCTCACCCCTATTACTGGCCCCCCTTCATCATCTATCACTCCTCGCTCATCAACTCTCACCACTATTACTGATCATTCTCCTCCTTCATCATCTATCACTCCTCGGTCATCAACTCTCGCCCATATTACTGATCATTCTCCTCCTTCATCATCTATCACTCCTCGCTCATCAACTCTCGCCCCTATTACTGGTCCTCCATCATCCATCATTCCTCGCTCATCAACTCTCATCTATATTACTGATCATTCTCCTCCTTCATCATCTATCACTCCTCGCTCATCAACTCTCACCCCTATTACTGATCCTCCTTCATCATCTATCACTCCTCGCTCATCAACTCTCAGCACTATTACTGATCATTCTCCTCCTTCATCATCTATCACTCCTCGCTCAGCAATTCTCGCCCCTATTACTGGTCCTCCATCATCCATCATTCCTCGCTCATCAACTCTCACCCCTTTTACTGATCATTCTCCTCCTTCATGATCTATCACTCCTCGCTCATCAACTCTCACCCCTATTACTGGCCCCCCTTCATCATCTATCACTCCTCGCTCATCAACTCTCACCACTATTACTGATCATTCTCCTCCTTCATCATCTATCACTCCTCGCTCAGCAATTCTCGCCCCTATTACTGGTCCTCCATCATCCATCATTCCTCGCTCATCAACTCTCACCACTATTACTGATCATTCTCCTCCTTCATGATCTATCACTCCTCGCTCATCAACTCTCACCCCTATTACTGGCCCCCCTTCATCATCTATCACTCCTCGCTCATCAACTCTCACCACTATTACTGATCATTCTCCTCCTTCATCATCTATCACTCCTCGGTCATCAACTCTCGCCCATATTACTGATCATTCTCCTCCTTCATCATCTATCACTCCTCGCTCATCAACTCTCGCCCCTATTACTGGTCCTCCATCATCCATCATTCCTCGCTCATCAACTCTCATCTATATTACTGATCATTCTCCTCCTTCATCATCTATCACTCCTCGCTCATCAACTCTCACCCCTATTACTGATCCTCCTTCATCATCTATCACTCCTCGCTCATCAACTCTCAGCACTATTACTGATCATTCTCCTCCTTCATCATCTATCACTCCTCGCTCATCAACTCTCACCCCTATTACTGGCCCCCCTTCATCATCTATCACTCCTCGCTCATCAACTCTCACCACTATTACTGATCATTCTCCTCCTTCATCATCTATCACTCCTCGCTCATCAACTCTCGCCCATATTACTGATCATTCTCCTCCTTCATCATCTATCACTCCTCGCTCATCAACTCTCGCCCCTATTACTGGTCCTCCATCAGCCATCATTCCTCGCTCATCAACTCTCATCTATATTACTGATCATTCTCCTCCTTCATCATCTATCACTCCTCGCTCATCAACTCTCACCCCTATTACTGATCCTCCTTCATCATCTATCACTCCTCGCTCATCAACTCTCAGCACTATTACTGATCATTCTCCTCCTTCATCATCTATCACTCCTCGCTCAGCAAATCTCGCCCCTATTACTGGTCCTCCATCATCCATCATTCCTCGCTCATCAACTCTCACCCCTTTTACTGATCATCCTTCATCATCTATCACTCTTCACTCAATTGTCACCCCTATTACTGATCATTCTGCTCCTTCATCATCTATCACTCCTCGCTCATCAACTCTCACCCCTATTACTGGTCATTCTCCTCCATCATCCATCACTCCTCGCTCATCAACTCTCACCCTATTACTGATCCTCCTTCATCATCTATCACTCTTCACTCAATTGTCACCCCTATTACTGGTCATTGTCCACCTTCATCATCTATCACTCCTCATTCATCACCTCTCACCCCTTTTACTGGTCCTCCATTATCTATCACTCCTCGCTCAGCAACTCTCACCCCTATTACTGATCATTCTCCCCCTTCATCATCTATCACTCCTCGCTCATCAACTCTCACCCTGTTATTGGTCATTCTCCCCCTTCATCATCTATCACTCCTCGCTCATCAACTCTCACCCTGTTATTGGTCATTCTCCTCCTCCATTATCTATCACTCCTCGCTCAGCAACTCTCACCCTGTTATTGGTCATTCTCCTCCTTCATCATCTATCACTCCTCGCTCATCAACTCTCACCCCTATTACTGGTCATTCTCCCCCATCATCTATCACTCCTCGCTCATCAACTCTCACCCCTATTACTGATCCTCCTTCATCATCTATCACTCTTCACTCAATTGTCACCCCTATTACTGGTCATTCTCCACCTTCATCATCTATCACTCCTCATTCATCACCTCTCACCCCTATTACTGGTCATTCTCCACCTTCATCATCAATCACTCCTCGCTCATCACCTCTTACCCCTATTACTGGTCCTCCATTATCTATCACTCCTCGAGTGATGAGACACCATGAAATGTGTCGGGGGATGGTGGATGTGATGGATGAGTGACATCTGACATCCTGGACTATACTATCTGACATTTCTACGTCTCTCCTGTTGTGACCTCCAGGTGATGTGGGTCATTCACTGAACATTTCCGCTCTTGTTTGGCTCCTCGTGCCTCGTTCAGCACATTTGCAGCATTGAGCCCAGCATCGTTCCTCCTCACTATTCCATTTTCTGGTCTGTGATAGCATTGCAGATTTCTCATTCCTCGCTCATCAACTCTCACCCTGTTATTGGTCATTCTCCTCCTTCATCATCCATCATTCTTCGCTCATCAACTCTCACCCCTATTACTGATCCTACATCATCTATCACTCCTCGCTCATCAACTCTCACCCCTATTACTGATCCTCCTTCATCATCTATCACTCCTCGCTCATCAACTCTCACCTTTATTACTGATCATTCTCCTCCTTCATCATCTATCACTCCTCGCTCATCAACTCTCACCCCTATTACTGATCATTCTCCTCCATCATCTATCACTCCTCGCTCATCAACTCTCACCCCTATTACTGATCCTCCTTCATCATCTATCGCTCTTCACTCAATTGTCACCCCTATTACTGGTCATTCTCCACCTTCATCATCTATCACTCCTTCGCTCATCACCTCTCACCAATATTACTTGTCCTCCATTATCTATCACTCCTCGCTCAGCAACTCTCACCCCTATTACTGATCATTCTCCTCCTTCATGATCTATCACTCCTCGCTCATCAACTCTCACCCCTATTACTGGCCCCCCTTCATCATCTATCACTCCTCGCTCATCAACTCTCACCACTATTACTGATCATTCTCCTCCTTCATCATCTATCACTCCTCGGTCATCAACTCTCGCCCATATTACTGATCATTCTCCTCCTTCATCATCTATCACTCCTCGCTCATCAACTCTCGCCCCTATTACTGGTCCTCCATCATCCATCATTCCTCGCTCATCAACTCTCATCTATATTACTGATCATTCTCCTCCTTCATCATCTATCACTCCTCGCTCATCAACTCTCACCCCTATTACTGATCCTCCTTCATCATCTATCACTCCTCGCTCATCAACTCTCAGCACTATTACTGATCATTCTCCTCCTTCATCATCTATCACTCCTCGCTCAGCAATTCTCGCCCCTATTACTGGTCCTCCATCATCCATCATTCCTCGCTCATCAACTCTCACCACTATTACTGATCATTCTCCTCCTTCATGATCTATCACTCCTCGCTCATCAACTCTCACCCCTATTACTGGCCCCCCTTCATCATCTATCACTCCTCGCTCATCAACTCTCACCACTATTACTGATCATTCTCCTCCTTCATCATCTATCACTCCTCGGTCATCAACTCTCGCCCATATTACTGATCATTCTCCTCCTTCATCATCTATCACTCCTCGCTCATCAACTCTCGCCCCTATTACTGGTCCTCCATCATCCATCATTCCTCGCTCATCAACTCTCATCTATATTACTGATCATTCTCCTCCTTCATCATCTATCACTCCTCGCTCATCAACTCTCACCCCTATTACTGATCCTCCTTCATCATCTATCACTCCTCGCTCATCAACTCTCAGCACTATTACTGATCATTCTCCTCCTTCATCATCTATCACTCCTCGCTCAGCAATTCTCGCCCCTATTACTGGTCCTCCATCATCCATCATTCCTCGCTCATCAACTCTCACCACTATTACTGATCATTCTCCTCCTTCATCATCTATCACTCCTCGCTCATCAACTCTCACCCCTATTACTGGCCCCCCTTCATCATCTATCACTCCTCGCTCATCAACTCTCACCACTATTACTGATCATTCTCCTCCTTCATCATCTATCACTCCTCGCTCATCAACTCTCGCCCATATTACTGATCATTCTCCTCCTTCATCATCTATCACTCCTCGCTCATCAACTCTCGCCCCTATTACTGGTCCTCCATCAGCCATCATTCCTCGCTCATCAACTCTCATCTATATTACTGATCATTCTCCTCCTTCATCATCTATCACTCCTCGCTCATCAACTCTCACCCCTATTACTGATCCTCCTTCATCATCTATCACTCCTCGCTCATCAACTCTCAGCACTATTACTGATCATTCTCCTCCTTCATCATCTATCACTCCTCGCTCAGCAAATCTCGCCCCTATTACTGGTCCTCCATCATCCATCATTCCTCGCTCATCAACTCTCACCCCTTTTACTGATCCTCCTTCATCATCTATCACTCTTCACTCAATTGTCACCCCTATTACTGGTCATTCTCCTCCATCATCCATCACTCCTCGCTCATCAACTCTCACCCTATTACTGATCCTCCTTCATCATCTATCACTCTTCACTCAATTGTCACACCTATTACTGGTCATTCTCCACCTTCATCATCTATCACTCCTCATTCATCACCTCTCACCCCTTTTACTGGTCCTCCATTATCTATCACTCCTCGCTCAGCAACTCTCACCCCTATTACTGATCATTCTCCCCCTTCATCATCTATCACTCCTCGCTCATCAACTCTCACCCTGTTATTGGTCATTCTCCTCCTTCATCATCTATCACTCCTCGCTCAGCAACTCTCACCCCTATTACTGATCATTCTCCCCCTTCATCATCTATCACTCCTCGCTCATCAACTCTCACCCTGTTATTGGTCATTCTCCTCCTTCATCATCTATCACTCCTCGCTCATCAACTCTCACCCCTATTACTGGTCATTCTCCCCCATCATCTATCACTCCTCGCTCATCAACTCTCACCCCTATTACTGATCCTCCTTCATCATCTATCACTCTTCACTCAATTGTCACCCCTATTACTGGTCATTCTCCACCTTCATCATCTATCACTCCTCGCTCATCAACTCTCGCCCCTATTACTGGTCCTCCATCATCCATCATTCCTCGCTCATCAACTCTCATCTATATTACTGATCATTCTCCTCCTTCATCATCTATCACTCCTCGCTCATCAACTCTCACCCCTATTACTGATCCTCCTTCATCATCTATCACTCCTCGCTCATCAACTCTCAGCACTATTACTGATCATTCTCCTCCTTCATCATCTATCACTCCTCGCTCAGCAATTCTCGCCCCTATTACTGGTCCTCCATCATCCATCATTCCTTGCTCATCAACTCTCACCCCTTTTACTGATCCTCCTTCATCATCTATCACTCTTCACTCAATTGTCACCCCTATTACTGATCATTCTGCTCCTTCATCATCTATCACTCCTCGCTCATCAACTCTCACCCCTATTACTGGTCATTCTCCTCCATCATCCATCACTCCTCGCTCATCAACTCTCACCCTATTACTGATCCTCCTTCATCATCTATCACTCTTCACTCAATTGTCACCCCTATTACTGGTCATTGTCCACCTTCATCATCTATCACTCCTCATTCATCACCTCTCACCCCTTTTACTGGTCCTCCATTATCTATCACTCCTCGCTCAGCAACTCTCACCCCTATTACTGATCATTCTCCCCCTTCATCATCTATCACTCCTCGCTCATCAACTCTCACCCTGTTATTGGTCATTCTCCCCCTTCATCATCTATCACTCCTCGCTCATCAACTCTCACCCTGTTATTGGTCATTCTCCTCCTCCATTATCTATCACTCCTCGCTCAGCAACTCTCACCCTGTTATTGGTCATTCTCCTCCTTCATCATCTATCACTCCTCGCTCATCAACTCTCACCCCTATTACTGGTCATTCTCCCCCATCATCTATCACTCCTCGCTCATCAACTCTCACCCCTATTACTGATCCTCCTTCATCATCTATCACTCTTCACTCAATTGTCACCCCTATTACTGGTCATTCTCCACCTTCATCATCTATCACTCCTCATTCATCACCTCTCACCCCTATTACTGGTCATTCTCCACCTTCATCATCAATCACTCCTCGCTCATCACCTCTTACCCCTATTACTGGTCCTCCATTATCTATCACTCCTCGCTCATCAACTCTCACACCTATTACTGATCATTCTCCTCCTTCATGATCTATCACTCCTCGCTCATCAACTCTCACCCCTATTACTGGTCCCCCTTCATCATCTATCACTCCTCGCTCATCAACTCTCAGCACTATTACTGATCATTCTCCTCCTTCATCATCTATCACTCCTCGCTCAGCAATTTTTGCCCCTATTACTGGTCCTCCATCATCCATCATTCCTTGCTCATCAACTCTCACCCCTATTACTGATCATTCTCCTCCAACGTCTATCACTCCTCGCTCATCAACTCTCACCCCTATTACTGATCCTCCTTCATCATCTATCACTCTTCACTCAATTGTCACCCCTATTACTGATCATTCTGCTCCTTCATCATCTATCACTCCTCGCTCACCAACTCTCACCCCTATTACTGGTCATTCTCCTCCATCATCCATCACTCCTCGCTCATCAACTCTCACCCTATTACTGATCCTCCTTCATCATCTATCACTCTTCACTCAATTGTCACCCCTATTACTGGTCATTGTCCACCTTCATCATCTATCACTCCTTCGCTCATCACCTCTCACCCCTTTTACTGGTCCTCCATTATCTATCACTCCTCGCTCAGCAACTCTCACCCCTATTACTGATCATTCTCCCCCTTCATCATCTATCACTCCTCGCTCATCAACTCTCACCCTGTTATTGGTCATTCTCCCCCTTCATCATCTATCACTCCTCGCTCATCAACTCTCACCCTGTTATTGGTCATTCTCCTCCTCCATTATCTATCACTCCTCGCTCAGCAACTCTCACCCTGTTATTGGTCATTCTCCTCCTTCATCATCTATCACTCCTCGCTCATCAACTCTCACCCCTATTACTGGTCATTCTCCCCCATCATCTATCACTCCTCGCTCATCAACTCTCACCCCTATTACTGATCCTCCTTCATCATCTATCACTCTTCACTCAATTGTCACCCCTATTACTGGTCATTCTCCACCTTCATCATCTATCACTCCTCATTCATCACCTCTCACCCCTATTACTGATCATTCTCCCCCTTCATCATCTATCACTCCTCGCTCATCAACTCTCACCCTGTTATTGGTCATTCTCCCCCTTCATCATCTATCACTCCTCGCTCATCAACTCTCACCCTGTTATTGGTCATTCTCCTCCTCCATTATCTATCACTCCTCGCTCAGCAACTCTCACCCTGTTATTGGTCATTCTCCTCCTTCATCATCTATCACTCCTCGCTCATCAACTCTCACCCCTATTACTGGTCATTCTCCCCCATCATCTATCACTCCTCGCTCATCAACTCTCACCCCTATTACTGATCCTCCTTCATCATCTATCACTCTTCACTCAATTGTCACCCCTATTACTGGTCATTCTCCACCTTCATCATCTATCACTCCTCATTCATCACCTCTCACCCCTATTACTGGTCATTCTCCACCTTCATCATCAATCACTCCTCGCTCATCACCTCTTACCCCTATTACTGGTCCTCCATTATCTATCACTCCTCGCTCATCAACTCTCACACCTATTACTGATCATTCTCCTCCTTCATGATCTATCACTCCTCGCTCATCAACTCTCACCCCTATTACTGGTCCCCCTTCATCATCTATCACTCCTCGCTCATCAACTCTCAGCACTATTACTGATCATTCTCCTCCTTCATCATCTATCACTCCTCGCTCAGCAATTTTTGCCCCTATTACTGGTCCTCCATCATCCATCATTCCTTGCTCATCAACTCTCACCCCTATTACTGATCATTCTCCTCCAACGTCTATCACTCCTCGCTCATCAACTCTCACCCCTATTACTGATCCTCCTTCATCATCTATCACTCTTCACTCAATTGTCACCCCTATTACTGATCATTCTGCTCCTTCATCATCTATCACTCCTCGCTCACCAACTCTCACCCCTATTACTGGTCATTCTCCTCCATCATCCATCACTCCTCGCTCATCAACTCTCACCCTATTACTGATCCTCCTTCATCATCTATCACTCTTCACTCAATTGTCACCCCTATTACTGGTCATTGTCCACCTTCATCATCTATCACTCCTTCGCTCATCACCTCTCACCCCTTTTACTGGTCCTCCATTATCTATCACTCCTCGCTCAGCAACTCTCACCCCTATTACTGATCATTCTCCCCCTTCATCATCTATCACTCCTCGCTCATCAACTCTCACCCTGTTATTGGTCATTCTCCCCCTTCATCATCTATCACTCCTCGCTCATCAACTCTCACCCTGTTATTGGTCATTCTCCTCCTCCATTATCTATCACTCCTCGCTCAGCAACTCTCACCCTGTTATTGGTCATTCTCCTCCTTCATCATCTATCACTCCTCGCTCATCAACTCTCACCCCTATTACTGGTCATTCTCCCCCATCATCTATCACTCCTCGCTCATCAACTCTCACCCCTATTACTGATCCTCCTTCATCATCTATCACTCTTCACTCAATTGTCACCCCTATTACTGGTCATTCTCCACCTTCATCATCTATCACTCCTCATTCATCACCTCTCACCCCTATTACTGGTCATTCTCCACCTTCATCATCAATCACTCCTCGCTCATCACCTCTTACCCCTATTACTGGTCCTCCATTATCTATCACTCCTCGAGTGATGAGACACCATGAAATGTGTCGGGGGATGGTGGATGTGATGGATGAGTGACATCTGACATCCTGGACTATACTATCTGACATTTCTACGTCTCTCCTGTTGTGACCTCCAGGTGATGTGGGTCATTCACTGAACATTTCCGCTCTTGTTTGGCTCCTCGTGCCTCGTTCAGCACATTTGCAGCATTGAGCCCAGCATCGTTCCTCCTCACTATTCCATTTTCTGGTCTGTGATAGCATTGCAGATTTCTCATTCCTCGCTCATCAACTCTCACCCTGTTATTGGTCATTCTCCTCCTTCATCATCCATCATTCTTCGCTCATCAACTCTCACCCCTATTACTGATCCTACATCATCTATCACTCCTCGCTCATCAACTCTCACCCCTATTACTGATCCTCCTTCATCATCTATCACTCCTCGCTCATCAACTCTCACCTTTATTACTGATCATTCTCCTCCTTCATCATCTATCACTCCTCGCTCATCAACTCTCACCCCTATTACTGATCATTCTCCTCCATCATCTATCACTCCTCGCTCATCAACTCTCACCCCTATTACTGATCCTCCTTCATCATCTATCGCTCTTCACTCAATTGTCACCCCTATTACTGGTCATTCTCCACCTTCATCATCTATCACTCCTTCGCTCATCACCTCTCACCAATATTACTTGTCCTCCATTATCTATCACTCCTCGCTCAGCAACTCTCACCCCTATTACTGATCATTCTCCTCCTTCATGATCTATCACTCCTCGCTCATCAACTCTCACCCCTATTACTGGCCCCCCTTCATCATCTATCACTCCTCGCTCATCAACTCTCACCACTATTACTGATCATTCTCCTCCTTCATCATCTATCACTCCTCGGTCATCAACTCTCGCCCATATTACTGATCATTCTCCTCCTTCATCATCTATCACTCCTCGCTCATCAACTCTCGCCCCTATTACTGGTCCTCCATCATCCATCATTCCTCGCTCATCAACTCTCATCTATATTACTGATCATTCTCCTCCTTCATCATCTATCACTCCTCGCTCATCAACTCTCACCCCTATTACTGATCCTCCTTCATCATCTATCACTCCTCGCTCATCAACTCTCAGCACTATTACTGATCATTCTCCTCCTTCATCATCTATCACTCCTCGCTCAGCAATTCTCGCCCCTATTACTGGTCCTCCATCATCCATCATTCCTCGCTCATCAACTCTCACCATATTACTGGTCATTGTCCACCTTCATCATCTATCACTCCTCATTCATCACCTCTCACCCCTTTTACTGGTCCTCCATTATCTATCACTCCTCGCTCAGCAACTCTCACCCCTATTACTGATCATTCTCCCCCTTCATCATCTATCACTCCTCGCTCATCAACTCTCACCCTGTTATTGGTCATTCTCCCCCTTCATCATCTATCACTCCTCGCTCATCAACTCTCACCCTGTTATTGGTCATTCTCCTCCTCCATTATCTATCACTCCTCGCTCAGCAACTCTCACCCTGTTATTGGTCATTCTCCTCCTTCATCATCTATCACTCCTCGCTCATCAACTCTCACCCCTATTACTGGTCATTCTCCCCCATCATCTATCACTCCTCGCTCATCAACTCTCACCCCTATTACTGATCCTCCTTCATCATCTATCACTCTTCACTCAATTGTCACCCCTATTACTGGTCATTCTCCACCTTCATCATCTATCACTCCTCATTCATCACCTCTCACCCCTATTACTGGTCATTCTCCACCTTCATCATCAATCACTCCTCGCTCATCACCTCTTACCCCTATTACTGGTCCTCCATTATCTATCACTCCTCGCTCATCAACTCTCACACCTATTACTGATCATTCTCCTCCTTCATGATCTATCACTCCTCGCTCATCAACTCTCACCCCTATTACTGGTCCCCCTTCATCATCTATCACTCCTCGCTCATCAACTCTCAGCACTATTACTGATCATTCTCCTCCTTCATCATCTATCACTCCTCGCTCAGCAATTTTTGCCCCTATTACTGGTCCTCCATCATCCATCATTCCTTGCTCATCAACTCTCACCCCTATTACTGATCATTCTCCTCCAACGTCTATCACTCCTCGCTCATCAACTCTCACCCCTATTACTGATCCTCCTTCATCATCTATCACTCTTCACTCAATTGTCACCCCTATTACTGATCATTCTGCTCCTTCATCATCTATCACTCCTCGCTCACCAACTCTCACCCCTATTACTGGTCATTCTCCTCCATCATCCATCACTCCTCGCTCATCAACTCTCACCCTATTACTGATCCTCCTTCATCATCTATCACTCTTCACTCAATTGTCACCCCTATTACTGGTCATTGTCCACCTTCATCATCTATCACTCCTTCGCTCATCACCTCTCACCCCTTTTACTGGTCCTCCATTATCTATCACTCCTCGCTCAGCAACTCTCACCCCTATTACTGATCATTCTCCCCCTTCATCATCTATCACTCCTCGCTCATCAACTCTCGCCCCTATTACTGGTCCTCCATCATCCATCATTCCTCTCTCATCAACTCTCACCTATATTACTGATCATTCTCCTCCTTCATCATCTATCACTCCTCGTTCATCAACTCTCACCCCTATTACTGATCCTCCTTCATCATCTATCACTCTTCACTCAATTGTCACCCATATTACTGGTCATTCTCCACCTTCATCATCTATCACTCCTCATTCATCACCTCTCACCCCTATTACTGGTCCTCCATTATCTATCACTCCTCACTCATCACCTCTGACCCCTATTACTGGTCCTCCATCATCTATCACTCCTCGCTCAGCAACTCTCACCCCTATTACTGGTCCTCCATCATCTATCACTCCTCACTCAGCAACTCTCACCCCTATTTCTGGTCATTCTCCTTCATCGTTGTGTATCACTCCTCGCTCAGGTGTCATGAATGTTGGTGTGATGAATGAGGGCTTGGCCGCTGTGTGATGTGTAGTCACTCTCGGGTTGGACGTGCTCCCGGTTGGCTCCTCCCTGTCTGGCGCTCCGTGTGCTGCTCCTGGCTTTGGATTGGCTCTTCACTCTCCATGGCTGCCGCTTCTCTCCTCTGACTGTACAGAGCCTCAGCCTGCGGCTCCCACACTGAACATGCGAGGGACGGGGGATGGGGAGGGAGGTTCCAGGACACCATGCAAGGGCAGATTCCCCGGGAGAGGGACAGTCTGTCACTTGGGATTCTCATTGGTCAGAGAGTGAATCTGGGTGGAGCAGAACAGTCTGTCACTTAGAATGCCCATTGGTCAGAGAGTGAGCCTGGATGGAGAAGAACAGTCTGTCACTTGGGATGCCCATTGGTCAGAGAGTGAGTCTGGGTGGAGCAGAACAGTCTGTCACTTGGGATGCCCATTGGTCAGAGAGTGAGTCTGGGTGGAGCAGAACACTGTCACTTGGGATGCCCATTGGTCAGAGAGTGAGTCTGGGTGGAGCAGAACAGTCTGACTCTTGGGATTCCCATTGGTCAGAGAGTGAGTCTGGGTGGAACAGAACACAGTCACTTGGGATGCCCATTGGTCAGAGAGTGAGTCTGGATGGAGCAGAAAAGTCTGTCACTTAGAATGCCCATTGGTCAGAGAGTGAGTCTGGGTGGAGCAGAACGGTCTGTCACTTAGAATGCCCATTGGTCAGAGAGTAAGTCTGGGTGGAGCAGAACAGTCTGTCACTTGGGATTCTCATTGGTCAGAGAGTGAATCTGGGTGGAGCAGAACAGTCTGTCACTTAGGATGCCCATTGGTCAGAGAGTGAGTCTGGATGGAGCAGAACAGTCTGTCACTTGGGATGCCCATTGGTCAGAGAGTGAGCCTGGATGGAGCAGACCAGTCTGTCACTTAGGATGCCCATTGGTCAGAGAGTGAGCCTGGGTAGAGCAGAACAGTCTGTCACTTAGGATGCCCATTGGTCAGAGAGTGAGTCTGGATGGAGCAGAACAGTCTGTCACTTGGGATTCTCATTGGTCAGAGAGTGAATCTGGGTGGAGCAGAACAGTCTGTCACTTGGGATGCCCATTGGTCAGAGAGTGAAGCTGGGTGGAGCAGAACAGTCTGTCACTTGGGATTCTCATTGGTCAGAGAGTGAATCTGGGTAGAGCAGAACAGTCTTTCACTTAGGATGCCCATTGGCCAGAGAGTGAGTCTGGGTGAAGCAGAGCAGTCTGTCACTTGGGATGCCCATTGGTCAGAGAGTGAGTCTGTGTGGATGAGAACAGTCTGTCACTTGGGATTCTCATTGGTCAGAGAGTGAGCCTGGGTGAAGCAGAGCAGTCCGTCACTTGGGATGCCCATTGGTCAGAGAGTGATTCTGGGTGGAGCAGAACAGTCTGTCACTTGGGATTCTGATTGGTCAGATAGTGAGTCTGGGTGGAGCAGAACAGTCTGTCACTTGGGATTCTCATTGGTCAGAGAGTGAGTCTGGGTGGAACAGAACAGTCTGTCACTTGGGATGCCCATTGGTCAGAGAGTGAGTCTGGGTGGAACAGAACAGTCTGTCACTTGGGATTCTCATTGGTCAGAGAGTGAGTCTGGGTGGAGCAGAACAGTCTGTCACCTGGGATTCTCATTGGTCAGAGAGTGAGTGTGGGTGGAGCAGAGCAGAGCAGTCTGTCACTTAGGATTCTCATTGGTCAGAGAGTGAGCTTGGGTGGAGAAGAACAGTCTGTCACTTGGGATGCCCATTGGTCAGAGAGCGAGTCTGGGTGGAGCAGAACAGTCTAGCACTTGGGATGCCCATTGGTCAGAGAGTGAGTCTGGGTGGAACAGAGCAGTCTGTCACTTAGGATGCCCATTGGTCAGAGAGTGAGTGTGGGTGGAGTAGAACAGTCTGTCACTTGGGATTCTCATTGGTCAGAGAATGAATCTGGGTGGAGCAGAACAGTCTGTCACTTGGGATGCCCATTGGTCAGAGAGTGAGCCTGGGTGGAGCAGAGCAGTCTGTCACTTGGCTTTCTCATTGGTCAGAGAGTGAGTCTGGATGGAACAGAACAGTCTGTCACTTAGGATGCCCATTGGTCAGAGAGTGAGTGTGGGTGGAGTAGAACAGTCTGTCACTTAGGATGCCCATTGGTCAGAGAGTGAGTGTGGGTGGAGTAGAACAGTCTGTCACTTAGGATTCTCATTGGTCAGAGAGTGAGCTTGGGTGGAGCAGAACAGTCTGTCACTTGGGATGCCCATTGGTCAGAGAGTGAGCCTGGGTGGAGCAGAACAGTCTGTCACTTGGGATGCCCATTGGTCAGAGAGTGAGTCTGGGTGGAGTAGAACAGTCTGTCACTTGGGATGCCCATTGGTCAGAGAGTGAGCCTGGGTGGAACAGAGCAGTCTGTCACTTGGGATTCTCATTGATCAGAGAGTGAGTCTGGGTGGAACGGAGCAGTCTGTCACTTAGAATGCCCATTGGTCAGAGAGTGAGTCTGGGTGGAGCAGAACAGTCTGTCACTTGGGATTCTCATTGGTCAGAGAGTGAGCCTGGGTAGAGAAGAACAGTCTGTCACTTGGGATTCTCATTGGCCAGAGAGTGAGTCTGGGTGGAGAAGAACAGTCTGTCACTTGGGATTATCATTGGTCAGAGAGTGAGTCTGGGTGGAGAAGAACAGTCTGTCACTTGGGATGCGCATTGCTCAGAGAGTGAGCCTGGGTGGAGCAGAACAGTCTGTCACTTGGGATTCTCATTGGTCAGAGAGTGATTCTGGGTGGAACAGAACAGTCTGTCACTTGGGATGCCCATTGGTCAGAGAGTGAGCCTGGGTGGAGCAGAACAGTCTGTTACTTGGGATTCTCATTGGTTTAGAGAGTGAATCTGGGTGGAGCAGAACAGTCTGTCACTTAGGATGCCCACTGGTCAGAGAGTGAGTCTGGATGGAGCAGAACAGTCTGTCACTTAGGATGCCCATTGGTCAGAGAGTGAGTCTGGGTGGAACAGAACACTCTGTCACTTGGGATTCTCATTGGTCAGAGAGTGAATCTGGGTGGAGCAGAACAGTCTGTCACTTAGGATGCCCATTGGTCAGAGAGTGAGCCTGGGTAGAGCAGAACAGTCCGTCACTTAGGATGCTTATTGGTCAGAGAGTGAGTCTGGATGGAGCAGAACAGTCTGTCACTTAGGATGCCCATTGGTCAGAGAGTGAGCCTGGGTGGAGAAGAACAGTCTGTCACTTGGGATGCGCATTGCTCAGAGAGTGAGCCTGGGTGGAGCAGAACAGTCTGTCACTTGGGATTCTCATTGGTCAGAGAGTTATTTTGGGTGGAACAGAACAGTCTGTCACTTGGGATGCCCATTGGTTAGAGAGTGAATCTGGGTGGAGCAGAACAGTCTGTCACTTGGGATTCTCATTGGTCAGAGAGTTATTTTGGGTGGAACAGAACAGTCTGTCACTTAGGATGCCCATTGGTCAGAGAGTGAATCTGGGTGGAGCAGAACATTCTGTCACTTAGGATGCCCATTGGTCAGAGAGTGAGTCTGGATGGAGCAGAACAGTCTGTCACTTAGGATGCCTATTGGTCAGAGAGTGGGCCTGGGTAGAACAGAACAGTCTGTCACTTATGATGCCCATTGGTCAGAGAGTGAGCCTGGGTAGAGCAGAACAGTCTGTCACTTGGGATGCCCATTGGTCAGAGAGTGAGTCTGGATGGAGCAGAACAGTCTGTCACTTAGGATGCCCATTGGTCAGAGAGTGAATCTGGGTGGAGCAGAACATTCTGTCACTTAGGATGCCCATTGGTCAGAGAGTGAGTCTGGATGGAGCAGAACAGTCTGTCACTTAGGATGCCCATTGGTCAGAGAGTGAGTCTGGATGGAGCAGAACATTCTGTCACTTAGGATGCCCATTGGTCAGAGAGTGAATCTGGGTGGAGCAGAACATTCTGTCACTTAGGATGCCCATTGGTCAGAGAGTGAGTCTGGATGGAGCAGAACAGTCTGTCACTTAGGATGCCTATTGGTCAGAGAGTGGGCCTGGGTAGAACAGAACAGTCTGTCACTTATGATGCCCATTGGTCAGAGAGTGAGCCTGGGTGGAGCAGAACAGTCTGTCACTTGGGATGCCCATTGGTCAGAGAGTGAGTCTGGATGGAGCAGAACAGTCTGTCACTTGGGATGCCCATTGGTCAGAGAGTGAGTCTGGATGGAGCAGAACAGTCTGTCACTTGGGATGCCCATTGGTCAGAGAGTGAAGCTGGGTGGAGCAGAACAGTCTGTCACTTGGGATTCTCATTGGTCAGAGAGTGAATCTGGGTGGAGCAGAACAGTCTGTCACTTAGGATGCCCATTGGTCAGAGACTGAGCCTGGGTGGAGCAGAACAGTCTGTCACTTAGGATGCCCATTGGTCAGAGAGTGAGTCTGGATGGAGCAGAACAGTCTGTCACTTAGGATGCCCATTGGTCAGAGAGTGAGTCTGGATGGAGCAGAACAGTCTGTCACTTGGAATGCCCATTGGCCAGAGAGTGAGTCTGGGTGAAGCAGAGCAGTCTGTCACTTGGGATGCCCATTGGTCAGAGAGTGAGTCTGTGTGGAAGAGAACAGTCTGTCACTTGGGATTCTCATTGGTCAGAGAGTGAGCCTGGGTGAAGCAGAGCAGTCCGTCACTTGGGATGCCCATTGGTCAGAGAGCGAGTCTGGGTGGAACAGAACAGTCTGTCACTTGAGATTCTCATTGGTCAGAGAGTGATTCTGGGTGGAGCAGAACAGTCTGTCACTTGGGATTCTGATTGGTCAGATAGTGAGTCTGGGTGGAGCAGAACAGTCTGTCACTTGGGATTCTCATTGGTCAGAGAGTGAGTCTGGGTGGAACAGAACAGTCTGTCACTTGGGATTCTCATTGGTCAGAGAGTGAGTCTGGGTGGAGCAGAACAGTCTGTCACCTGGGATTCTCATTGGTCAGAGAGTGAGTGTGGGTGGAGCAGAGCAGTCTGTCACTTAGGATTCTCATTGGTCAGAGAGTGAGCTTGGGTGGAGAAGAACAGTCTGTCACTTGGGATGCCCATTGGTCAGAGAGCGAGTCTGGGTGGAGCAGAACAGTCTGGCACTTGGGATGCCCATTGGTCAGAGAGTGAGTCTGGGTGGAACAGAGCAGTCTGTCACTTAGGATGCCCATTGGTCAGAGAGTGAGTGTGGGTGGAGTAGAACAGTCTGTCACTTGGGATTCTCATTGGTCAGAGAATGAATCTGGGTGGAGCAGAACAGTCTGTCACTTGGGATGCCCATTGGTCAGAGAGTGAGTGTGGGTGGAGTAGAACAGTCTGTCACTTAGGATTCTCATTGGTCAGAGAGTGAGCTTGGGTGGAGCAGAACAGTCTGTCACTTGGGATGCCCATTGGTCAGAGAGTGAGCCTGGGTGGAGCAGAACAGTCTGTCACTTGGGATGCCCATTGGTCAGAGAGTGAGTCTGGGTGGAGTAGAACAGTCTGTCACTTGGGATGCCCATTGGTCAGAGAGTGAGCCTGGGTGGAACAGAGCAGTCTGTCACTTGGGATTCTCATTGATCAGAGAGTGAGTCTGGGTGGAACGGAGCAGTCTGTCACTTAGAATGCCCATTGGTCAGAGAGTGAGTCTGGGTGGAGCAGAACAGTCTGTCACTTGGGATTCTCATTGGTCAGAGAGTGAGCCTGGGTAGAGAAGAACAGTCTGTCACTTGGGATTCTCATTGGCCAGAGAGTGAGTCTGGGTGGAGAAGAACAGTCTGTCACTTGGGATGCGCATTGCTCAGAGAGTGAGCCTGGGTGGAGCAGAACAGTCTGTCACTTGGGATTCTCATTGGTCAGAGAGTGATTCTGGGTGGAACAGAACAGTCTGTCACTTGGGATGCCCATTGGTCAGAGAGTGAGCCTGGGTGGAACAGAACACTCTGTCACTTGTTATTCTCATTGGTCAGAGAGTGAGCCTGGGTAGAGCAGAACAGTCCGTCACTTAGGATGCTTATTGGTCAGAGAGTGAGTCTGGATGGAGCAGAACAGTCTGTCACTTAGGATGCCCATTGGTCAGAGAGTGAGTCTGGGTGGAACAGAACACTCTGTCACTTGTTATTCTCATTGGTCAGAGAGTGAGCCTGGGTGGAGAAGAACAGTCTGTCACTTGGGATTCTCATTGGTCAGAGAGTGAGTCTGGGTGGAGAAGAACAGTCTGTCACTTGGGATGCGCATTGCTCAGAGAGTTATTTTGGGTGGAACAGAACAGTCTGTCACTTGGGATGCCCATTGGTCAGAGAGTGAATCTGGGTGGAGCAGAACAGTCTGTCACTTAGGATGCCCATTGGTCAGAGAGTGAATCTGGGTGGAGCAGAACATTCTGTCACTTAGGATGCCCATTGGTCAGAGAGTGAGTCTGGATGGAGCAGAACAGTCTGTCACTTAGGATGCCTATTGGTCAGAGAGTGGGCCTGGGTAGAACAGAACAGTCTGTCACTTATGATGCCCATTGGTCAGAGAGTGAGCCTGGGTGGAGCAGAACAGTCTGTCACTTGGGATGCCCATTGGTCAGAGAGTGAGTCTGGATGGAGCAGAACAGTCTGTCACTTTGGATGCCCATTGGTCAGAGAGTGAGCCTGGGTAGAGCAGAACAGTCTGTCACTTGGGATGCCCATTGGTCAGAGAGTGAGTCTGGATGGAGCAGAACAGTCTGTCACTTAGGATGCCCATTGGTCAGAGAGTGAATCTGGGTGGATCAGAACATTCTGTCACTTAGGATGCCCATTGGTCAGAGAGTGAGTCTGGATGGAGCAGAACAGTCTGTCACTTAGGATGCCTATTGGTCAGAGAGTGGGCCTGGGTAGAACAGAACAGTCTGTCACTTATGATGCCCATTGGTCAGAGAGTGAGCCTGGGTGGAGCAGAACAGTCTGTCACTTGGGATGCCCATTGGTCAGAGAGTGAGTCTGGATGGAGCAGAACAGTCTGTCACTTGGGATGCCCATTGGTCAGAGAGTGAGTCTGGATGGAGCAGAACAGTCTGTCACTTGGGATTCTCATTGGTCAGAGAGTGAGTCTGGGTGGAGCAGAACAGTCTGTCACTTGGGATTCTCATTGGTCAGAGAGTGAGTCTGGGTGGAGCAGAACAGTCTGTCACTTGGGATGCCCATTGGTCAGAGAGTGAGTCTGGGTGGAACAGAACACTGTCACTTGGGATTCTCATTGGTCAGAGAGTGAGTCTGGGTGGAGCAGAACAATCTGTCACTTAGAACACTCATCAGTCAGAGATTGAATCAAAAATTTCTTTCTTTCAAGTTAAGGAAGAGGATCGAAGAAAGTGCAAAGAGCCGAAGAGAGGTAAAGTGTCTGCGGGCGGAATGATGTCCGATGATTGCGCTCTCTGGTTGTTGTTACAATGTATCACTGTCACTATGAGATCGTTCCTCATATCATCCCCGGGATGGGACCTCATCGTCTCTTCACATTGTTATCAGTGGTGGGCGTTGTGGGGATACCGGCCTGGTCTGATGGCTCCCCCTGGTGTTATCTATGTGAATTGACACTTTCTATTACAATGTACACATGATGCTTTACTGATGTCATGGGGGTGGGGCATCAGTGAAGGCGGGATCTCCCTCCTGTCAGTGATTGGAGGATACAGAGGAGGCGGGGCTATCAGTGGGACGATGTGTATAAACTGCTTTCTGTGCGTTTTCCATCCTTCTGCGTTCTACTGCATCTCCACCCCCGGATGACCGGCACCACCTTTATTATGTTTTCTGTAGATGATAATAAACCGATCGTGTCCTTTAAATGATCCCCGATGGGGGATGGGATCTTCTCATTCACCGAGATCAGAGATAATGAGAACCCAATAGAGCCTTTCCTGGGGCGCCCCCTAACCCCCATATACTCCCCCGATTACACCCCCAGATTCCCCCCCCCGATTACACTCCCAGATGCCCCCCTCATTACATCCCCAGATCCCCCCCGATTACACCCCCAGATACCCCCCTCATTGCAACCCCCAGATTCCCCCCATTACACCCCCAGATACCCCCCTGATTACACCCCCAGATGCCCCCCTAATTACACCCCCAGATCCCCCCGATTAACCCCCAGATACCCCCCAGATTCTCCCCCCCGATTACACCCCCAGATCCCCCCCCAATTACACCCCCAGATACCCCCCTGATTACACCCCCAGATACCCCCCTCATTGAAACCCCCAGATTCCCCCCAGATACCCCCTAATTACACCCCCAGATACCCCCCGATTAACCCCCAGATCCCCCCCCCGGATTACACCACCAGATCCCCCCCAATTACACCCCCAGATACCCCCCTGATTACACCCCCAGATGCCCCCCCACCTTGATTACAGCCCCAGATACTCCCCCACCCTGATTATACCCCCACTCTGATCACCCCCCTAGATTCCCCCCACTGATTACACCCCCAGATACCCCCCACCAATTACACCCCCAGATACCCCCTGATTCCACCCCCAGATACCCCCCCACCCTGATTACACCCCCAGATACCCCCCACCCTGATTACACCATCTGATACTCCCCCACCCTGATTACACCCCTGATACCCCCACTCTGATCACCCCCCTAGAAACCCCCACTGATTACACCCCCCAGACACCCCCACCCTCTGATTACACCCCCAGATACCCCCCCACTCTGATTACACCCCAAGATACTCCCCCACCCTGATTACACCCCCAGGAACCCCCCCCACCCTGATCACCCCCCCAGATACACCCCCACTCTGATTACACCCCCAGGAACCCCCCCACCCTGATCACCCCCCCAGATACGCCCCACTCTGAATACACCCCCAGATACCCCCCACTCTGATTACACCCCCAATACTCCACCACCCTGATTACAAACCCAGATACTCCCCCACTCTGATTACACTCCCAGATACTCCCCCACTCTGATTACACCCCCCGATACCCCACCACCCGGATTACACCCCCAGACACCCCCCATGCTGATTACACTCCCAGAATACCCCCCCACCCCGATTACACCCCCAGACACCCCCACCCTGATTACACCCCCAGAATACCCCCCACTCTGATTACCCCTCCAGATACCCCCCACTATGATCACCCCCCAGATCCCCCCCTGATTACACCCCCAGATACCCCCCTGATTACACCCCTAGATACCCCCCACCCTGATTACACTCCCAGTTACCCCCCACTCTGTTCACCCCCCCCCAGATACCCTCCACTCTGATTACACTCTCCGTATACCCCCAAATTCTTACTCTCTGATCATACCCCCCCACTCTGAACACACACTCCAGATACCCTACACTCTGATCACACCCCCGATACTCCCCAACACTCTGATCACACCCCCATATACCCCCACTCTGATCACACCCCCCAGATTTCCTCCAATCAGATCACACCCCAAATACCCCCCACCCTGAACACATTCCCCAGATACCCCCCCTCCCTGATCACACCTCCATATACCCCCCATTCCTCCAGTCTGATCAGATCTCACCGGCCCTGTCTGAACCTCTCTAAGTGTTGCACCTAGGGCGATCGGTCCTGGTGGTATAGTCTTCTCTTCCTGTCCGGGGGGATAGTCTTCTCTTCCTGTCCGGGGGGATAGTCTTCTCTTCCTGTCCTGGGGGATAGTCTTCTCTTCCTGTCCTGGGGGGATAGTATTCTCTTCCTGTCCGGGGGGGGGGGGGTAGTCTTCTCCTCCTGTCCTGGGGGGATAGTTTTCTCTTCTTGTCCTGGGGGGATAGTCTTCTCTTCCTGTCCTGGGGGGATAGTCTTTTCTTCCTGTCCTGGGAGGGATAGTCTTCTCTTCCTGTCCTGGGGGATAGTCTTCTCTTCCTATCCTGGGGGGATAGTCTTCTCTTCCTGTCTTGGGGGGATAGTCTTCTCGTCCTGTCCTGGGGGATAGGCTTCTCTTCTTGTCCTGGAGGGGATAGTCTTCTCTTCCTGTCCTGGGGGGGATAGTCTTTACTTCCTGTCCTTGGGGGGTAGTCTTCTCTTCCTGTCCTGGGGGATAGGCTTCTCTTCTTGTCCTGGAGAGGATAGTCTTCTCTTCCTGTCCTGGGGGGATAGTCTTTTCTTCCTGTCCTTGGGGGGTAGTCTTCTCTTCCTGTCCTGGGGGATAGTCTTCTCTTCCTGTCTTGGGGGGGATAGTCTTCTCTTCCTGTCCTGGGGGATAGTCTTCTCTTCCTGTCCTGGAGGGATAGTCTTATCTTCCTGTCCTGGGGGGATAGTCTTCTCTTCCTGTCCTGGGGGGATAGTCTTCTCTTCCTGTCTTGGGGGAGATAGTCTTCTCTTCCTGTCCTGGGGGATAGGCTTCACTTCTTGTCCTGGAGGGGATAGTCTTCTCTTCCTGTCCTGGGGGGGATAGTCTTTTCTTCCTGTCCTTGGGGGGTAGTCTTCTCTTCCTGTCCTGGGGATAGTCATATAGTTACATAGTTAGCCAGGTTGAAAAAAGACACAAGTCCATCCAGTTCAACCTTAAAAACAAATAAATAAAATAAAAAATAATCGTACAATCCAGATACCCAATTTTATGCCCACAATTGATCCAGAGGAAGGCGAAAAAAAAACCCAGCAGAGCATGCTCCAATTTACTACAGCAGGGGAAAAAAATTCCTTCCTGATCCCCCAATAGGCGATCGGATTTTCCCTGGATCAACTTTACCTATGTTAGTACCTAGTTATATTATGTACCATCAGGAAAGTATCCAAGCCTTTCTTAAAGCAATCTACTGAACTGGCCAGAACCACCTCTGGTGGGAGTCTATTCCACATTTTCACTGCTCTAACTGTGAAGAAACCTTTCCGTACTTGAAGCTGAAATCTCTTTTCCTCTAGACGTAAAGAGTGCCCCCGTGTCCTCTGGGTTGACCGTACAGAGAACAACTCAACACCAAGTTCACTATATGGACCCCTAATATATTTGAACATGTTAATCATATCCCCCCTTAATCTCCTCTTCTCAAGAGTGAATAAATTTAGTTCCTCTAATCTCTCCTCATAGCTGAGTTCCTCCATGCCTCTTATCAGTTTGGTTGCCCTTCTCTGCACTTTCTCCAGTTCCCCGATGTCCTTTTTGAGAACTGGTGCCCAAAACTGAACGGCATATTCCAGGTGAGGTCTTACTAATGATTTGAACAGGGGCAAAATGATATCTCTTTCTCTGGAGTCCATACCTCTCTTAATACAAGAAAGGACTTTGCTCGCTTTGCAAACAGCAGCTTGGCATTGCATGTTGTTATTGAGCTTATGGTCTACCAAAACCCCCAGATCCTTCTCCACTATGGATTCCCCCAGTTGTACTCCCCCTAGCATGTATGATGCATGCATATTCTTAGGCCCCAAGTGCATAACTTTACATTTATCAACATTAAACCTCATCTGCCACATAGTCGCCCAATTAGACAGTGTATTGAGGTCGGCTTGTAAATTGGAGACATCCTGTAAAGACGTTATTCCACTGCATATCTTGGTGTCATCTGCAAAGACAGAAATATTACTTTTGATGCCAGACCCAATGTCATTTATAAAGATGTTAAAAAGTAAGGGTCCCAACACTGAACCTTGGGGTACACCACTGATAACCTTAGACCATTCAGAGTAAGAGTCATTAACCACGACTCTTTGAATTCTGTCTTCTAGCCAATTTTCTATCCATTTACAAACTGATATTTCCAAACCTGTAGACTTTACCTTACACATGAGCCGTGTGTGCGGAACTGTATCGAATGCTTTTGCAAAATCCAAGTATACCACGTCCACCGCCACCCCTCTGTCCAAGGTTTTACTTACCTCCTCATAAAAAGAAATCAGATTTGTCTGACAACTTCTGTCTTTCATGAATCCATGCTGTCTGTTGCTTAAAGTGTTATTGTTCAGCAAGAACTCGTCGATGTGGTCTTTTATTAAACGCTCCAGTATCTTCCCAGCTATAGAAGTTAAGCTAACAGGTCTATAGTTAGTTGGTAAAGACTTTGATCCCTTTTTAAATATAGGCACCACGTTCGCCCTGCGCCAATCCAGTGGGACTATTCCCGTCATTAATGAGTCCCTATCTTCCTGTCCTGGGGGGATAGTCTTCTCTTCCTGTCCTGGGGGGATAGTCTTCTCTTCCTGTCCTTGGGGGGATAGTCTTCTCTTTCGGTCCTGGGGGGATAGTCTTCTCTTCCTGTCTTGGGGGGATAGTCTTCTCTTCCTATCCTGGGGGGATAGTCTTCTCTTCCTGTCCTGGGGGGGATAGTCTTATCTTCCTGTCCTTGGGGGGTAGTCTTCTCTTCCTGTCCTGGGGGATAGGCTTCTCTTCTTGTCCTGGAGGGGATAGTCTTCTCTTCCTGTCCTGGGGGGATAGTCTTCTCTTCCTGTCCTGGGGGGATAGTCTTCTCTTCCTGTCTTGGGGGAGATAGTCTTCTCTTCCTGTCCTGGGGGATAGTCTTCTCTTCCTGTCCTGGGGGATAGTCTTCTCTTCCTGTCCTGGGGGATAGTCTTCTCTTCCTGTCCTGGGGGGATAGTCTTATCTTCCTGTCCTTGGGGGGTAGTCTTCTCTTCCTGTCCTGGGGGATAGGCTTCTCTTCTTGTCCTGGAGGGGATAGTCTTCTCTTCCTGTCCTGGGGGGATAGTCTTCTCTTCCTGTCTTGGGGGGGATAGTCTTCTCTTCCTGTCCTGGGGGATAGTCTTCTCTTCCTGTCCTGGGGGATAGTCTTATCTTCCTGTCCTGGGGGGATAGTCTTCTCTTCCTGTCCTGGGGGGATAGTCTTCTCTTCCTGTCCTTGGGGGGATAGTCTTCTCTTTTGGTCCTGGGGGGATAGTCTTCTCTTCCTGTCTTGGGGGGATAGTCTTCTCTTCCTATCCTGGGGGGGATAGTCTTCTCTTCCTGTCCTGGGGGGATAGTCTTATCTTCCTGTCCTTGGGGGGTAGTCTTCTCTTCCTGTCCTGGGGGATAGGCTTCTCTTCTTGTCCTGGAGGGGATAGTCTTCTCTTCCTGTCCTGGGGGGATAGTCTTCTCTTCCTGTCCTTGGGGGGATAGTCTTCTCTTTCGGTCCTGGGGGATAGTGTTCTCTTCCTGTCCTGGGGGGATAGTCTTCTCTTTCGGTCCTGGGGGGATAGTCTTCTCTTCCTGTCCTGGGGGGATAGTCTTCTCTTCCTGTCCTGGGGGGATAGTCTTATCTTCCTGTCCTGGGGGGATAGTCTTCTCTTCCTGTCCTGGGGGGGATAGTCTTCTCTTTCGGTCCTGGGGGGATAGTCTTCTCTTTCGGTCCTGGGGGGGATAGTCTTCTCTTCCTGTACTGTGAATGTGATTTGGACTCCATCTATGATTGGCTGCATCACCTCTCATCTATGTCCACCCAATGCCTCATCGTCTCCTATTTATACATAAAACCTTCCCCATTGCAGCATTGATGATTGACTCAACCAATAAAAAGGCTCTCCCGTGACAATATAGCCGATGGCGGTGGGCGGTGTCAAGTGTCCGTGGTGTTCTTGTGACTTTGTGGCCTTCTCCATCTGCTTGTTAATCTTATCTCTCGTTTGACGTGTTCCGTCTCGTCTCCGGGCGCAGAATTTTCCGGTGTCTAAGTCTTGTTTTGTATCCCTCCAGACCACCACTCTGATTGGCCTGTTGAAGACGGCCCGCCTCCTGCGCTTGGTACGAGTGGCCCGTAAGTTAGACCGATACTCGGAGTACGGAGCTGCCGTCCTCTTCCTCCTCATGTGCACCTTCGCCCTCATCGCTCATTGGCTGGCCTGCATCTGGTACGCCATTGGTCACATGGAACACTACGACCAGGAATATCGATCGATCGGCTGGCTCTATTCGCTGGGCACCCAGATCATGAAGCCGTACAACAACAGCAACATGAAGTCGGGGCCGTCCATCAACGACAAGTATGTCACCGCCCTCTACTTCACCTTCAGTAGTCTGACCAGCGTGGGCTTCGGGAACGTGTCCCCCAACACCAACTCCGAGAAGATCTTCTCCATATGCGTCATGCTGATCGGATGTAAGTATAGCTCCATCATATACCGTTGTGGTGAAGGGAACCAGACACTAGACAATGTGCACTGCCGAAAAAAAAACCTTTGTTTTCATTTCATTTGTTTTTGTTTTTTTTCATAAATGAGAAAATTCTGAAATGAGAAAATTAGAAAATTCAGACATTTGAAAATTCTGAAATGAGAAAATTAGAAAATTGGGACATTTGAAAATTCGTAAATTCGAAAGATTGAAAGTTCGTAAAATGGGAAATTCGAAAATTCTGAAATGAGAAAATTTGAAAATTCAGACATTTGAAAATTCTGAAATTAGCAAATTAGAAAATTTGGACATTTGAAAATTCTGAAATTAGAAAATTAGAAAATTCTGACATTTGAAAATTCTGAAATTAGAAAATTCGGACATTTGAAAATTCTGAAATTTGAAAATTCGGACATTTAAAAATTCGGACATTTAAAAATTCTGAAATTAGAAAATTCAGGCATTTGAAAATTCGTAAATTTGAAAGATTGAAAGTTCGTAAAATCGGAAATTCGGAATTCAAAAGTCTGAATCGTAAAATGGGAAATTAGAAAATTCGGACATTTAAAAATTCTGAAATGAGAAAATTCGGGCATTTGAAAATCCTGACATTAGAAAATTCGGGCATTTGAAAATTCGTAAATTCGAAAGATTGAAAGTTCGTAAAATCGGAAATTAGAAAATTCGGAATTCAAAAGTCTGAAAAATCTGAAAATTCGGAAATGAGAAAATCCAAAAATAAAAAAAGGAAAATCCGAAAAGTAAAAGAACGGAAATCCCCAAATTCTAAATAATAACCAACTAAATAACTAATAATAACTAACTATTAAATTACAGGTATTGGAATTTTCTTTTAAATTTGGCTGTTACAGAACGTAACGAATACGAATTTATCCAAAATGACGAATTATCAAAAATAACAAATGCCGCGTTTCTAAACAAATGGAACAGAACTAATTAATAATAAATAATAATAATAATGATAAAATGTTTTTATTGTTATTATAATTATTCATTATTAATTTGTTACGTTCCATTCGTTTAGGCTCGACATTTGTTATTTCGGATAATTCGTAACTTCGGATAAATTCGTTGTCCTTACGTTCACTAACAGCCAAATTTGAAAGCAAATTCCAATACTTATGATTTAATAGTTAAGTTATTATTTCAGATTTTTGAATTTTCAGGTTTTCGGATTTAGAAATTTTCAAATTTACGAATACTCTGAAAAATTTGTTAGACTTTTTTTTTTTCGTTAATTCGGATATTTCCGAATTAGCGAATTTGTCGAAATTCGTTAAAAACCGGAACGAAACGAATTGTCCAGTGATCGCCCCGCCCCCCCCGCCCATGCCGGTGTTCTGTTCACACAGCCAACTCGTCCGAAATCTTCAATCACGTGACTTCCGGGGTCTCTCCCGCAGCAGCAGATTTCGGCGAATTGGCTCTACTGCTCAGGAGCGCGTGCGCTGCCCCAACACCTTGCGCATGTGCACTGGCAGCTGTTGGAGAACTCAACGAGCTTGCCTTGCGCATGCGTGCTGCAATGATTGGAAGATTCAACAAGGGGGGGGGGGTTATGTTATTCTGTCGGGTGCACGCGCGTGCGTGGGCAGTAAAGCCAAGTCGTTCGAAGTCTGCTGCTGGAGAGTCACCGGAAAGGGACACGATTGGAGATTTCGTCGAGTTGGCGGTTTTTAACAGAACATCGGCGCTGAATTGGTGATCACATGACTTTGTCTATAAACAAACAGCCTTAAAGATAGTTTCGGTCTTATTTATTAACAAAGCCGCGTGATCACCGTGTCGGCACTGAATCAGGCCTCATGCGGTTTTGTCTATAAAACAAACACTATTAGAGTAAAGTTCGGTCTTGTTTATAAACAAAGCCATTGATCATCACGCCTGAACCAAATTGGTGATCACATGACTGTCTATAAACGGTCTTAAAGATACGTTTTGTCTTTTTTAGCAACAAAGCCCTTGACCACCATGTTGGCATGATCACATGACTTTGTCTATAAACCGCGCACGAGCCAGCTTTAATCAACAAAGCCATGTGATCGCCCGTGCCGGCACTGAATTGATGATCAAATGACTTTGTTTATAAACAGACAGCATCAGAATTTAGGTTTTCAACAAACTCATTGCCCACCAAATCAGCACTGAGTAGGTGATCACGTGGCTTTGTTTATAAACAGACCGTATTAAGGCTCAGTTCACATGTAGGTGTCCGGGATCCTTCTGCCCGAGATTCGGGAAGCCTAAATGTGAACGGAGCCTTAATATTGTACTCAGTGCTGATTTGGCGGGCAATCCCAAATCGCCGGATGCCCTTGCGGCCCCCATCACTTCCCATGGCACCCCGATTCCAGAACTTCTTTTGGGTCACAGGCGTGTTCTGTTTGCGTGATTTTACCGCGATCCGTCTGGCGACAATCGTGGCAAAATCACGGGAAGATCAGGGTGCCATTGGAAGTGACGGGCGAATCGATCGGGCGTCCCGCGATTTGCGGCGATTGCGGGCAGAATTCGTGTAGAGATCCTGGAAGCCTAGATGTGAACGGAGCCTAAAGTTAGGTTTGGTCTAATTTATAAACAAAGCCATTGCTCACCACACCTGAGCCGAATTGGTGATCACATGACTGTCTATAAACAGCTGTAAAGATACTTTTGGCCTTGGTGATCACATGACTGTCTATATAAAGATACGTTTAGCAACAAAGTTCTGGATGAGGCCGTTTCTGGATATCTGTGCGGTGTCACACCGCCATCTACAGGACATTCAGAGGAAGAGCAGCCAATAGCATTTTCCAGTTGTCTGCAGATTTTCCCGACAAAAAAAAAAAAAAAAGCAAAAGATCTGCTCCCGTCTCCTGATAGAAGAATCTTCCCCAGCGATGCATCCTGCACTTAAAATGATCAGCAATAAGTACTGTCTGTGTTACTCTGCAGCCACCAATCTATTTATTATCCAGGGTAGGCGTGCTTCCTTTGGTGATGCGGCATCACAGACCCGTCCTCCTGTAAAAGGTGGCGGCGCCGTGTTCCCAGACTCCGCCCTTTGCTGATGTAGAACTAGAACTCCACCCCGGGGACAGATGCTTGTTCAGACGGTGCACATTGCAGTATCTATAGTGGAGTAAATGTAACATTGTCTCTCCTTTCCTCTTCTCCAGCGTTGATGTACGCCAGCATTTTCGGGAATGTGTCTGCCATCATCCAGAGGTTGTATTCCGGCACCGCCAGGTACCACACACAGATGCTGCGGGTCCGAGAGTTCATCCGATTCCACCAGATTCCCAACCCCCTACGCCAGCGACTGGAGGAGTATTTCCAACACGCCTGGTCATACACCAACGGCATTGACATGAACGCGGTGAGTCCATCGTCTCTGACAACCCCTGACAACTATTGTGTCTCACCTTCGGTCTTCACCAGAAATCTCTGTGACCCCGATGTCCTCCACCGTCACCCACCGTCCTCCATCGTCCACCCTCCACCGTCACCCACCGTCCTCCACCGTCACCCACCGTCCTCCACCGTCACCCACCATCCTCCACCGTCACCCACCGTCCTCCACCGTCACCCACCGTCCTCCACCATCACCCACCGTCCTCCACCATCACCCACCGTCCTCCACCATCACCCACCATCCTCCACCGTCACCCACCGTCCTCCACCGTCACCCAATGTCCTCCACCGTCACCCACCATCCTCCACCGCTCCTTCCACTGCCCTCCACCGCCATCCACCGTCCTCCATCGTCCACCCTCCACCGCCCTCCACCATCACCCACCATCCTCCACCATCACCCACCATCCTCCACTGCTCCCTTTACCGCTCTCCACCATCCTCCATCGTCCACCCTCCACCGTCACCCACCATCCTCCACCATCACCCACTGTCCTCCACTGCTCCTTCTACCGCCCTCCACCGTCCTCCATCGTCCACCCTCCACCTTCACCCACCATCCTCCACCATCACCCACCGTCCTCCACTGCTCCCTCGACCGCCCTCCACCGCCTTCCACCGCCCTCCACCGTCCTCCATCGTCCACCCTCCACCGCCCTCCACCATCACCCACCATCCTCCACCGTCCTCCCCTGCTCCCTCTACCGCCCTCCACCGTCCTCCATCGTCCGCCCTCCACCTTCACCCACCATCCTCCACCATCACCCACCGTCCTCCACTGCTCCCTCCACCGCCCTCCACCGCCCTCCACCGTCCTCCACTGTCCTCCATCGTCCACCCTCCACCGCCCTCCACCGTCTTCCCCTGTCCTCCACCGTCCTACACCGCCCTCCACCATCCTCCACCCTCTTCCACCACCCTACACCACCCTCCACCGTCCTCCACCGCTCCCTCCACCACCCTCCAACACCCTCCACCTTCCTCCATCGTTCGCCCTCCACTGTCTTCCCCTGTCTTCCACCATCCTCCACCACCCTACACTGCCCTACACCACCCTCCACCGTCCTCCAGCGTCCTCCACTGCCATCCACCACCCTCCACCGTCCTCCATCGTCCACCCTCCACTGTCCTCCACCGTCTTCCCCTGTCCTCCACCATCCTACCCTGCCCTCCACCATCCTACACCGTCCTCCCCCGCCCTCCACCATCCTCCATCATCCTACTCCACCCTCCACCACCCTACACCGTCCTACACCACCCTCCACCGTCTTCCACCATCACCCACCGTCCTCCACCGTCACCCACCGTCCTCCACCGTCACCCACCGTCCTCCACCGTCACCCAATGTCCTCCACCGTCACCCACCATCCTCCACCGCTCCCTCCACTGCCCTCCACCGCCATCCACCGTCCTCCATCGTCCACCCTCCACCGCCCTCCACCATCACCCACCATCCTCCACCATCACCCACCATCCTCCACTGCTCCCTTTACCGCCCTCCACCATCCTCCATCGTCCACCCTCCACCGTCACCCACCATCCTCCACCATCACCCACTGTCCTCCACTGCTCCTTCTACCGCCCTCCACCGTCCTCCATCGTCCACCCTCCACCTTCACCCACCATCCTCCACCATCACCCACCGTCCTCCACTGCTCCCTCGACCGCCCTCCACCGCCTTCCACCGCCCTCCACCGTCCTCCATCGTCCACCCTCCACCGCCCTCCACCATCACCCACCATCCTCCACCGTCCTCCCCTGCTCCCTCTACCGCCCTCCACCGTCCTCCATCGTCCGCCCTCCACCTTCACCCACCATCCTCCACCATCACCCACCGTCCTCCACTGCTCCCTCCACCGCCCTCCACCGCCCTCCACCGTCCTCCACTGTCCTCCATCGTCCACCCTCCACCGCCCTCCACCGTCTTCCCCTGTCCTCCACCGTCCTACACCGCCCTCCACCATCCTCCACCCTCTTCCACCACCCTACACCACCCTCCACCGTCCTCCACCGCTCCCTCCACCACCCTCCAACACCCTCCACCTTCCTCCATCGTTCGCCCTCCACTGTCTTCCCCTGTCTTCCACCATCCTCCACCACCCTACACTGCCCTACACCACCCTCCACCGTCCTCCAGCGTCCTCCACTGCCATCCACCACCCTCCACCGTCCTCCATCGTCCACCCTCCACTGTCCTCCACCGTCTTCCCCTGTCCTCCACCATCCTACCCTGCCCTCCACCATCCTACACCGTCCTCCCCCGCCCTCCACCATCCTCCATCATCCTACTCCACCCTCCACCACCCTACACCGTCCTACACCACCCTCCACCGTCTTCCACCGCCCTCCACCGTCCTACACTGCTCCCCACCGCCCTCCACTGTCCTACACTGCCCCCTGCCGCCCTCCACCGTCCTCTATTGTCCACTCTCCACCATCCTCCACCGCCCTGCACAGTCCTCTACTGCCCTCCATCGTCTGCCCTCCACTGTCCTACACTACCCCCCACCGCCCTCCACCATCCGTCCCCCACCGTCTCACAAAGCCCTCCACCGTCCTATGATCATCTTCTCCTTATCTCTGTGAGCTCTCCTCTTTGTCTCCTCTCTACAATTCTCTTCTTCCTAGCATTTTTTCCCATCCAATGATCTCTTTTTTTATCCTCTCCTCTGTCCTCTCTATATATTGTCTTCTCCTCCATCCCCTCTCTATATCGTCCTCTCCTCTGTCCCCTCTCTATATTGTCCTCTCCTCTTCTCTTTCCTGCCCTCTCCTCTCTTCTCCCATAACTCTTTAAGGGTCACTTAGCCTTTCCTCTGTTTCTCTTCAGGTTTTGAAAGGGTTCCCAGAATGTCTTCAAGCTGATATTTGTCTTCACCTCAACCGGAGTCTTCTGCAGAACTGTAAACCCTTCAAAGGGGCCACCAAGGGCTGCCTGCGGGCGCTGGCCATGAAATTCAAAACCACTCACGCTCCTCCGGGCGACACGTTGGTGCATGCGGGCGATGTGCTCACCGCTCTCTACTTCCTGTCCCGCGGATCCATCGAAATCCTGCGCGGCGACGTCGTGGTTGCTATATTAGGTAATGAAGACGTTCTTATGGCCAGTCAGCCCTAATTTTATGACTGCGCCGTGGCAGAACCTCACCCCGGGCAGATTCGTAGAGTCACCCGGTGCCGTTTTGGGTGACACCAGTGACGTGACTACTTCCCATGTCTGTGCTGAGGAGGGTAGGATAAGAAAGTCCCAGCCGTCCTCTGTACAGTGCATGGTGGGTGTTGTGGTCATAGTGATGGTGGCATCTTTCCATAAATACATGGAGAAGATAAAATGTGTCCTTCTACAAACGTCAGGGACCCCCCTGTGTGGCCCTGAAGTGTCACAAGTTCTTGTCCCTAAATAAGAAGATGGCCTTTCAGTGTGCCGGTGACACATTTCTATCACCATGTGAGGACACAATGAAGTCTCCATCCAGCTGGGATGACATGTTGCACTCCCTTACTGGATATCAAAGCCCAAGAACATAAAATTCATCTCCTGCAGCCTACCCGTCCTTAGATGTGGTGGCCCAATTCTCACCTGGTGATCCTGCCAGTTGCCCACTTTCTGTCTTAGGGTGACAACACTCACTCACCACACTACTTGGGGAGGAGCAGTGTTGTCACCCTAGGATAGGACTACAAAACACCTCCCTCTTTTCTTCTCCATAACATAGAGGGAGTCATCATTTCCAATAAGGTAAGCCCATACTGTACGTTACTAGATGGTTTATTACCTCAATTAGAAGTCTCCATAAAGTGGAGTGCAGTGGATATTCCACTCCGGGACTGGATCTCTAGACTACCACCAGTAAATTTGAAAAAAAATCTTCAGGGTTGATTTTGAAAAAAATCAGAAATTCAAAGAAAATTGGAAATTCTGAAAAAATCTGAAATTCTGAAAAAAATCGGAAAATCGGAAATCCTGAAAAAAAATCTGAAATTCTGAAAAAAATCTGAAATTCTGAAAAAATCGGAAATTCAAAGAAAATCGGAAATTCAAAAAAAAATCCGAAAGTCAGAAATTCTGAAAAAAATCGGAAATTCTGAAAAAAAAATCTGAAATTCTGAAAAAAAACGGAAATTCAAAACAAAAACAGAAATTCCGAAATCTGAAAAAGAACGTAAATTCAGAAAAACATCGGAAAATCTGAAATTTGAAAAGAATCGGAAATTTAGAAAAAATCTTTAATTCAAAACAAAATTGGAAATTCTGAAATTTGAAAAAAATCAGAAATGAGAAAACCTAAAAATTCGAAAAAATTTGAAATAATAACTAATCTTAACTAATAAATAAATAATAACTAATCATAACTTCATTATTACTAGCTATTAAAGGATAGGTTTTGGAATTTCCTTTCAAATTTGCCTGTTAGTGAACGTAACGAATACGAATTTATCCGAAGTTACAAATCATCTGAAATAACAAATGCTGCATCTAAACGAATAGAAAAGAACAAATTATAATAAATTACAATAATAATATTATTAATAATAATAATAATAATAAAAAAAACATTTTATTATTATTTATTATTAGTTCTATTCCATTTGTTTAGATGCGGCATTCGTTATTTCGGATAATTCATAACTTTGGATACATTCGTATTCGTTACGTTCACTAACAGCCAAATTTGAAAGGAAATTCCAATACCTATAATTTAATAGTAAATAATATTGACGTTATTATTAGTTAGTTATTTTTTCAGTTTTTTGGGGGTTTTTCGAAATTTCCGACTTTTTTCAAATTTCCTAATTTCTGATTTTTTTTTTTAGAATTTCCAACTTTTTTCGATTTTCAGATTTTTTTGGTTTTCGAATTTCCTAATTTCTGATTTTTTTTTAATTTCCAACTTTTTTTTTTAATTTCCAATTTCTTTAGAATTTTTTAGAATTCATGTTTTTTTTTTTTTATTTCCGAATTGCGATCACAACGAATGACCCGAAGAACGAAAAGAAAAAAAAAGCGAATGAATCAAACAAATTCTTGGGCAGTGTACATGTCTATATGTAGTTTCACGCTAAAGGGTTGCCCTGCTGCAGTATATGCACGTGGGGCGGCCTTTAGGCGGTTAGTAAACCATTCCGAGGATTTTATATGGTGAGCCGTACGCCTGTAATTTTCTAGAATCTTGGAGTCCATAAAATTGTTGGCTTTATGCACAATTGTATCGGGGAATAAGACAATCGGCCCCATATGGGAACAGTTATGTCTCCACAAGGGGGTAATGGAGGGGGGGGGGGGGTGGGGGGGTCATGTGACTCCTTGGGGCTTTGCTCCCAGCAAAGACATTGAGTGAATGGGTAGCGGGAATGTTTCTGCCACGTTCCTAACGACGGATGAGTCATCAGCTGTCAGCAGGGTTTCCCCGCTGGCAGCTAATTGTAAAGAAAAAAATTGCCAGCATTTCAAAATGGCGGATAAAAACAGTGTGGCCCCTCCCACATGATTTTTTAAAACAGCATAGGGTCCTCCCCCCCCAAATCCATACCAGACCCTTACCTGAGCACGCCCCCCCCTTAATCCTAAGCCATACCAGCCCACATGCCCTCAATATGGGGGGGCCTCTACCCCACAACCCTGGCTGGTGATTGTGGGTGTCTGCTGGTGGAGGGCTCATCGGAATCTGGAAGGAACAAGGGAGCCCGCCTAGATCCCGCCCCCCCCCCCCATGTGAATTAGTGTGGAGCATTCACCAAAAAGTTGTTAAAAAATGTAAAAACTCAATTTTTTTTTAAAAAAATTGTCCCCCGGTGTAGATCCAACGAATTACAGTTCCGCCTCCTCCCACAGCTAAATAACCTAAGGGACGGGTCACCCCGTGACCCCTCCCCTTAGTGATGTCATTGACCCAGCATGCCCTGTTGATGATGTCACAAGGGGGGGTGGGGTCATCTGGCGATGTCACCAGATGGCCATGCCCCTTTATTTAGTGGCAGGAGGTGGCAGAGCCGTCATTCAGTGGGAGCCATCGTCTGGAGTGGACGGCCGGCATTCCCTGTAGTTAACGTTGGATCTTCACGGGGGGAGGGGGGCAATTTTTCTATTTTTTACATTTTTTTTTAATAAAGAACTTGTCAAAAATGTTATTGTGTTTTTTTACATTTTTTTTTACCACTTTTTTGGTGAATGAGTAGGGGTACTACATTCCTCATGCTTATTCACATGGGTGGGACCAAGATTTGGGGCTTCCAGATACGGATAAGCCCCCCCATCTGCAGACCCCCACTGGGCAGGGTTGTGGGGAAGAGGCCCTTTGTCCTCATCAACATGGGGAGAAGGGGCATGTTGAAGGCATGTGGCCTGGTATGGTTCAGGAGTGGAGGGGGTGCTCACTTGTCCCTCCACCCCTCCTCTTGCCAAGCTGCCTGCTCGGGTAAGGGCCTGGTATGGACTGGGGGCAATTCCTGCAACTCTTTTGTTTACATTCAGCTGTCAGTGGGGAACCCCTGCTGGCAGCTGATGACTCATTGGCCAAGGACGTGGCGGCCGCCTGCTCCTTAACAACCTTGTTGTTTGCTGGTTGTTAAGAATGCCGACAGCTGCCGATTCCTCAACTATCACATGCCGGGACCAACACTTAACCACTTCCCACCCACCAGATAGCAGAATAAGAGCCGGAAAGTGGTTCAGTTATCCTGACTGGATGTCATATGATGTGAAGTTTGCGGTGGGGGGGGGTGCACAGCGTGGCGATCGGTGGTGGGGTGTGTCAGTCTGACACACCACATCTCCAATCTCGGTAAAGAGCCTCTGACATTGGCTTTTAACCATGTGATCAGCTGTGTCCAATCACAGAACAGGAAGAGCTCTTTATCGGCTTCTCCTCCAATCGCACTGACAGACACCAGTAAATAGAGGAGAGCCAATCGGCTGCTCTCCTGACAAGGGGTCTGATTGATTATTAGTGCACCCCCCCCCCCCCCCCCCCCCGAGGATGCCCACCAGGGATGCCCCACCCATGACCACCAGGTATGCCAATCAGTGCCCATCAGTAATGCCTGCCAGTGCCTCCTCATCAGTGCTGCCTATCAATGCCATCTATAAGTGCCCATTGGTGCTGCCTTTCAGTGCATATCAGTGCCACCAATAAGTGCCCATCAGTGCGGCCTGCCAGTGCCACCTATCAATGGCCATCAGTGCTGCCTATCAGTGCTGCATATTAGTGCCTCATCACCAGTGCCACCTCACCAGTGCCACCTCATCAGTGCCCATCAGTGAAGGAGAAAACATACTTATTTACAAAATTTTAATAACTGAAACAAGATAACGTTTTTTTTTTTTTTTTTTGTTCTTTTTTTATTTGTTTAGTAAAAAATAAAAATCCCAGTGGTGATTAAATACCAAGAAAAGAAAGCTCCATCTGTGGGAACAAAATGATAAAACTCTTGTTTGGGTACAATGTCACATGACCGCGCAATTGTCATTTAAATTGCGACAGCGCTGAAAGCTGAAAGTTGGCCTGGGCAGGAGGGGGGGTGCCCATCATTGAAGGGGTTAATTCCTGCATGCATTCATTTCCTTTTGTGAATTGACTTTCACGCCTATTCTATGCGGTATTTACGGAATGTTTTGGATTTACGCGGTAAAACCTGAATCCTGCAGGGCGCATGTGATCTGCTTCCGTGAATGGCGCCCGTTGGCATAACATGATGTGACTGGAGACACGGCTCGGATAATTGCTTCTTTATTAAAAAGGAGATTTTGGAAGAATTTGCTGAGGAAATGTACAGTAAGAGATGGCGTCTGTTCAACTCTCACAAACGGGTAAAAAAAAAAAAACGTTATTTTTTCGGCTTAACTTAGTAATCGATCTTCTCTGATTGGTTGCAGGTAAGAATGACATATTCGGGGAGCCCATCAATCTCTACGCTCGTCCTGGGAAGTCCAACGCCGACGTCCGCGCCCTGACCTACTGCGACCTGCACAAGATTCACCGCGAGGACCTGCTGGAGGTCCTGGACATGTACCCAGAATTCTCCGACTATTTCTGGTCCAGCCTGGAAATCACCTTCAACCTCCGAGATGTAAGTGTGCCGAATATCCTCTGTTCTCTATGGAAGGTCTCTCTGGTGTCAGGCAGTACGGGGGTCTCCGGTATTGGCAGTGCTCTCTGGTGTCAGGCAGTACGGGGGTCTCCGGTATTGGCAGTGCTCTCTGGAGTCAGGCAGTACGAGGGTCTCCGGTATTGGCAGTGCTCTCTGGAGTCAGGCAGCACGAGGGTCTCCGGTATTGGCAGTGCTCTCTGGAGTCAGGCAGTACGGGTGTCTCCGGTATTGGCAGTGCTCTCTGGTATCAGGCAGTACGGGGGTCTCCGGTATTGGCAGTGCTCTCTGGTGTCAGGCAGTACAGGGGTCTCCGGTATTGGCAGTGCTCTCTGGTGTCAGGCAGTACGGGGGTCTCCGGTATTGGCAGTGCTCTCTGGTGTCAGGCAGTATGGGGGTCTCCGGTATTGGCAGTGCTCTCTGGTGTCAGGCAGTACGGGGATCTCTGGTATTGGCAGTGATCTCTGATGTCAGGCAGTACGGGGGTCTCCGGTATTGGCAGTGCTCTCTGGTGTCAGGCAGTACGGGGTTCTCCGGTATTGGCAGTGCTCTCTGGTGTCAGGCAGTACGAGGGTCTCCAGTATTGGCAGTGCTCTCTGGTATCAGGCAGTACGGGGTCTCCGGTATTGGCAGTGCTCTCTGGTGTCAGGCAGTATGGGGGTCCCCGGTATTGGCAGTGCTCTCTGGTGTCAGGCAGTACGGGGGTCTCCGGTATTGGCAGTGCTCTCTGGTGTCAGGCAGTACGGGGATCTCTGGTATTGGCAGTGATCTCTGGTGTCAGGCAGTACGGGGGTCTCCGGTATTGGCAGTGCTCTCTGATGTCAGGCAGTACGGGGGTCTCCGGTATTGGCAGTGCTCTCTGGTGTCAGGCAGTACGGGGGTCTCCGGTATTTGCAGTGCTCTCTGATGTCAGGCAGTATGGGGGTCTCCGGTATTGGCAGTGATCTCTGGTGTCAGGCAGTATGGGGGTCTCCGGTATTGGCAGTGCTCTCTGGTGTCAGGCAGTACGGGGGTCTCCGGTATTGGCAGTGCTCTCTGATGTCAGGCAGTACGGGGGTCTCCGGTATTGGCAGTGCTCTCTGATGTCAGGCAGTACGGGGGTCTCTGGTATTGGCAGTGATCTCTGGTGTCAGGCAGTACGGGGGTCTCCGGTATTTGCAGTGCTCTCTGATGTCAGGCAGTACGGGGGTCTCCGGTATTGGCAGTGCTCTCTGGTGTCAGGCAGTACGGGGGTCTCCGGTATTGGCAGTGATCTCTGGTGTCAGGCAGTACGGGGGTCTCCGGTATTCGCAGTGCTCTCTGGAGTCAGGCAGTACGAGGTTCTCCGGTATTGGCAGTGCTCTCTGGTGTCAGGCAGTACGAGGGTCTCCAGTATTGGCAGTGCTCTCTGGTATCAGGCAGTACGGGGGTCTCCGGTATTGGCAGTGCTCTCTGGTGTCAGGCAGTACGGGGGTCTCTGGTATTGGCAGTGCTCTCTGGTGTCAGGCAGTACGGGGGTCTCCGGTATTGGCAGTGCTCTCTGATGTGTCAGGCAGTACGGGGGTCTCCGGTATTGGCAGTGCTCTCTGGTGTCCGGCAGTACGGGGGTCTCCGGTATTGGCAGTGCTCTCTGGTGTCAGGCAGTACGGGGATCTCTGGTATTGGCAGTGCTCTCTGGTGTCAGGCAGTACGGGGGTCTCCGGTATTGGCAGTGCTCTCTGATGTCAGGCAGTACGGGGGTCTCCGGTATTGGCAGTGCTCTCTGGTGTCAGGCAGTACGGGGGTCTCCGGTATTGGCAGTGCTCTCTGATGTCAGGCAGTACGGGGGTCTCTGGTATTGGCATTGATCTCTGGTGTCAGGCAGTACGGGGGTCTCCGGTATTTGCAGTGCTCTCTGGTGTCAGGCAGTACGGGGGTCTCCGGTATTGGCAGTGCTCTCTGGTGTCAGGCAGTACGGGGGTCTCCGGTATTGGCAGTGCTCTCTGGTGTCAGGCAGTACGGGGGACTCCGGAATTGGCAGTGCTCTCTGGTGTCAGGCAGTACGGGGGTCTCCGGTATTGGCAGTGCTTTCTGGTGTCCGGCAGTACGGGGATCTCTGGTATTGGCAGTGATCTCTGGTTTCAGGTAGTACGGGGGTCTCCGGTATTGGCAGTGATCTCTGGTGTCAGGCAGTTCGGGGGTCTCCGGTATTGGCAGTGCTCTCTGGTGTCAGGCAGTACGGGGATCTCCGGTATTGGCAGTGCTCTCTGGTGTCAGGCAGTACGGGGATCTCCAGTATTGGCAGTGCTCTCTGGTGTCAGGCAGTACGGGGGTCTCCGGTATTGGCAGTGCTCTCTGGAGTCAGGCAGTACGGGGGTCTCCGGTATTGGCAGTGCTCTCTGGTGTCAGGCAGTACGGGGGTCTCCGGTATTGGCAGTGATCTTTGGTGTCAGGCAGTACGGGGGTCTCCGGTATTGGCAGTGCTCTCTGGTGTCAGGCAGTACGGGGGTCTCCGGTATTGGCAGTGCTCTCTGGAGTCAGGCAGTACGAGGGTCTCCGGTATTGGCAGTGCTCTCTGGTGTCAGGCAGTACGGGGGTCTCCGGTATTGGCAGTGCTCTCTGGAGTCAGGCAGTACGGGGGTCTCCAGTATTGGCAGTGCTCTTTGGTGTCAGGCAGTACGGGGGTCTCCGGTATTGGCAGTGCTCTCTGGAGTCAGGCAGTACGGGGGTCTCCGGTATTGGCAGTGCTCTCTGGAGTCAGGCAGTACGGGGGTCTCCGGTATTGGCAGTGCTCTCTGGTGTCAGGCAGTACGGGGGTCTCCGGTATTGGCAGTGCTCTCTGGTGTCAGGCAGTACGGAGGTCTCCGGTTTTGGCAGTGCTCTCTGGTGTCAGGCAGTACGGGGGTCTCCGGTATTGGCAGTGCTCTCTGGTGTCAGGCAGTTCGGCGGTCTCCGGTATTGGCAGTGCTCTCTGGTGTCCGGCAGTACGGGGATCTCTGGTATTGGCAGTGATCTCTGGTGTCAGGTAGTACGGGGGTCTCCGGTATTGGCAGTGATCTCTGGTGTCAGGCAGTTCGGGGGTCTCCGGTATTGGCAGTGCTCTCTGGTGTCAGGCAGTACGGGGATCTCCGGTATTGGCAGTGATCTCTGATGTCAGGCAGTACGGGGGTCTCCGGTATTGGCAGTGATCTCTGGTGTCAGGCAGTACGGGGGTCTCCGGTATTCGCAGTGCTCTCTGGTGTCAGGCAGTACGGGGGTCTCCGGTATTGGCAGTGCTCTCTGGTGTCAGGCAGTTCGGGGGTCTCCGGTATTGGCAGTGCTCTCTGGTGTCAGGCAGTACGGGGATCTCCGGTATTGGCAGTGCTCTCTGGTGTCAGGCAGTACGGGGATCTCTGGTATTGGCAGTGATCTCTGATGTCAGGCAGTACGGGGGTCTCCGGTATTGGCAGTGATCTCTGGTGTCAGGCAGTACGGGGGTCTCCGGTATTCGCAGTGCTCTCTGGAGTCAGGCAGTACTAGGTTCTCCGGTATTGGCAGTGCTCTCTGGTATCAGGCAGTACGGGGGTCTCCGGTATTGGCAGTGCTCTCTGGTGTCAGGCAGTACGGGGATCTCTGGTATTGGCAGTGATCTCTGATGTCAGGCAGTATGGGGGTCTCCGGTATTGGCAGTGATCTCTGGTGTCAGGCAGTACGGGGGTCTCCGGTATTCGCAGTGCTCTCTGGAGTCAGGCAGTACGGAGGTCTCCGGTATTTGCAGTGCTCTCTGGTGTCAGGCAGTACGGGGGTCTCCGGTATTGGCAGTGCTCTCTGGTGTCAGGCAGTACGGGGGTCTCCAGTATTGGCAGTGCTCTCTGGTGTCAGGCAGTACGGGGGTCTCCGGTATTTGCAGTGCTCTCTGGTGTCAGGCAGTACGGAGGTCTCTGGTATTGGCATTGATCTCTGGTGTCAGGCAGTACGGGGGTCTCCGGTATTGGCAGTGCTCTCTGGTGTCAGGCAGTACGGGGGTCTCCGGTATTGGCAGTGCTCTCTGGTGTCAGGCAGTACGGGGTTCTCCGGTATTGGCAGTGCTCTCTGGTGTCAGGCAGTACGGGGGTCTCCGGTATTGGCAGTGCTCTCTGATGTCAGGCAGTACGGGGGTCTCCGGTATTGGCAGTGCTCTCTGGTGTCAGGCAGTACGGGGGTCTCCGGTATTGGCAGTGCTCTCTGATGTCAGGCAGTACGGGGGTCTCCGGTATTGGCAGTGCTCTCTGGTGTCAGGCAGTACGGGGGTCTCCGGTATTGGCAGTGCTCTCTGATGTCAGGCAGTACGGGGGTCTCCGGTATTGGCAGTGCTCTCTGATGTCAGGCAGTACGGGGGTCTCCGGTATTGGCAGTGATCTCTGGTGTCAGGCAGTACGGGGGTCTCCGGTATTCGCAGTGCTCTCTGGAGTCAGGCAGTACGAGGTTCTCCGGTATTGGCAGTGCTCTCTGGTGTCAGGCAGTACGAGGGTCTCCAGTATTGGCAGTGCTCTCTGGTATCAGGCAGTACGGGGGTCTCCGGTATTGGCAGTGCTCTCTGGTGTCAGGCAGTACGGGGGTCTCTGGTATTGGCAGTGCTCTCTGGTGTCAGGCAGTACGGGGGTCTCCGGTATTGGCAGTGCTCTCTGGTGTCAGGCAGTACGGGGGTCTCCGGTATTGGCAGTGCTCTCTGGAGTCAGGCAGTACGGGGTTCTCCGGTATTGGCAGTGCTCTCTGGTGTCAGGCAGTTCGGGGGTCTCCGGTATTGGCAGTGCTCTCTGGTGTCAGGCAGTACGGGGATCTCCGGTATTGGCAGTGCTCTCTGGTGTCAGGCAGTACGGGGATCTCCGGTATTGGCAGTGCTCTCTGGTGTCAGGCAGTACGGGGATCTCCGGTATTGGCAGTGCTCTCTGGTGTCAGGCAGTACGGGGGTCTCCGGTATTGGCAGTGCTCTCTGGAGTCAGGCAGTACGGGGATCTCTGGTATTGGCAGTGATCTCTGGTGTCAGGCAGTACGGGGGTCTCCGGTATTGGCAGTGATCTTTGGTGTCAGGCAGTACGGGGGTCTCCGGTATTGGCAGTGCTCTCTGGTGTCAGGCAGTACGGGGGTCTCCGGTATTGGCAGTGCTCTCTGGAGTCAGGCAGTACGAGGGTCTCCGGTATTGGCAGTGCTCTCTGGTGTCAGGCAGTACGGGGGTCTCCGGTGTTGGCAGTGCTCTCTGGAGTCAGGCAGTACGGGGGTCTCTGGTATTGGCAGTGCTCTCTGGAGTCAGGCAGTAGGGGGGTCTCCAGTATTGGCAGTGCTCTTTGGTGTCAGGGAGTACGGGGGTCTCCGGTATTGGCAGTGCTCTCTGGAGTCAGGCAGTACGGGGGTCTCCGGTATTGGCAGTGCTCTCTGGAGTCAGGCAGTACGGAGGTCTCCGGTT
Source organism: Lithobates pipiens (assembly GCF_037356315.1). Taxonomy (NCBI): domain Eukaryota; kingdom Metazoa; phylum Chordata; class Amphibia; order Anura; family Ranidae; genus Lithobates; species Lithobates pipiens. The sequence goes on along the minus strand of NW_027507764.1, from coordinate 595,844,815 downwards.
TTGGCAGTGCTCTCTGGTGTCAGGCAGTACGGGGGTCTCCGGTATTGGCAGTGCTCTCTGGTGTCAGGCAGTTCGGGGGTCTCCGGTATTGGCAGTGCTCTCTGGTGTCAGGCAGTACGGGGGTCTCCGGTATTGGCAGTGCTCTCTGGAGTCAGGCAGTACGAGGGTCTCCGGTATTGGCAGTGCTCTCTGGAGTCAGGCAGTACGGGGGTCTCCGGTATTGGCAGTGCTCTCTGGAGTCAGGCAGTACGGGGGTCTCCGGTATTGGCAGTGCTCTTTGGTGTCAGGCAGTACGGGGGTCTCCGGTATTGGCAGTGCTCTCTGGAGTCAGGCAGTACGGGGGTCTCCGGTATTGGCAGTGCTCTCTGACAGTTCTTTTTTTCTGCAGACCAACATGATCCCGGGATCTCCGGCCAGCTGCGACTCGGATAACGGCTTCAACAAGCTGAGACGGAGGAAACTCTCTTTCCGCAGAAGGACGGATAAAGGTGAGCAGGGGGCGGAGCTTCCTACATTGATACCAATGGGAGCCTTATCGGTGAATCTGTCCATACACAGGCAGACCACTCCCTCCACTCGTCTGACCGATGGGCATTCTCTGGCCAGTAGTCTGCCTGTGTATGGAGAAGGTGAAGCTGACAGAAATAAAACATAAATATAGAACTTCCTCCCGTAGATGCCAAGAACGCCGGGGAGCTCAAGAAAGGTCAAAGGACAAGCCGGCTGAGCGAGAACAACCTGGCCCCCGAGGACAAGAGTTGGGGTGAACAGCACAGCAGCGGCTCCTCCAGCTCCTCGTCCAGTGACGACGAGCAGCCGGCACCACTGTCCAGCACGGTGGAGCTGTCCCCGACCAGGGCAACGTGCAGCAACTTCGCCGCACCGAGTGCGGGGGAGGGAGACGCAGAGCAAGGCACCGGGGACGTGTGCAATCACCTGTCAGGTATGTGGGGGGGGGGGGGAGGGGTTCCAACCTGCCCTGTCCTCCCTGTTGCCATTTACCATTAATAAAGATCCCAGAGGAGACTTCTTGTGACTAAGATGAGGATTGCAGAACCCACAAATGTGGAAACATTTCCCCCAATTGGAAGAAGAACGTTTGTTCGTCTTTATAAGTATTAATGGAAAGTACGACCCCCCCACACAGGTCTCTCCACAGGGGTACCACCCCAGAACCTCCGTACTAGAATCTAGATTTGGTTTTATCTCTATTTATTTTTGGCTGCTGGGGTTGGATGAAACTGGCTTTACCAAAAATTACCAAAATTTACCAAAATTTTGGAGAAATGTTTTGAAATTCTGTTAAAATGTATGACTTTAACCCGTATAGGAAGACGGGCATCCAACCTAATGGCACATTTACCATTAATAAAGAGACTTCTTGTGACTAAGATGAGGATTGCAGAACCCACAAATGTGGAAACATTTCCCCCAATTGGAAGAAGAACGTTTGTTCGTCTTTATAAGTATTAATGGAAAGTACGACCCCTCACACAGGTCTCTCCACAGGGGAACCACTCCAGAACCTCCGTACTAGAATCTAGATTTGGTTTTATCTCTATTTATTTTTGGCTGCTGGGGTTGGATGAAACTGGCTTTACCAAAATTTACCAAAATTTTGGATAAATATTTTGAAATTCTGTTCAAATGTATGACTCGTAACCCATACAGGAAGATGGGCATCCAACCTAATGGCAGACAACGAATGTAGATAACACCTATTAATCACTGACCACCATCGTCCATTTACCCCCCCCCCCTACCCAAAATTTGCTCCCAGTGAAGTGTGGAAATTGGCGGCGGCGGAGAGGGTGATGAGGGTGACTCGTCCTACAAATAATAAGACCACTTCTCTCTCCCATCACGGCAGGAGCGTTTTCTGGGGTGTCGAACATCTTCAGCTTTTGGGGAGACCGCAGTGGCCGTCAGTACCAGGAGCTGCCGCGATGCACCATCCCCACCCACTCCACCATCAGCGCTCCTGTGCCTTCCATAGGCCGCCGCCAAAAATGTGAATTGGGGAACCGGCTGGACCAACTGCAGAAACAGCTGAACAGGTGCGAGAGGATTTCCATCATGTGCACGTACACTTTACGAACCCGCCTTCTAATTGACTCCTCCCCCCTCATCCTCCTATTCTCCCCTCACCCCCTATGCACACTCCACCCTGGACCATTATCCTTTAAATATCCCTTCTTCACCCTGACTCCTCCCCTTGTCCTGTACATCCGCCTTCTTTTCCTGTGTACTCCCCACCCTCCTTTCTTTTCTTTTAGATGCACCCTCCCATGCCTTGTAGCTCCTCCCCTTGTTCCTGTAAGCTCCAGCTAGCCCCACCCAGCCTTCCACGACCCCTTCTAGATAACCCCACCTCTTCACAGTGTCTCCTCCTAATTTTACCATATGCCCCACCCCCTCTTCCTGTTCACTCTCCACCCTCTCCTTTAAATAGATCCACCCCTTCCCCATGTCTCCCATGTTCCCGTAGGCTCTGCCTCTGCTTTAGATACATCCTCCCCCAAAGTTTTGTCTCCTCCTCTTTGCCATATATTGTAAATATTCTCCTTCCTACTGCTCACTCACCTCTCTATATATAGGGAGGGGAGTATGTAGTATACATTATACACTATATTCCCAAAAGTATTGGGACACCTGCCTTTACACACACGTGAAATTTAATGCCATCCCAGTCTTAGTCCGTCGGGTTCAATATTGAGTTGGCTCCACCCTTTGCAGCTATAACAGGTTCACCTCTTCTGGGAAGGCCGTCCACAAGGTTTAGGAGGGTGTCTATTGGGATGTTTGACCATTTTTCCAGAAGTGCATTTTTGAGGTCAGGCACTGATGTTGGACAAGAAGGTTTGTCTCGCAGTCTCTGCTCTAATTCATCACAAAGGTGTTCTATCGGGTTGAGGTGCAGGCCAGTCAGGTTCCTCCATCCCAAATGCGCTCATCCATGTCTTCATGGACCTTGCTTTGTACATTGGTGGGCAGTCATGTTGGAACGGGAAGAGGCCGTCCCCAAACTGTTCCCACAAAGTTGGGAGCATGAAATTGTCCAAAACGTCTTGGTAAGCTGACGCCTTAAGAGTTCCCATCACTGAAACTAAGGGGCCAAGCCCAACCCCAGAAAAACAACCCCCCACACCATAATCCCCCCATTCCATAATCCCCCCTCCTCCACCAAACACCCCCACACCATAATTCCCCCCTCCACCGAATGGTTTGGACCAGTGCACAAAGCAAGGTCCATAAAGACATGGATGAGCGAGTATGAGGTGGAACTTGACTGGCCTGCACAGAGTCCTGAGTTTTATTTCTGATCACGCCTTGTACCTGTCCCCCTTGTTTCTGATTCCAGTCCTGGTCCCCCCCCCCTCCCCCGCCCCCTACATCTCCAGTCTCAAGCCTCCAGCAAGGTGTATAAAGACATGGATGAGCAAGTTTGGGGTGGGGGGAACTTGACTGGCCTGCACAGAGTTCTGACCTCAACCCGATAGAACACATTTGGGGTGAATTAGAGCGGAGACTGCGAGCCAGGCCTTCTCATCCAACATCAGTGCCTAACCTCACAAATGCTCTTCTGGAAGAATGGTCAAACATCCCCATAGACATCCTCCTAAACCTTGTGGATGGCCTCCCCAGAAGAGGTGAAGCTGTTATAGATGCAAAGGGCCAACTCAATATTGAACCCTACAGGCTAAGACTGGGGGAGCCATTAAAGTTCATGTGCATGTAAAAGCAGGTTTCCCAATACTTTTGGCAATATCATGTATATAAATATACACAGCGTATATAATTTCCTGCCCTGTGTTTCCCAGGATGTTGTGTACTCCCCCCTTCTCCGTGTCTCCCATGATCCTCTAGGCTCCGCCCCTGCTTTAAATACATCCTCCCCTGCTTTGTGTCTATTCCTCCTTATTATACATTCTTCCTGTGTACTCCGCTCCGTTCTCATATATAGATCAATCCCAGCCGTGTATCTCTCATGATGCTGTATGCTCCACCCCTGCTTTAAATGCCTCCTCCCCATCCTCTTGTCTCCTCCCCTTTCCCCGGTATGTCCCGCCTGATTGGCAGTCCACATTCTCACGGTTTGCCTCTGTTTCCTCCCCAGGCTGGAGAGCCGCATGGTGAACGATATAAACACCATCATGCAGTTACTGCAGAAGCAGATGGTCCTGGGGCCCCCCGCCTACAGCGCCGTCTCCTCCCCCCCGCAGATGTCCAGCTGCCCGCCGTGTGCAGACCCGACACTGGCATCTTCTTCTCAGGTACAGTGTGACACCCCCTCCCCCCACCCAGAGATCGAAACGCATCCAGGGGCGGACTGACAACTCATGGGCCCCCCCCCCCCCCCTGGGGCAACAGGAGAATATGGGGCCCCCTGTGTCCTCGCCCCCACACTCAAGCCACACCCACACAGAGCCCCAGCTACATATCGCACTGCTCACCATGACATTCGTAGACGCCATCCTTCACATATTGCAGCTCAGCTGCACACAAGGGCCCATCAGAACCCTTATGTCCAAGAACGGGCACCTTACAGGTTCAAAGGTGGCAGCCAACCTGTCAGGCACCTGGCGGCTTCCCAACCATGCCTCTGGGAAACTCCACGAGCCTGCTCATTTGGTTTTTGCATAGACAGGGCATTTAAATATCTACCACACCAAAGCCTGCATGGAAGTTCCCAGCTTCTTTGCGTAGAGGCCAGCGGGCACTTTCAGGTTTGACGAAGGGCGCCGCGCAGCAACCATCTTCGTGACTCAACCCGGGGGCATTGTATGAAAGCAGTTGTTGGCCTGTGTGAAAGATCATAATTGGGGCCCTAATGGCAGAGAAAGAAGCGTGGCATGCTCAGTGTGCCACGGTAAAAGTTGGGTCTGGGTTTCGGGGCTGTAGGTAGTGCCTGCTGGTTGCAGAGTACAGTAAACATTCCCGATGATTGAGGGGTTAATTGACTTGGGCACCCATTAGGCCCCCATTCAGCTCCTACCTGCCAGGGTTGCCAACCCCCCTTCCACACACACACACAATTTATTTTTTACACTGAGAAAAAATGGGAAATCATTCCTGACAGAGCACATTTTTTACTGATAATCTGAAATATGACAGAAACTAAAAAAGAGAGAGTGGAAGGATAGAGACAGAAGAGAGGAGAGGGAGAGAGAGATGGGGGGGGGGGGGGAGAAAGTAGGAGAGCGATGGAGGAAGGGGAGAGAGGGAGGTGAGAACGAGGGGTGAGAGAGATAGAAAAGGGGGTGTGAGGGGGTGAGAGAGAGAGTGGGGGGGTGTGAGAGGGAGAGTTAGGGGGGTGAGAGAGAGAAGGGGGTGAGAGGGAGAGAGGGGTGAGAGGGAGAGTGAGGGGTGAGAGGGAGAGAGGGGGGGTGAGAGGGAGGGGGAGTGAGGGGGGTGAGAGAGAGAAGGGGGCGAGAGGGAGAGTGAGGGGGTGAGTGGGAGAGAGAGGGAGAGAGAGGGGGGTGAGAGGGAGAGTGAGGGGTGAGAGGGAGAGAGGGGGGGTGAGAGGGAGGGGGAGTGAGGGGGGTGAGAGAGAGAAGGGGGCGAGAGGGAGAGTGAGGGGGTGAGTGGGAGAGAGAGGGAGAGAGAGGGGGGTGAGAGGGAAAGAGAGGGGGTGAGAGGGAGAGAGAAGGGGGTGACAGGGAGAGTAAGGGGTGAAAGGGAGAGAGAGAGGGGGGTGAGGAAGAGGGAGGGGATAAGATAGAGTGGGGAGAAAGACTGGGGGTGGGAGAAGGGGGTGACAGGGAGAGTGAGGGTGAGAGGGAGAGAGAGGGGGTGAGGAAGATAAATAGTGGGGGGAGAGAAAGTCTAGGTGAGAGAGAGGGGGTGAGAGTGAGAGAGAGGAAAGAGATAAGGGGATTGGAGTAGGGGGGTTGAGAAAGAGAGAGAAAAAGAGGGGTGAGAGGAGAGGGGGGCAGACAGATAATGGGGTGACAGAGAGTAGGTGAGAGGGGGGGTGAGGGAGAGAGGAGGGGGGTGAGAGAGAGAGAGGAGGGTGAGGGTAAAAGAGAGGGGGTTTGAGAAAAAGAGAGACAAGGGGGGGAGAAGTGGGGTAAGAGAGAAGGAGCGAGTTCCTGTCCAGGCACACAGCCGGCACTGCCACCCTCACCACAGGCACAGACGGCACATCTGGAGGTTTCCTCTGAGGGAATGGAAAGGAAATACATGAATGAGTTTCCGGGAACTTTTTCCAGCATGTGGCACAAGGATGGGGGATTGCCCACTATGCCCGCTCCTCCTCTCGGGGATCTCTTCCCTTATCCCAAGCTCCTGGTTAGCCTCCTCTATGGTTTCTCCTTGTCATGCCTATGAAAGGTACGAGGAGCCTCTCATGGGGCCCCGCTACTGGCCCCAGGCCCTCGAGGAGAGTGCCCGAATGGTCAGTCCACCTCTGAACGCACAATTTCCTGTGTGGTGACCCCACCACATCCTTGTGACCCTAATGTGACATTGGAGGGGGTCTTATATATATATATATGTCTGCACCTTCTGCATGTAGCATCTGAATTCATCTCCCTCTCTACAGACTGAACAATACGAGGACATTAAAAATGAGAGATTAAACTGAGGGTAAGGCGAGAGGGTTACCATTTAGATTTAGTGGGTCAGGATCATGGGCAGAGGTTTAGAGTCATGCCGCGTACACACGACCGGACTTTTCGGCGGCAAAGGTCCGAAGGAACGAATCCGGCGGACAATTAAATCGTGTGTGGGCTCCATGGGACCTTTGCTGTCCAAAAATCTGGAGGACTTTAGAAATAGAACATGTTTGAAAACCGACTCTAAGGCAGCTACTGGCTATGAACTTCCTTATTCTAGTCCGGTCATACGGTCCGGTCATAGGTCATCACGTTCTAATCCGTTGGACTTTGGTTTGTGTGGCCAAGTCCGTTCCTTCAGAAAGTCCGTCCGTACTCCGCCGAAAGTCCGTTGTGTACGCGGCATTAGGGTTAGGATTAGAGTTAGGGTTATGAGAAAGGGTTAAAGTTACATTTAGGGTTAAGGGTGGGGGGAGGGGGTAGAGTTATGGAAGAGGACTAGGGGTAAAGTTAGGGTTCTGGTTAGATATATAGAGTTATAGTCATGGGGAGAACGTTAGAGGTTTAGGGTTATCGGGAGAGGTTTAGGGTTATGGTCAGGAGCCTAGCGTGAGAGTTATGCTGAATGACGTCTCCCTGTCTTGCCACCTCTGCCCAGCGTCCAATCAGATGCTGGCAGAAGCAGGCAGGTGCAGGCTGATCTGTGCTACAAGACATCCTATTGGACGCCTCACAGCTCAGTCATCAGACCTGTTGGGTGGAACTGGCACTGCGGTCATAGTAGTGGCGCGCTGTGGTGCGCGCAGCCAGTATGTGAAGAGAGAGTCGCACAGGTCTGCAGGGAAGGTAAGTGGGGGACCTTTTCATAGAGTGCCCTACTAAACCACCAGGGAATATAAGGAAACACTTCCCCCACTAGATTAGTAGGGAATCCTGGAGGAGGTCGGGGGGGGGGGGGGGGGGCGTGGCGCAAGGGTTCTGACAGAGAGGCCATAGGAGGCCCTGTGATTTCTGATGGTGGCCATGTCTACAGAGTATTTCCTGCAATCCATATGTACTAATATTTATGAACGTGGCGACCTGCGGGGGGGGATTTCCTGACTCTCCCTCTCTCTTTCAGGTTTATGATCGCCAAGACACGGAGGGCGTAAAGTACAAAATGTGTGAAATGCCGCTGGCGCCCCACACTCTGAACGTTGAAGGAGCATCCAGCTCCCGGCGCCTGTCTCTTCCCGGGAACCTGGAGGACCCTCTGGACTTGAGGACCCCTCAGAGACATTCGTCTGACCCGGGCAGTTAGGGGCAGGAGTTGCGGGGGGGGCAGACTCTGGGCACAAGCCACGTCTTGGCACCTGGGACGTCACGCCAGGAAATTCTTCGGTAGCACAGACACCCGACATGCAGTAGGCGGACGGAGCGGGTGACAATAACACGGAGCGGAAGCTCCAACTCGGAGAGAGAGAGAAGAAATGCGGAAGAGCGATATTAAAGAACATTTCTATGATATCAGAGCCTCGAGCGCTCCCGGGAGGCAGTATGCAGCATGCATGATCCTGGGATGCGGCTCACGCCACTCGCAAACCTTTTTCTCCTCTTCCTATCACGTTCTGGCTGCCATTTCTGTAACAGCAACGCGATGACGATGTGTAACCAGGTAGAGTACACCATATATCATCCAATGACTGAGGCGGCCAATGCGGAGCCACCATACCTTTAGCATCCTCTAGAGGGGAATTCCCGTATAAAGAGCGCATGCACTGTAATGCGATACTGATTACTCCTCGCAGTGGATAGGATGAACCCGACGACCCCGTCCTGGGAATGTCGAGTATGACCCCCTCAACGGGGCGTCCCATGGATGAGAACTGTCTTCCGATATATATGAGTGGAATATCTCAATCACCAATGTAGTCACCATAAATGTCTCTTCCAATGCCGTCATTCTGATCACCGCCAATCGTTGTCGCTCTTTGTCCTGTCTAACCATTAACACTTTATGTTTTCAGCTGTCAGAGGCCTCTGGCCCCAATCACCACAAATAAAAAGAGAGGGTAAGAGATGAGGAATCAGACCCTAATTTTCCACAGATCAGGTTATTCTTCTTCAGCAGGTGTCCGAATTCATCTAATATTTAATGATATAATCCATGGATGACTAGCCAACACATAAACCCGTTCCCCAGGATCCAGACACAAAACAGCACACTGGAGAATTCAGATAGAAAGACCTTCTGCTAGATAAAAATAGTAAAGGTTCCACCTAAAGTGACTTGATCAGGACATATCACCAGGAAAAATCCTTCTACTGGAACACCAATTGAACACCAATGGTTCCACCAATGGTTCCAGCAATGGCTCCACCACTGGAACACCAATTGAACACCAATGGTTCCAGCAATGGCTCCACCACTGGAACACCAATTGAACACCAATGGTTCCAGCAATGGCTCCACCAATGGTTCCAGCAATGGCTCCACCACTGGAACACCAATTGAACACCAATGTTTCCACAACTGGAACACCAATGTTTCCACCAATGGAACACCAATGTTTCCACCAATGGAACACCAATGTTTCCACCAATGGAACACCAATGTTTCCACCAATGGAACACCAATGTTTCCACCACTGGAACACCAATGTTTCCACCACTGGAACACCAATGTTTCCACCACTGGAACACCAATGTTTCCTCCAATGGAACACCAATGTTTCCACCACTGGAACACCAATGTTTCCACCAACGGAACACCAATGTTTCCACCACTGGAACACCAATGTTTCCACCAATGGAACACCAATGTTTCCACCACTGGAACACCAATGTTTCCACCAATGGAACACCAATGTTTCCACCACTGGAACACCAATGTTTCCACCACTGGAACACCAATGTTTCCTCCAATGGAACACCAATGTTTCCTCCAATGGAACACCAATGTTTCCACCACTGGAACACCAATGTTTCCACCACTGGAACACCAATGTTTCCACCGATGGAACACCAATGTTTCCACCGATGGAACACCAGTGGTTCCACCGATGGAACACCAATGGTTCCACCAATTGAACACCAGTGGTTCTACCAATGGAACACCAATGTTTCCACCACTGGAACACCAATGTTTCCACCAATGGAACACCAATGTTTCCACCACTGGAACACCAATGTTTCCACCACTGGAACACCAATGTTTCCTCCAATGGAACACCAATGTTTCCTCCAATGGAACACCAATGTTTCCACCACTGGAACACCAATGTTTCCACCGATGGAACACCAATGTTTCCACCGATGGAACACCAATGTTTCCACCACTGGAACACCAATGTTTCCACCGATGGAACACCAATGTTTCCACCGATGGAACACCAATGGTTCCACCAATTGAACACCAGTGGTTCTACCAATGGAACACCAATGTTTCCACCACTGGAACACCAATGTTTCCACCAATGGAACACCAATGTTTCCACCAATGGAACACCAATGTGTCCACCAATGGAACACCAATGTTTCCACCACTGGAACACCAATGTTTCCTCCGATGGAACACCAATGTTTCCACCACTGGAACACCAATGTTTCCACCGATGGAACACCAATGTTTCCACCGATGGAACACCACTGTTTCCACCGATGGAACACCACTGTTTCCACCGATGGAACACCAATGGTTCCACCAATTGAACACCAGTGGTTCTACCAATGGAACACAGGTCACACCAACTGGAAGCACTCTCTTTAGGTAGCAAAAGGAGAAATGTCACCATGGTCATGCCCCTTCATCAAAATGGAGGGTGAACTGCTATAAAAGCCCAAATGGCATCAAGAAACCAAAGCTTGTGAATGAGGAACATAAATAAAACTAGCGCAACTATTACGTTTCCTGTTTTGATTATATATGTGTGTATTTCATATATTAGTTGCTGCTTTTTAGGTTAGGGTTTAATTTTTGTTAGGAGCGCGGTATTTCCTTCTTTCCAATAAATAAAACCAGGGCTGTCATTGACAATGTCCTTCGGCTGTGTACCTTGGAGTCTGGAAATGCACCGCCACTCACCCACATGTCATCTTTAGTCCTCCCTAGCCTATCTGATGGGCTTTCATCCACTCTGATGAAGGGGGCAAGGCCATGTAATTAAACCAGGATACAACTTCGGACCCCGCTTCTCTTATAGCCTTTGGGGCATTTTCGTAGTTCCTTGCTCAACAGTCGTGGCATCAGAAATTTCCATCCATGGTGGCAGCGCTCCTTTTGCCAGCTAATTAATGAGGGTGTTTCCAGCAATTGTTGATGTCACCTGGTGTTTTATTGGTGAGTTTTTTCTTGTGATATGGCCAGTCACTTTATTGTAAGTGCAATTTTACAATTTTTATCTATTATTCGGTGTGCTATTTTATGTGTTTCTCTCTCTTGCACAACCTTTTATTATATACAGAGTTGGCAACGATGAGCAAATGTGCTTTGTTTCCAGTAAAGCGCGGTACATTTGAGGATTTCGTTTCCCAGGAGCCATAGATTAAGACTTACAGCTTGGGTGAATTAGTACAGAGCATATGTATGATTGATGGATCCCCTCATCTCTTATAGATGGAACAGTCAATGCTGATCATTCGATAATTTGTTATGAGTTTTCTATAACATATTTACGATGGCACTGAAAGGAGTGGTGATCATGGTGTCCACCATCTGCTCAGTATCCCTCTATACTCAAGTCATCGGTCATATTGTATTTCTTGTTTTTTACTCCATAATCCATAACTTCTTCACCTGCCCAGCCCCCAGTCACATTTTTTTTTTTTTTTTTAAGGGAGTGGGGGGTGTGGAACACAGTCTGGACATAACTGACCCTAAGATCTTCTTCATCATTTTGGTTCATGTATACAACTGATGTGATCTAAGTCATACTATGTAGTCCTAATGGTGAGCCTAGCACTCTTTACCTGCCCAGCCACCGGTCACTTTAAGGGGGGGAGGGGGCTTGAGGAACAGTCTGGACATGGCTAACCTTCAGATCTTCTCCATCAGTTTGGTTCCATTACAAAGTCTCTTTAGTAAAGTGTCACACGTGTGTTCTGTAGCTCTACCTGATCTCTGAACACGAGTAGCTGTAAAGGTACATATCACTGAGGCGACACTGATCACCTTCTGAGGAACTCCTGCTATCCTCCGAGAGCCGGTCACCAGATCAGACTGGGTGCTGCCACGTCCATCATATTAGATGTGCCAATAACAGAATTTTCAGAACAAGGTTAAAGTTTTGGAGATGTAGATGAATGCTGACCCTCATAGGGTTGTAGTAAGATGGACCATTCTGGCTGTACTGGAGCATCAGGGGTTGGGTTTTTAACATGTAGATGGACCCTCTGCCCAATCTCACCGCCTTCTTATTTCCTCTGTTTGGGCTATTGTTCTAGAAAAGATGACATGACCTATTGTTGATGACATGACCTATTGTTGAGGACATGACCTATTGTTGACCTATTGTTGAGGACATGACCTATTGTTGAGGACATGACCTATTGTTGAGGACATGACCTATTGTTGGACCCTCTGCCCAATCTCAACCACCACCATATTTCCTCTGTATGGGGAATTGTTCTAGAAACATAGAATATCCACTTCTCCTACAATATAATTTATGTTCTAGATAGAAAGACCATCTTATCCCTAATATACCCCATAAAATATGGAGCACTTGTAGGACCAACATCGGTTTTTCATAGAATCAGAGGGACCCCTTTGCTGAATCAGAATCATTCTGGCTGTACTGGAGCATCAGGGGTTGGGTTTTTAACATGTAGATGATGTGATCGCCATATTATTGGACCCTCTGCTCAATCTCACCACCTTCTTATTTCCTCTGTATGGGTAATTGTTCTAGAACTGATGACATGACCTATTGTTGGTGACTTGTTGGATCTTCTGCACAATCTCACCACCACCATAATTCCTCTGTATGGGGAATTGTTCTAGAAATTATGAAATGACCTATATTGTTAATGATATGACCTATTGTGGGACACGCTGCCCAATCTCGCCACCGCCATATTTCCTCTGTATGTAGTATTGTTCTAGAAATTATGACATGACCTATTGTTGATGACATGACCCGCTGCCCAATCTCACCACGACCATTTTTTCCTCTGTATGGGATGTTGTTCTAGAACTGATGACATGACCTATTGTTGGACCCTCTGCCCAATCTCACCACCACAATATCTCCTCTGTATGGGGAATTGTTATAGAACTGATGACATGACCTATTGTTGAACTATGGTTGATGACATGACCTCCATATTGTTGGGCCCTCTGCCCAATCTCGCCGCCACCACCATATTTCCTATGTATGGGGTTGTTTTAGAAATAATGACATGACTTATTGTTGATGACATGACTTATTGTTGACATATGGTTGATGGCTTGACCTCCATATTGTTGGGCCCTTTGCCCAATCTTAATACCACCATAATTCCTCTGTATGGGGTATTTTTCTAGAACTGATGACATGAGACATTGTTGACCTATTGTTGATGGCATGACCTCCATATTGTTGGGCCCTCTGCCCAATCTCGCCGCCACCACCATATTTCCTATGTATGGGGTATTGTTCTAGAAATAATGACATGACTTATTGTTGATGACATGACTTATTGTTGACATATGGTTGATGGCTTGACCTCCATATTGTTGGGCCCTTTGCCCAATCTTAATACCACCATAATTCCTCTGTATGGGGTATTTTTCTAGAACTGATGACATGAGACATTGTTGACCTATTGTTGATGGCATGACCTCCATATTGTTGGGCCCTCTGCCCAATCTCGCCGCCACCACCATATTTCCTATGTATGGGGTATTGTTCTAGAAATAATGACATGACTTATTGTTGATGACATGACTTATTGTTGACATATGGTTGATGGCTTGACCTCCATATTGTTGGGCCCTTTGCCCAATCTTAATACCACCATAATTCCTCTGTATGGGGTATTTTTCTAGAACTGATGACATGACCTATTGTTGACCTATTGTTGATGACATGACCTATTGTTGACCTATTGTTGAGGATATGACCTATTGTTGACCTATTGTTGAGGACATGACCTATTGTTGACCTATTGTTGAGGACATGACCTATTGTTGACCTATTGTTGATGACATGACCTATTGTTGACCTATTGTTGAGGACATGACCTATTGTTGACCTATTGTTGAGGACATGACCTATTGTTGAAATATTGTTGAGGACATGACCTATTGTTGACCTATTGTTGAGGACATGACCTATTGTTGACCTATTGTTGAGGACATGACCTATTGTTGACCTATTGTTGAGGACATGACCTATTGTTGACCTATAGTTGAGGACATGACCTATTGTTGACCTATTGTTGACCTATTGTAGATGACATGACCTATTGTTGGACCCTCTGCCCAATCTCAACCACTACCATATTTCCTCTGTATGGGGAATTGTTCTAGAAACATAGAATATCCACTTCTCCTACAATATAATTTATGTTCTAGATAGAAAGACCATAAGACCATCTTATCCCTAATATACCCCATAAAATATGGAGCACTTGTAGGACCAACATCGGTTTTCCATAGAATCAGAGGGACCCCTTTGCTGAATCAGAGTCATAAAAAAAATGGAATATTTAAATGAAATGTTATTTGTGGTGATTGGAGGCCAGTGGTAGGCGCTGTCCTCAGATGCATGTTCCTGCTGGTGTCCCATGTGTCATACACCTCATTACTCGTCTCTCTCTGTCCCCACTATGTGTTCTTCATGTATTTTACACATTTACGTTCAGTTTGGAGAAACTTGAATGTGAAATTTTTTTGAATTATTTTTTTGTGCTGGGTGTGAAAACACTACTGACTACTGAGTCTCTACTTGTGCAAAGTTTTTTGTGGAGGTGACCTCTTTGTGTACCCGGGCACTCAGCTCTCAGACTGTTAAATCTCCTGGCAGTTGCCCCATTACATTTATCCACCGCCGCGTGCTGTGTCATTGTGCCTGAACGCTTCCACTGTCTGCTGTAATGTTAGGAACCATAACCACAAAAGCTTAGAAATGTTAAGCTCCAACCATACATTCAAAAACTTTTTTTTTTCAAAAAGTTGCAAGTTGAGTGAAGTGATCAGAACTGATGGAGTCTTTTGGTTTAAGGTGAACAGTTTTAAAGTGAACCCATGAGGATGGAAATCTAGAAGCTGCCATTGTTGACTTGTCTGTGAAGGTAGAGGCTTCAGGGTCGCCATCCTAAACCAGGGATTTCGGGCCGCATCAGCATCATGCTTGCCCTCAAAGGGCCAGTTTTATCTGTAAGACTAGATGTCCAGAGCACCCCATTCCCACCACCATCTGGAATCAAAGAGTCCCCCACCATTCCATACATCACAATGCACCCCCTTTACCTTGTTGAAGAAGCTGGGGGGGCAGATCTGGAAAGCAGAAAGTGCTGGGTCTGGAGCAGGACCAATGTTGGAGTCTTCTGAATGCTGAGACCAGGGGAGGTAGAGATGAGGGGTGCTGCAGCTGTGCAATGAAGTGCAGGATCTGTAGGAGGAGTCCTGTCCTCCTCTCTGCTGCCAACTGCTAAGACAGATATGGGGGGCAGAGAACAGCCTCTCTGTTGCTGCACTGCTGGTGGAGGAGTTCTGTCCTCCTCCCTGCTACCAACTGCTGAGAGGGTGGTGGGGTGGGGTGGAGGGGACGGAAACTAGCTAAATACATTCCATGTATTTCAAACCAAAAGGTGTATAAAGTCTTGTTCCATATAAAGCTTCCAGGGCCTAAGTATAAAACCTAATATGCTTCATGAAAGGAAGCAGTGGTCTCTCTGTAGAGGGCACATCTCCCGTCAGAGCTCTGCAATCTGCAGTGAGTAGGAGCTTCTCTGATTAAATATCTATCAAGGGCATGTTGGACCTCTGCGGAGAGAGACCAATGCTTCCACACGCAGAGCAAGGGTCCTTCTCTGTATCATTCTGTAAGACATTTTGTTTTGATTCCCCTGGAATGTATTTAGCTGAGAGAAACTGAGGATTCGGTTGGGCTGTAAAGGCAAGTCACCAACGGCCCTCGTATTTCCATCCTCCTTTTAAAAACTGAAGCCTTCCATTTATTGGTGAAGCTGAAATCACTTCATCTCCATTGTTCTGGTTTCATTGATGGCTTCCATGCTCTTCTAATCTTCATTGACCTCAGATTGGGGGTCATCGGTCATTTCTGCTGATAGAATTGTGGAACTCACTTAGAAAATATATTATTGATTATTTATTTGTTACTGTACATAAACCGAGGCTGCTCTTTTGGAAAACGACTCGTACCAAGAAGACTTGGGGGTAATTGTGCCTGAAACACACTCTTGAATGTGCATACTGCTGATAACTCGTCCATTGTGTAGGTCTCCTCCTCCTCCTCCTCCTCCTTTTTTTTTTTCTTCTCTCGTTCTTCCAAATTGGCCACCAAACGAGTCCTCTCCACCTTCTATCTGTTATATTTGTAGACTATAACTGTTCTTCTAAAGGTGATTGCACATCACTTACTCTTGTGAGGCCTTCGCAAAATGTCTGTATCATACTGACAGATAAAGGACTTGCTCGGTCATTTCTTTCCTAATTTTTAGGGATACTTTGTAGCATTTTTGGAGAGATTTTATCTTGTGTTGCTAGAAATGATGTTGGGAAAACGACTTCACGGCTTCTCCACCCCTCCTCCAATGTATCTGGCTTTCTAATAGTTCTTCCCATAAGATAAAAGTTGACTCTCTCTATCCAGAGCCATTCCCATGGTCCGGCTGGGGAAATTCCGCTCTATGTTGTTTAGTGTAGCCAGTTGTGGAAGGTGCTCTGTTTGGGGTGTCTTGATTTTAATGAGGGACAACTGGATAAGGGTTTGGGTTATTTACATCTTCTCACAAAAGGGAGAAGATGTAGGTAGGGAAAGGAGAAGGGTCTAGTCTTTAGGTTAGCATACTCGTTCTCACTACAACACTCACACACAAGACCTCCGTCTAATCTTGGAACACCAACATCAGATGGGCCCCAACAAATTGTATTCATGCTTGCAGGAATAAAGAAGACTTATCCAACAGGTCATCCTAAAGCTCATTATTGTCCTCCATCCCAAGCTCTTGAGTTCTAATACCGAACGGGTGTGGACAGTAAATATCCCCCGGGGGTCATGTTGGCCAATAGGGCCAGGACAAGGGGTGGGCGGGTCAGATGGGGGTACTCACACACAAGACCTCTGTCTAATCTTGGAACACCAACATCAGATGGGCCCCAACAAATTGCATTTATGCTTGCAGGAATAAAGAAGACTTGTCCAACAGGTCATCCTAAAGCTCATTATTGTCCTCCATCCCAAGCTCTTGAGTTCTAATACCGAACGGGTGTGGACAGTAAATATCCCCCGGGGGTCATGTTGGCCAATAGGGCCAGGACAAGGGGTGGGCGGGTAAGATGGGGGTAAGGGGACATAGGTAGTGAAAGGGAAAGGAGAAGGGTCTACTCTTTAGGTTAGCATACTCGTTCTCACTACAACACTCACACACAAGACCTCCGTCTAATCTTGGAACACCAACATCAGATGGGCCCCAACAAATTGCATTCATGCTTGCAGGAATAAAGAAGACTTATCCAACAGGTCATCCTAAAGCTCATTATTGTCCTCCATCCCAAGCGCTTGAGTTCTAATACCGAACGGGTGTGGACAGTAAATATCCCCCGGGGGTCATGTTGGCCAATAGGGCCAGGACAAGGGGTGGGCGGGTCAGATGGGGGTAAGGGGACATAGGTAGTGAAAGGGAAAGGAGAAGAGTCTACTTTTCAGGTTAGCATACTCGTTCTCACTACAACACTCACACACAAGACCTCCGTCTAATCTTGGAACACCAACATCAGATGGGCCCCAACAAATTGCATTTATGCTTGCAGGAATAAAGAAGACTTGTCCAACAGGTCATCCTAAAGCTCATTATTGTCCTCCATCCCAAGCTCTTGAGTTCTAATACCGAACGGGTGTGGACAGTAAACATCCCCTGGGGGTCATGTTGGCCAATAGGGCCAGGACAAGGGGTGGGCGGGTAAGATGGGGGTAAGGGGACATAGGTAGGGAAAGGAGAAGGGTCTACTCTTCAGGTTAGCATACTCGTTCTCACTACAACACTCACACACAAGACCTCCGTCTAATCTTGGAACACCAACATCAGATGGGCCCCAACAAATTGCATTTATGCTTGCAGGAATAAAGAAGACTTGTCCAACAGGTCATCCTAAAGCTCATTATTGTCCTCCATCCCAAGCTCTGAGCTCTTGTACCGAACGGGTGTGGATAGTAAACATCCCCTGGGGGTCATGTTGGCCAATAGGGCCAGGACAAGGGGTGGGCAGGAGGAGCAGCTGGCTTGGGCACAGCGGAGCAATGGGGATTGGAGAGATTGGACACAGGACAGTAAAACCCATTCTATGGCATGCATTAACAGTGGGGGAGGGGGCACAGTTCCACATCCTTGCCCCGGGTGCTAGTCAAAAATGTCCTGCTACTGCTGGCCAGTGTGTGACCTTCAACCCTCATTTATGGGAGGATCAATCACGGTCGCTGTTCTGCAGGCCATTGGTGGCTGTTTTATGGACTTCACCTGCCCTAGCAGGAAGCTACTTGTAGTCTGCTTCTTCGGAGGCCTATGTTGATATCAATTTTATCATCTCCAAGCCTCATTATAAAACAGTCATATGGAAATTCCCCTTAACCGTACCATGGAAATGGACCACTTGCACTTTTTTTTTTTTAAGGAACAACTTTTGCGTTAGCGAGAACCAGTTGGAGGTGAGTGGGGAAACCTCCACAGGTGAGGGCAACACTTTGTGTGCCGATGTAGGACAACAGCGGCGGGGGGTGCAATGCTTCGGTGCTGCCTTTTGGAGGCGCCATTCTGATAAAATTTGGCTTGACCCTTAAAAATATCTGCCGCCATTGTCAGCACTGCAAACTCGCTGGTTGGTGTAGAATGAGCCATAGATTACAAAACCGACTCGCCAATGGCATTGTACCGTCGCAGGAACTCTGAGACTTCTAGTAACACTGTAAGATGCCTTTGATTAGTTCACAGTCCAAAGAAAACGTCATTCCTCTTCTAGAAGCCTCTCCCAGGTCTGTTATATAAGCCATTGTTACCTACAGCTCCCCCTTGTGTTACCCCCTCTTCGTACTGTTCCCCTGGGTCTAGCCGAAGGAGGTCGGACATGTAAATAGCGCCGTCCCTTTCTGCCTGCCGCCTGGTTCCGGGGGCTGGAGGGGTCTTTTTTTTGGTGTTTTGGGCGTACGACATTCAATACTATGCACAATTTTTCCTCAGCATGTGTCTGAATGCAGAATGTAGAGGTTTTCTAGGAATATTATGTAAAAAAAAATAAAATACCTTATTTAAATGAATGAAAATTATAATAAACCAAATATTAGGATATCAGACTCTGGTTGTGTCTTCTGTGTGTGTGAGATTTTATTGTGTGTCATGGCAAGGCCAGCCGAGTACAAAGAGCGGAAATGTGCCGTAATCATGTGTAGCCAATCACAGCCCAGGTCATGGTGAAGGCCGAGTACAAAGAGCGGCGATGTGCCGCAATCATGTGTAGCCAATCACAGGACAGGTCAGGGTGAAGGCCGAGTACAAAGAGCAGTGGTGTGCCGTAATCATGTGTAGCCAATCACAGGCCAGGTCATGGTGAAGGCCGAGTACAATGAGCGGCGATGTGCCGTAATCATGTGTAGCCAATCACAGGACAGGTCATGGTGAAGGCCGAGTACAATGAGCGGCGATGTGCCGTAATCATGTGTAGCCAATCACAGGCCAGGTCATGGTGAAGGCCGAGTACAATGAGCGGCGATGTGCCGTAATCATGTGTAGCCAATCACAGGACAGGTCATGGTGAAGGCCGAGTACAATGAACGGCGATGTGCCGTAATCATGTGTAGCCAAACTGTATATAACCCCTCTTCTCTATACACCCCAATATATACCACCTCTCCTCTATAATACATCCCAATATATAACCCTCTCCTCTATACACCCCAATATATAACCCCTCTCCTCTATACACCCCAATATATAACCCCTCTCCTCTATAATACACCCCAATATATAACCCTCTCCTCTATACACCCCAATATATAACCCCTCTCCTCTATACTATACCCCAATATATAACCCTCTCCTCTATACACCCCAATATATAACCCCTCTCCTCTATACACCCCAATATATAACCCCTCTCCTCTATACTACACCCCAATATATAACCCCTCTCCTCTATACTACACCCCAATATATAACCCTCTCCTCTATACACCCCAATATATAACCCCTCTTCTCTATACACCCCAATATATAACCCCTCTCCTCTATACACCCCAATATATAACCCTCTCCTCTATACTACACCCCAATAAATAACCCCTCTCCTCTATACTACACCCCAATATATAACCCCTCTCCTCTATACTACACCCCAATATATAACCCTCTCCTCTATACACCCCAATATATAACCCCTCTCCTCTATAATACACCCCAATATATAACCCTCTCCTCTATACACCCCAATATATAACCCCTCTCCTCTATACACCCCAATATATAACCCTCTCTATACTACACCCCAATATATAACCCCTCTCCTCTATACTACACCCCAATATATAACCCTCTCCTCTATACACCCCAATATATAACCCCTCTCCTCTATACTACACCCCAATATATAACCCCTCTCCTCTATACACCCCAATATATAACCCTCTCCTCTATACTACACCCCAATATATAACCCCTCTCCTCTATACACCCCAATATATAACCCCTCTCCTCTATAATACACCCCAATACATAACCCTCTCCTCTATACACCCCAATATATAACCCCTCTCCTCTATACTACACCCCAATATATAACCCTCTCCTCTATACACCCCAATATATAACCCCTCTCCTCTATACACCCCAATATATAACCCCTCTCCTCTATACTACACCCCAATATATAACCCCTCTCCTCTATACTACACCCCAATATATAACCCTCTCCTCTATACACCCCAATATATAACCCCTCTCCTCTATACTACACCCCAATATATAACCCCTCTCCTCTATACACCCCAATATATAACCCTCTCCTCTATACTACACCCCAATAAATAACCCCTCTCTATACTACACCCCAATATATAACCCCTCTCCTCTATACTACACCCCAATATATAACCCTCTCCTCTATACACCCCAATATATAACCCCTCTCCTCTATAATACACCCCAATATATAACCCTCTCCTCTATACACCCCAATATATAACCCCTCTCCTCTATACACCCCAATATATAACCCTCTCTATACTACACCCCAATATATAACCCCTCTCCTCTATACTACACCCCAATATATAACCCTCTCCTCTATACACCCCAATATATAACCCCTCTCCTCTATACTACACCCCAATATATAACCCCTCTCCTCTATACACCCCAATATATAACCCTCTCCTCTATACTACACCCCAATATATAACCCCTCTCCTCTATACACCCCAATATATAACCCCTCTCCTCTATAATACACCCCAATATATAACCCTCTCCTCTATACACCCCAATATATAACCCCTCTCCTCTATACTACACCCCAATATATAACCCTCTCCTCTATACACCCCAATATATAACCCCTCTCCTCTATACACCCCAATATATAACCCCTCTCCTCTATACTACACCCCAATATATAACCCCTCTCCTCTATACTACACCCCAATATATAACCCTCTCCTCTATACACCCCAATATATAACCCCTCTCCTCTATACTACACCCCAATATATAACCCCTCTCCTCTATACACCCCAATATATAACCCTCTCCTCTATACTACACCCCAATAAATAACCCCTCTCCTCTATACTACACCCCAATATATAACCCCTCTCCTCTATACTACACCCCAATATATAACCCTCTCCTCTATACACCCCAATATATAACCCCTCTCCTCTATAATACACCCCAATATATAACCCTCTCCTCTATACACCCCAATATATAACCCCTCTCCTCTATACACCCCAATATATAACCCTCTCTATACTACACCCCAATATATAACCCCTCTCCTCTATACTACACCCCAATATATAACCCTCTCCTCTATACACCCCAATATATAACCCCTCTCCTCTATACTACACCCCAATATATAACCCCTCTCCTCTATACACCCCAATATATAACCCTCTCCTCTATACTACACCCCAATATATAACCCCTCTCCTCTATACTACACCCCAATATATAACCCCTCTCCTCTATACTACACCCCAATATATAACCCTCTCCTCTATACACCCCAATATATAACCCCTCTCCTCTATACTACACCCCAATATATAACCCTCTCCTCTATACACCCCAATATATAACCCTCTCCTCTATACACCCCAATATATAACCCCTCTCCTCTATACACCCCAATATATAACCCCTCTCCTCTATACACCCCAATATATAACCCCTCTCCTCTATACACCCCAATATATAACCCTCTCCTCTATACACCCCAATATATAACTCCTCTCCTCTATACACCCCAATATATAACCCTCTCCTCTATACTACACCCCAATATATAACCCCTCTCCTCTATACTACACCCCAATATATAACCCTCTCCTCTATACACCCCAATATATAACCCCTCTGCTCTATACTACACCCCAATATATAACCCTCTCCTCTATACACCCCAATATATAACCCTCTCCTCTATACACCCCAATATATAACCCCTCTCCTCTATACACCCCAATATATAACCCCTCTCCTCTATACACCCCAATATATAACCCTCTCCTTTATACACCCCAATATATAAACCTCTCATCTATAATACATCCCAATATATAACCCCTCTCCTCTATACTACACCCCAATATATAACCATCTCCTCTATACACCCCAATATATAAGCCTCTCTTCTATACTACACCCCAATATATAACCATCTCCTCTATACACCCCAATATATAACCCTCTCTTCTATACTACACCCCAATATATAACCCTCTCCTCTATACACCCCAATATATAACTCCTCTCCTCTATACTACACCCCAATATATAACTCCTCTCCTCTATACTACACCCCAATATATAAACCTCTCCTCTATAATACATCCCAATATATAACCCCTCTCCTCTATACACCCCAATATATAACCCCTCTCCTCTATACACCCCAATATATAACCCTCTCCTCTATACACCCCAATATATAACCCTCTCCTCTATACACCCCAATATATAACCCTCTCCTCTATACTACACCCCAATATATAACCCCTCTCCTCTATACTACACCCCAATATATAACCCTCTCCTCTATACTAGGGATGAGGTTTGTGCTTGAGTCAAACCCATGTTCAACTCGAACATCGTCTGTTCGTCCATTCGGCGATTCCCGAACATTATGGGGCGTTCGCACCAAATTCGAGTGGTGCGTCACGGCCCATAATTCACTGCGGCATCGCAGTGCATTGCTGGCTGATGATTGGCCAAGCATGCACTATGACCCGCATGCTTGGCCAATCACAGTGCCGTCTGTGCAGAGAGCCATAATTGGCCAAAGCCAGGGTGGCTTTGGCCAATTATGGTTCAGGGGGTTTAGTACACGCGCCACACAATATAAGGCTGTCTGCGTGGCGGCCTTGTGTAGTGTGTTGCGGCGGCGGAGACAGAGAGACAGTGTGATTTCATTTGAGTTAGATAGAGCAGGCAGGAGGCTAGTCAGTTAGCTGCAGTTTTGTGTATATATATATATATACACACACACACACACACACACACACACACACTGTATTCAGTTTAGCTAGATTCGTTCCTTTGTACTGTGTCCTTTGCACAGTGTTCACTTAAAGCTACCCCAATTGCTGGTGTTCTTTTGATCCTATACCACAGGCAGCTGTAGCAGTTACAGTCGGGGTATTGTGCCATCTGCACAGTGTGCACCTAAAGCTACCCCAATTGCTGGTGTTCTTTTGATCCTATACCACAGGCAGCTGCAGTAATTACAGTTGGTGTATTGTGTCATCTGCACAGTGTACACCTAAAGCTACCCCAGGCACCACATGCTTGATCAGACATATGTCGATCTGTCATGCCGTTAGTTGGTAAGCGTACCCAAAAGACCCACACCAAAGAACAAAGCTGACCTCTCCTTGCTCCTCATCAGCTGGGGTCTCCAACCCCACTAGACCTTCAGTCCTCTCTGAAACCTGCACTGAGAGGAATGAAGGTGTAGAATTAGGTGTGTCACAGCCAAGTACTTGCGGGCAATCTGCTAGCGGTACACCGAAGTTCACTCCCAGCCATCCACATGCCCAGCAGTTGAATGCTAGCTTGGATAAATTGCTAGCACTTCAACTGCTGCCTTTTCAGTTGGTAGACTCGCCCCCCTTCCGTGAGTTTGTACAATGTGCGGTTCCTCAGTGGCAGGTCCCCAAACGTCACTTTTTCTCACGGAAGGCGATTCCGGCTCTCTACCGGCATGTGGAAGTCAATGTCTTGGCCTCGCTGGACAGGGCGGTCAGCGATAAGGTGCATATTACCGCTGACTCATGGTCCAGCAGGCATGGACAGGGACGTTACCTATCTGGCAGCTGGGAAGGATGCAGGACTAGGTTCAGTAGTGTTGGAGGTTGTTCCGCCACCACGCCTCAAAAATGCTACTATTGGTTGTGACACACCTCTCTCCTCCACCCCCTCCTCTTCTTCCTCCATGGCTTCTTCCAGTGCTCTGTCCTCAGAACCAGCGGTGCTCCGTAGGCGTTCAAGGGGCTACGCAAGTACGCAGGCAAAAAGATGCCATGCCATGCTTGAGCTGGTGTGCTTGGGGGACAGGAGCCACACTGGGGCAGAGATTCTGTCAGCTCTGTAGGGGCAGGCTGAGAGTTGGTTGACGCCACACCAGCTTAAACCAGGCATAGTGTTTTGCAACAATGGCACCAACCTCCTCTCCTCCCTCCGACAGGGACAACTGACCCATGTGCTCTGTGTGGCTCACATCCTTAACCTGGTGGTGCAGCGGTTCTTGGGCAGGTACCCGGGCTTACAGGATGTCCGGAGGCAGGACAAGAAAGTCTGCGTGCATTTCCTCTCCTCTATACTACACCCCAATATATAACCCCTCTCCTCTATACACCCCAATATATAACACCTCTCCTCTATACAACCCAATATATAACCCCTCTCCTCTATACAACCCAATATATAACCCCTCTCCTCTATACTACACCCCAATATATAACCCTCTCCTCTATACACCCCAATATATAACCCTCTCCTCTATACTACACCCCAATATATAACTCCCATCCTCTATACTACACCCCAATATATACCACCTCTCCTCTATACACCCCAATATATAACCCCCCTCTCTATACTACACCCTAATATATAACTCCTCTCCTCTATACTACACCCCAATATATAACCCCTCTCCTCTATGCTACACCCCAATATATAACCCTCTCCTCTATACACCCCAATATATAACCCTCTCCTCTATACACTTCAATATATAAATCTCTCCTCTATACACTTCAATATATAACTCCTCTCCTCTATACTACACCCCAATATATAACTCCTCTCCTCTATACTACACCCCAATATATAACACCTCTCCTCAATACTACACCCCAATATATAACTCCTCTCCTCTATACTACACCCCAATATATAACTCCTCTCCTCTATACTACACCCCAATGTATAACCCTCTCCTCAATACTACACCCCAATATATAACTCCTCTCCTCTATACTACACCCCAATATATAACTCCTCTCCTCTATACTACACCCCAATATATAACCCCTCTCCTCTATACACCCCAATATATAACCCTCTCCTCTATACTACACCCCAATATATAACCCCTCTCCTCTATACACCCCAATATATAACCCTCTCCTCTATATACCCCAATATATAACCCTCTCCTCTATACTACACCCCAATATATAACCCCTCTCCTCTATACACCCCAATATATAACCCTCTCCTCTATACACCCCAATATATATCCCTCTCCTCTATACTACACCCCAATATATAACCCCTCTCCTCTATACACCCCAATATATAATCCTCTCCTCTATACATTGGTCATTGGCCTGTCACTTGCGACCACGTTGACGCCAATTGGCTGCCCGCTCTCCCCTCCACACATTTTAAAGCCCGCCCCCCGCCCACTGATTGGCTGAATCTGCCACTCCTTATCCGCCCTGTCTCTCTAAGCCCCGCCTCTGTCCCAGATGCCGCATTGGGAGTTCTCCTTAGTCTGCCTCTAAAGCCCCTCCCCTTCTTTCTCACTGGCTGGAATGCCCAGGCTTTGGTTGGATGGGGACTTGTGATTGGCCGATTCTGTCAGTCAGAGTATGAGGGGGGATGGGCTGGTTGGTGGTGGGCTGTATATAAGGGAGAAGGAGGAGGAGGAAACCAGAAGTGACTTTGTGACGTTGCTTCCGGGCTACTAAATCTGAGACTCGATCATAGTCAATTCTGGATTTCTTCGGCTCTCCAGGCAGCCGGTAGACTTCTACTGGCTCAGGTCTCCCAGTGGGACGGGAGAGCCCAGGCTAGCGGCGTGGGCGAGTGGGGAGGGGGGAGGAGTCTCCTCCCGGTGCTTGTATCAACCATTGCATCAGTTGTTGTTACTAGAGAGCTGACCGACCGCCTGCTCCAAAAGACGGTACCGGGGTGATACCTGCACATCATCCACAACCACTTCTGAAGTCACATGACGCACCAGGTACGCGATTTGTTTATTTTTAAAAAAAAGAAAATATGCGTATAAAAGACCGCTGCGCAAATTTTGTGCGACATAAAATATTGCAGCGACCGCCATTTTATTCTCTAAGGTCTCTGCTTAAAAAAAATAAAATAATATATATAAGTTTGGGGGTTCTAAGTAATTTTCTAGAAAAAGAAATACAGATTTTTACTTGTAAACCACAAATGTCAAAATGCCTGGGTCAGAAAGTGGTTTTAATGTGAGTTCTAACTTTTTTTAACGACTTCAGCCCCCTTTTTCGACCAGGCCATTATTTTTTTTTAACTAACAATTGCCGCGGTCAGACTTTCCACCTGTTACTTTGGAGATTTCCGAATCCAACTCCATCCATCCAACTCCATCATAAGGGATCTTGCACCAGTCAGACTTTGATGCAGAATCCGCCACCCATGGCTTGAGCCATAGAGCTCTTCTGGCCATAACTGATGCAAGCATAAACCCTGGCAGAGGAACGCATTACATCCACCGCAGCTTCTGCCATCGAAATCACCCGCCAGTTTCAATTCTTGAAGAGAACTGATTATCTTCTCCTGGTAAACCCCCTCACCAACAGATTTCTCTATATTGGCAGACCAACCAGAAATCGTTTTTCTTGCTGCGGTTGATGCTATTGCAGGTTTACATGGACCACCTGCTGTGCAATATGCTTTTTTCACGTCTTAGGCCGCGTACACACGCGCGGACTGTTTGCCCAACCTTGTTCGTCAAACAGTTTCGGCAAACAGTCCGCTCAAAATTTGCATGAGCGGACTTGCCCACACACGAGCGGACTGTTTCAACGAACTGTTTGCCAAACAGTCCGCTCAACTTTTGAAATGAACGGACTCGCCCACGTAAGGCGGAGGCAAATCCGGCCATTTCGAGCGCGTGTACAGGTAGGCGGGGCCCGCGAAGGAGACGTCGCGGGCTCCGCCGCCTGGAATGGGCTTAAAGGGGAACCCCAACGCCGAAAAAAATCGGCGTGGGGGTTCCCCCAAAGTCCACACCAGACCCTTGTCCGAGCACGCTACCCGGCCGGCCAGGAAAGGGGGGCGAGCGAGCGCGCCCCCCCTCCTGAGCCGTACCAGGCCGCGTGCCCTCAACATGGGGGGTGCCTTGGGGAAGGGGGGGCCGCGCGGCCCCCCCCACCCCAAAGCACCTTGTCCCCATGTTGATGAGGACAAGGGCCTCTTCCCGACAACCCTGGCCGTTGGTTGTCGGGGTCTGCGGGCGGGGGGCTTATCGGAATCCGGGAGCCCCCTTTAAGAAGGGGGCCCCCGGATACCGGCCCCCCACCCTATGTGAATGAGTATGGGGTACAATGTACCCCTACCCATTCACCTGTGAAATAAAGTACAAAAAAAAACACAACACAGGGGAAAAAATATTTTATTGCACAGCTCCGGGGGTCTTCCGTCTTCGGGGGTCTTCTCGCCGGACTCCTCCGCTATGTGTGTGTAGCTCTTTTACTAGCGGAGGAGTCCGGCTTTCTTCCTCCCCGCCGCCGGCCTCTTCTCCCGACTTCGGGGGTCTTGTCCCCCTCTTCGGTTCTTCTGCCGGGCCACCGCGCCTTCTTGTAGCTCTTTTACAGGCGGTGGCCCGGTCTTCTGTCGCCGCTGCCTTCCGTTCTTCTGTCGCCGCCTTCGGTTCTTCTGCCGGGCCACCGCGCCTTCTTGTAGCTCTTTTACAGGCGGTGGCCCGGTCTTCTGTCGCCGCTGTCGCTGTCGCCGCCTTCCGTTCTTGTTCTTCTTCTTGTTCTTCTTCTTCTTCTCCAGGCGATGTTGACACGTCGCTCCCTCCGGCCGGAATGCCAGAGCCGCGCTGTGCGGTCACTTATATAGTGACAATGGGGCGGTGTCACATGGTATATGTCACATGGGTTGGTCACATGGTGACCCCGCCCCCTTACGATGTCATAGTCCCCATGTGACATCAACCCATGTGACCAACCCATGTGACATATACCATGTGACCCCGCCCCATTGTCACTATATAAGTGACCGCACAGCGCGGCTCTGGCATTCCGGCCGGAGGGAGCGACGTGTCAACATCTCCTGGGGAAGAAGAACAAGAAGAAGAAGAAGAACAAGAACGGAAGGCGGCGACAGCGACAGCGGCGACAGAAGACCGGGCCACCGCCTGTAAAAGAGCTACAAGAAGGCGCGGTGGCCCGGCAGAAGAACAGAAGGCGGCGACAGAAGAACGGAAGGCAGCGGCGACAGAAGACCGGGCCACCGCCTGTAAAAGAGCTACAAGAAGGCGCGGTGGCCCGGCAGAAGAACCGAAGAGGGGGACAAGACCCCCGAAGTCGGGAGAAGAGGCCGGCGGCGGGGAGGAAGAAAGCCGGACTCCTCCGCTAGTAAAAGAGCTACACACACATAGCGGAGGAGTCCGGCGAGAAGACCCCCGAAGACGGAAGACCCCCGGAGCTGTGCAATAAAATATTTTTTCCCCTGTGTTGTGTTTTTTTTTGTACTTTATTTCACAGGTGAATGGGTAGGGGTACATTGTACCCCATACTCATTCACATAGGGTGGGGGGCCGGTATCCGGGGGCCCCCTTCTTAAAGGGGGCTCCCGGATTCCGATAAGCCCCCCGCCCGCAGACCCCGACAACCAACGGCCAGGGTTGTCGGGAAGAGGCCCTTGTCCTCATCAACATGGGGACAAGGTGCTTTGGGGTGGGGGGGCCGCGCGGCCCCCCCTTCCCCAAGGCACCCCCCCATGTTGAGGGCACGCGGCCTGGTACGGCTCAGGAGGGGGGGCGCGCTCGCTCGCCCCCCTTTCCTGGCCGGCCGGGTAGCGTGCTCGGACAAGGGTCTGGTGTGGACTTTGGGGGAACCCCCACGCCGATTTTTTTCGGCGTTGGGGTTCCCCTTTAAGCCCATTCCAGGCGGCGGAGCCCGCGACGTCTCCTTCGCGGGCCCCGCCTACCTGTACACGCGCTCGAAATGGGCGGACTTTCCGAGCGGGAACAGTGCGCTCATTTCGAAAGTACAGCGGACAGGCCCACACACGGGCGGACTGTTCGCTCAAACACAGTTTCAGCGGACAGTTTTTCGGAATTTCCGAAAGACTTTGTCCGTCCAACTGTCCGCTGAAACTGTCCGCTGAAAGCCCACACACGAGCGGACTGTCCGCCCAAACACTGTTCAGCGGACAAGGTTGGGCGAACAGTCCGCCCGTGTGTACGCGGCCTTAATCAATTTTTCGATGCAGCACGTCCCGGAAACTTACTGCATCCTCTATGGGTAAAGTAACGTGTCTTGCAAGTCGCATCAAAGAAGCATCGACCACCGGTGGTTGAGATAGCGAATTCACCTTTTGTTCTTTGAAAAGATACAGTTTAGTAAATCTATTATTCAGATTAGTTCTCTTGTCCATTCTCTCCCATTCATCCCTGATGAGATATTCCAGTTCTTCGATAAAGGGAAAGGACTCTGGTTCCCTCTTTAGATTAGGGAAGTAGTTCCGAACCTTTGCGAGGGGTCTCTTTCGCCTCCTCCCATCCTATGGCTTCCTTCACTGACTATATGAAGGGCTCCACTAGAGTAAAGTTCAAATCCAGTAGCGGTCTCGGCATCAACATTGTCGGAATTTGAATCGGGATCTATGGGCGGATTCTGAGCTACGGAAGATGTGCTCGGGTCGACCTTGTCTTCTTCATGAAGTGATGTCTCCAAGATTGTCTCTCTGATGAGGTCAGTCACCTCTCTTACATCAGATTCCTTTTCTCTGGTTGCTTCATTGAAGCATGCCTGGCAGCAGGGCCGTCTTTAATATTGACTGGGCCCCGGGGCAAACATTTTCTTGGGCCCCCTCCTCCATGCAATTTCGCTCTCCACATGCTTTGAGACATACAATAATTAGCAGCTAGACTCAAAATCAGTTTACTGAATCAGATCAGGCAGCTATTGTGGTTGGTTGGCAGAGGTTACAGTTTATCATTACCGCTCACTGACTGGTTGTAGAGGCTACAGCACACATTATGGCTCCCTGTTTCTTTCTAGAGGTTACAGCGCATGACTTCTGCTTGTTGATTGGTTGCCAGAGATTACTGTACATCAATACTGCTCACTGATTGAATGCTAGAGGTGAACATGTATACCACTCACTAATTGGTTTTTTATAGAGATTACTGCATATTACTACTGCACACTAGGGTTGCCACCTTTTCTTCAAGTCAAACCCGAACACTTTAGCGGCGCACAGCAATCTTTTTTTTTTATAGTATAAACTATACATATATTTTGCTACTAAATAACATTTCTAATCATATGAAGTTAATAACAAGAGTCCCCCTTTACATCAGAGTCCACAGAGTTCCCCTTTTACATCTGAACTTGCAGAGATCCCTTTCACTGTAAGGGGGGACTCTCCAGACTCTGATGTAAGGGAGAACTCTGGGGACTCTAACATAAGGGATGCTCTGGGAACCCTGATCTAAGGGGGAACACTGAGAACTCTGATGCACGGAGAGGACTCTGATGTAAGGGGAAAGACTGTGGCCTCTGGTGTAAAGGGGAACTCTGATATAAGGGGTGCTCTGAGAAACCTGATTTGCCTTAGTGAACTTACTCAGAGGCAAGACAGTGAAGGGGGGAGACTTCAGTCACAGATGGATGGATGGTGAGCTCACTCACCTCTTGACAGTCAGCAGCTCTCATCCAGTTGGATCTGAGGCTGCTGGACTTCAAACTTCTGGCCCAAATTTCCCTTTTCTGAGGCACAGTGCCAGGGATTGGAGTGTGGGCAGACAAAGAGGGGTAGGGGTAGGGGGGAAGAGGTGCAGATCGAGCCCTCTCTCCTCTCCTGTCTGTATGTGTTTGGGGGGGGGGGTGTTAGTGTTGGCTTTGGGGAGTGTGAAAGAGAGTAACAGACACTCTCAGCTTAGACAACTGCAGCCAGCAACCCTGCTGGGAAACCATAGGCCAGTCTAAACAATGTGTCCGTGTTGCAGACAGTCTGAAACCCGGACACATAATTCCAAACCCGAACTGTCCGGGTGAATCCTGGACAGGTGGCAACCCTACTGCACACTGATTGGTAGCAAAAGGTTAGTGCACAGCATTACTGCTCACTGATTGGTTACCAAACTTCAGGGTGCTATGGCACCATCTTATTTTGAAGAAGGGTTCTACCTATAATTTGCTTACTTTTGCAGAACATGATGTAAAGGCTTAATGACCACAATTGTAGGCAGAACTTTCAAGCATGCTTCATTACTTCCACAGTGGGCAGCATTCAGCAGAAGTAATGGTGGATGTGACCTCAGGGGGACATGATATACATATGAATGCCGCCTCTATTTAAATATCAATGCCGCAGTCCACGACTATTTATATATTAATGCCACCACTATTTACATATTAATGCAGGTTATTTACATGTAAACACAGGGTCTGCAGGTGAGCCATCTGTACATGGCAATAGGGCATCTGGGCAGCAGTAGCAGAAGTTTATACTGAGATATTGGGACACAGCACTGGACTAAAACTTCAAGGAATAAGGGAATTTAAACTGGGATAGTTGGCAAGTATGAGGCAGCTGCTTTGGGCCCCACTACAATGATGGGGCCCAGGGCAGCTGCCCCTTTTGCCCTGCCTTAAAAAACGGTCCTGCCTGGCAGGCCAATTCGTCTGGCAAAGCTGGAGCTCCGCACACCCAGCAAGCGTTTGCTGCAAGGCTGGTGTGATGGCTCCTTTCATGACAGGGAGAAAGTGACCTTCTATATCAGCCACTCCGGTGTGAGCGACTATAATGAGAGTGGCTGCGACCAGAGTGACGATGGCGAGATGAAGATCTTGAGCGACTTCTCCTAGATCTGCCATGACTCGAAGTATGACTGGAGCGTCCGTGATGCTTGGAATTGGTAGATTTAGACCTGGAAGGGCTACCAGAAAATCGCATTATTAGCGAATATGCACTCTTTTTTTTTTTTTTCTCCTCCATGAATGCTGGCACCTCTTACCTCATATGATGAGGATGGTCTGTTTGGGCAGTGGCTTCCATGAAAACAGTGCACCAGAAGACAGTATCTAGAAAGCATACAGTATAGGATTGCACAAGTAGTCACAGGCATAAAAAGATCACTTATTATCACAAGCAAAAGAGATGTGGACTTACCTGAGACTGAGGGACTGTATAACCATCAGCAAAAACGGACAGATTACGCGGCTTTTTAAAAAGGAAGTAAGCTCTGATGGGTTTACTTCCTCTTTTTTTCCCTGCAAAGGTAAAGCATAATGGGCTACTATGCATCGCATCGCATCGCATCACATCGCATAGCATCGCATTGCATCACATCGCATAGTAGCCCATTATGTGTCACTTACCTGACACAGGAGCCAGCGAAGTCACCGATTTCCTTGCTGGCTGGAAGCATCCATCTTCCTTCTGCGGTCACGGACTCCGACTCTGTGACTAGTAAAGTGAGTTTATATAGTGAAATACAGGACTTAGAACTCCGTCTGACTGGTTAGGTTTTGAATTTTAAAAGCAGCAGCAACCCTGCTCACCTCACTGGTTTACTAATCTCACAGAAGTTCGCTGCTTTTAAAATTCAACATCTAACCAGTCAGACGGGGTTCTAAGTCCTGTATTTCATTATATAAATGCAGTTTACTGTTATAAATACGTGTAAAATGCAAAACTCCGTTGGGTGTACCAACATGTCCGCTTTCCCCTGTCTTAGTGTATCCGTAGTGTGGACGAGTGTGGGGTGTAGCAAGATGGCGGCGACGGAACGTCACTTCCGTAGCAAACTGCGATGTATCGCCGAATATGTCCTTACAGCGGCTCTCGCAGTCCAGAGAGTAGCCGAGTGCGCTTAGCTCACAGTCACGCCCAGTCCCTGTGTTACGTCCATCATAGGGGCGAGACTGGGAGTGACTGTGAGCGGAGCCGAGCTGAGTACACTCAGCTATGTATCTTGACGGGGCCCCCTATTGGGTGGGGCCCATGGGCTTGAGTCCATTCAAGCCCAATGGTAAGTCCGGCCTTGTATACAGGTCTTAGTTTTCACATTGTGGGAAGAGTCAGCAGCTGTTACACATTCATAGCTTTTAGTTTTAGTTTAAGCCGCACACAAGGTTCCACACATTTTGTCTGTTATCGGTGGCAGCCATCTTCCTAGGGCTGTGCTCACCTCATAGAATGGTGGTCTCTGATGTGGTCTTTGGATGGCCCAATGTTTAGATGCATAAAAAGCTTGAGGAGTGTCATTAGATAGTCACATAGTCGGTAAGGAGGGTGTGTAGAAGAATCATTTCCCATATCCTCATTAGGGATGAGCACCGGTGTGTACGCATGCTTCACGTGTAGAGCCCGCCAGGAAGTCGGCGCAGCGCTGCGCTAATTTCCCGATCTCTGCAGCCGCACATTGGGACAATGTCTCACTGCCTGTGATTAGCGCAGCGCCGACTTCCTGGCGGGCTCTACACGTGGAGCATGCCAACACGCCAGAGGTCATCCTTAATCCCTGTATATTGCTTTATCTAAGATGCACGTCCAAGAATCTTTTAAAACGATCCATACTTCCTCCCGACACCACCGATTGTGGAAGAGAGTTTCACATCCTTACCGCCCTGACTGTGGAAAAACACCCTACGCAGCTTAAGGTTAAACCGCTTCTCCTCCAGCCTCATCGTGTGATCCCCATGTCCTCTGACACTCCCTGGGACTGAAACGTTTTATACTTACGCTGGGATCACCATTGAGATATTTGTAAATCGCTATCATGTCTCCTCTCAAGCGTCTCTTCTCCAGGGAGAACCAATTTAGCGCTTGTAGCCTTTCCTCATAATTGAGGTCCTGTCAGGTCACCTTGAGGCGAGGTGACAGATGCACACCGTAGGGATCAGGAGTGCATCGCAAGGTTGTGGACCCTACGGCTGACTGCTGCGGACGGGAGACAGATCCCACTGGGGTTAAAGTGTAAGATTCCCTGGGGCGCGGAGTCTAAGAGCCAGCAGGTGTTCACCAGCGCCTCTAGTGGTGAGGATGGACTGGGCTGCAACTGGCTCCAGGTCGCGACCCCCAGGGTCCCCCAGCTCACACCTACAGTAGGCAACAGGAGGATAGGGATAGTGAGGGATAAACCAAGGTCGGGGCCACAAGCAGACAGGAATAGTCAGGGACACGCCAGTAGGTCAGGATCACAGGCAAACAGGGATAGTCAAGGACACGCCAAAGTCGGTAACAGAAGAGCACACGGCAGGTACCAGGAAGCTAACACACAATGGTTGATCAGCAGGGTTGACCTGCAGTGCACAGGTTAATATAGAGCTCTCTGATAGGAGCTAGGGTGGAGCCATGCCAGAGGATGGATTACAAAAGCAGTCAGGTGAGGGTCGGCTGGTCTCTACAGATGAACACATGGAAAGAGGCAAGCAGACCAACTCTATTGCAAAACCATGACAGGTCCTCCAGTCGCCATATTAATTTCCTTTTTCTTCTCTGGACTCTCTCCAGTTCCAGCACATCCTTTCTGAGGATTGGTGACCTCTTCTAGGACCCCCAGATCTTTCTCCATTTTGGAAGCCCCTAGGAGGCGCTGCTCAGTTTAGGCCGCACACAGCCGGGGCTGTACCTAGGTGACACCTTTTTACAAGCCCCACTTACATTAGGAATAACTAATTCTAAGAATGGAGGTGGAATGTGGTCTGATTTTGTATGGTGTATAGAGCAAAGATCAAGAGATAGAAGAAATGGTTTCTGAACTATAAAGAGTCTTTAGACTCCTCTCGCCATAAGCCCCCCCCCCCCCCTCCCCCTACAGGGCACCTGCTGGATTTGGCTATAAATGACCAAAGGTGACCAGAAGGGAAAACAATATCAGAAGGAATCTCAGTTTGAGGCTTGGTGCCCCACTAGGTGCCAGCCCACCATGGTGACTACAGCCAGGAAGCCAATGCACCACCCAGGTTGGTTATGAATCTTTTTCTGCCTGTTCTAGCCAGGGAATAGGTGTAAGAACTCCTCCCTTTCACCCCTTTACTCTGCCCCCTACCCACCTCCGAGCACCACCCACCCCCAGTACCATCCTTTTTAGAGCATACAGGACCAAGTATCATTTTGTGGTACTAAGTATTTTGTATGGAATTTTCTTAATGATCACAAAGGCAGTAAAATAGATCTAGCAACAATGGACCCCCCACCACCACCAGCGACAATAGATCCACCCCAGCAACAATGGACTCCCAGCAACATTAGACCCCTCCCTCAACAGTAGATTCCTCCCATCAATGATTTGTCAGGCCTGGGCTCAGCCCGTCCTTCTCTGAGGTGGCCGCTCAGCTATCGGCTAATTGCCAGCTCCCATCTCTCTCCACAGTGACTCAGCTGTTGATGATATCCTGCTCATCAGTCCTGCCTACTTAAGCTGTCCAGTCCAGAGAACCTTTGTCAACATCACAGAAACTTTCTCCTGCAATCCTGTTCAAGACTTGCTTTGCTGACATCCCTTCTGTCTCCAGATCCTGCTTGCTGTTCCACTACATTGATCCCTGACTTCTGGCTTGGCTGACTAGCCGTTCCGGTTCCTGAACTCTGGCCATGTTTTGACTATGTTTGTTCTTTTTACTTTTATTATTAAACAAGTGTGATTTAACTGTACTTCTGTCTTGGCCTGATTTCATGGTTTCTGACAAGATTCCCCAGTAGCCAGCATCAAAAGACCCCTCCCAGCAATGTTTTTTTTTGACAATAACACAGTGTGGGCGGATTTCTGCCAGTCACAGCCTGTGTCATGTCCTCCCAGCCTGTTTCTTAGATTAAGAGGGAGATGAAGTCTCCATCAATCTACATGCAATATTCCACACCCCCCCCCCCCCCCCATTGTGTTTAGCTGATTAGTGGGCATGTTGGAGGAGGAGGGGGGGAGGGGGCTGTAATTTACCATTGTATATACGCCACCACATGTGTGACTCTACAGTCACATGGGCTGCTCAAATGTGATAGGGAGGAAACGCTCCGCATAGAAACTCACTGACAGCTGAGCATGTGCAGAGCTGCCACCACTGATCTGATGGCATTGGGGACATTGACTGTAGGGGAAGATAGAGAGCAGCAGGATGAACCCTTTTTTTTGTTTTGTTTTGCAGAATACAGGAAATGAATCTCATAGTGATGAGTATGAACAGCTCGGAATACACCATTGATTCATTGTTTTTTTTATGAAGGGGGTTTAGTGACACTTTTTAAGGAAGAATGGTGAGGGGGTGTGTGTTGATCATTTACTATCGGAGAGGAAGTGACGTGAGATGTGAATGTCGTCTGACCCCCCCCCCCCCCCCCCTCCTGCCAGACTCTACAAGTCAAGTGTTGGATCACAAACCAGCCACACATTGAGTCCAGCACACACGCCATTTATTGCACACAGGAGACTCTGCTCTCAGTTTTTTTTTTTTTACAATTCCCTAAAAAGAGGAGATAGAAGAGTCTGTTGGCTGCAGCTTTGATCTTCTGGGGCTCCATAGAACCGAGAGGCCTCCTTCTGTCCATACGTTCCTCTACGTCTTCTAAAGATACAACAATGTATTCTCAGTATCCAACCCTCGGCCATTCTCCCTTCCCATAGACATCCAAGGAGACCTCTCAGTCGAAGAAGTAAGTGCCGTTATACCGGAAGGGTTTCTCAGACACACATTGGCCAACAACATCCTGAGTCCAGCGTTTGATGGTCACTTTACTGTAGGTCTTGTCTGTTGGTCTGATGATTACAGTGGACCTGGAGGCCACTGATGGATCTTCATCGAAGAAGTTGAAGGGTCGGAGGAAGAATCCCACTGAGTTCCCTGGGGTGGAAGTGTTGGGGATGTCCTCAGAGTGGGGGATGTGGAGGAAGCCAACGGTCACCCAGGCCACCAGATCCTGAATGGGAAGGATGAAGTAAGGTTAGAAAAGACATCACTATGTGAGGGAAAGCTTCAACCAAAATGTGAGCTGGACTTCTCAAAGCTAACCCCTGACCTCCAGACGTTATATGGTTCCTAAGACTAATGAAAAAATAAAAAAACCCTTAGAAGACAATTCCACTCTATACCATACAAACACTAAATGTATTCTCGCTGGAGAAAAGACGCTTGAGGGGGGACATGATAGCGATCTACAAATATCTCAATGGCGATCCCAGCATAGGAAATAAACTGTTCAGTCCTAGGGAGTGTATAAGAACACACGGGGACACAATGAGACTGGAGGAGAAGCGGTTTAACCTTAAACTGTGGAGGGGGTTCTTCACTGTTAGGGCAATAAGGATGTGGAGCTCTCTCCCACAATTGGTGGTGACTGCGAGGAGTATGGATATTTTTAAAAGACTCTTAGAACTATATATAAAAGGACACAACATTTAGGGATATGGGAAATCATTATAGACACTGATACACATACACCTTCACAGGTTGAACTGGATGGACTATTGTCTTTTTTCAGCCTTACCAACTATGTAACTATGTAAGGCCTAACAAAATAATAAGAAAAACTCATAACTGTCAGTAGAACAGTGGACCGTGTGTGGACAGTGTCTGTAGGACAGTAGATGGTGTCAGTAGGTCAGTGGATGGTGTGTGGACAGTGTCTGTAGGACAGTAGAGGGTGTCAGTAGGTCAGTGGATGGTGTGTGGACAGTGTCTGTAGGACAGTAGATGGTGTCAGTAGGGCAGTCCATGGTGTGTTGACAGTGTCTGTAGGTCAGTAGATGGTGTGTGGACAGTGTCTGTAGGTCAGTAGATAGTGTCTGTAGGTCAGTGGATGGTGTGTGGACAGTGTCTGTAGGACAGTAGATAGTGTCAGTAGGTCAGTGGACAGTGTCTGTAGGACAGTAGATGGTGTCTGTAGGTCAGTAGATGGTGTGTGTACAGTGGCTGTAGGACAGTAGATAGTGTCTGTAGGTCAGTAGATGGTGTGTGGACAGTGTCTGCAGGACAGTAGATAGTGTCAGTAGGTCAGTGGATGGTGTGTGGACAGTGTCTGTAGGACAGTAGATAGTGTCAGTAGGTCAGTGGATGGTGTGTGGACAGTGTCTGTAGGACAGTAGATAGTGTCAGTAGGGCATTGGATGGTGTGTGGACATTGTCTGTAGGACAGTAGATAGTGTCAGTAGGTCAGTGGATGGTGTGTGGACATTGTCTGTAGGACAGTAGATAGTGTCAGTAGGTCAGTGGATGGTGTGTGGACATTGTCTGTAGGACAGTAGATAGTGTCAGTAGGGCAGTGGATGGTGTGTGGACATTGTCTGTAGGACAGTAGATAGCGTCAGTAGGGCAGTGGATGGTGTGTGGACATTGTCTGTAGGACAGTAGATGGTGTCTGTAGGTCAGTAGATGGTGTGTGGACATTGTCTGTAGGACAGTAGATGGTGTCAGTAGGGCAGTGGATGGTGTGTGGACAGTGTTTGTAGGACAGTAGATGGCGTCTGTAGGGAAGTGGATGGTGTGTGGACATTGTCTGTAGGACAGTAGATGGCGTCTGTAGGGCAGTGGATGGTGTGTGGACAGTGTCTGTAGGACAGTAGATAGTGCCTGTAGGTCAGTAGATGGTGTTTGGACAGTGTCTGCAGGACAGTAGATAGTGTCAGTAGGTCAGTGGATGGTGTATGGACAGTGTCTGTAGGACAGTAGATAGTGTCAGTAGGTCAGTGGATGGTGTGTGGACAGTGTCTATAGGACAGTAGATGGTGTCAGTAGGTCAGTGGATGGTGTGTGGACAGTGTCTGTAGGACAGTAGATGGTGTCAGTAGGTCAGTGGATGGTGTGTGGACATTGTCTGTAGGACAGTAGATAGTGTCAGTAGGTCAGTGGATGGTGTGTGGACATTGTCTGTAGGACAGTAGATTGTGTCAGTAGGTCAGTGGATGGTGTGTGGACATTGTCTGTAGGACAGTAGATAGTGTCAGTAGGTCAGTGGATGGTGTGTGGACATTGTCTGTAGGACATAGATAGCGTCAGTAGGGCAGTGGGTGGTGTGTGGACAGTGTCTGTAGGACAGTAGATAGTGTCAGTAGGGCAGTGGATGGTGTGTGGACATTGTCTGTAGGACAGTAGATGGTGTCAGTAGGGCAGTGGATGGTGTGTGGACATTGTCTGTAGGACAGTAGATGGTGTCAGTAGGTCAGTGGATGGTGTGTGGACATTGTCTGTAGGACAGTAGATAGCGTCAGTAGGGCAGTGGATGGTGTGTGGACAATGTCTGTAGGACAGTAGATGGTGTCTGTAGGTCAATGGATGGTGTGTGGACATTGTCTGTAGGACAGTAGATGGTGTCAGTAGGTCAGTGGATGGTGTGTGGACATTGTCTGTAGGACAGTAGATAGCGTCAGTAGGGCAGTGGATGGTGTGTGGACATTGTCTGTAGGACAGTAGATGGTGTCAGTAGGTCAGTGGATGGTGTGTGGACATTGTAGGACAGTAGATGGTGTCAGTAGGGCAGTGGATGGTGTGTGGACATTGTCTGTAGGACAGTAGATGGTGTCAGTAGGGCAGTGGATGGTGTGTGGACATTGTCTGTAGGACAGTAGATAGTGTCAGTAGGGCAGTGGATGGTGTGTGGACATTGTCTGTAGGACAGTAGATGGTGTCTGTAGGTCAGTGGATGGTGTGTGGACATTGTAGGACAGTAGATGGTGTCAGTAGGGCAGTGGATGGTGTGTGGACATTGTCTGTAGGACAGTAGATGGTGTCAGTAGGGCAGTGGATGGTGTGTGGACATTGTCTGTAGGACAGTAGATAGTGTCAGTAGGGCAGTGGATGGTGTGTGGACATTGTCTGTAGGACAGTAGATGGTGTCTGTAGGTCAATGGATGGTGTGTGGACATTGTCTGTAGGACAGTAGATGGTGGCAGTAGGTCAGTGTATGGTGTGTGGACATTGTCTGTAGGACAGTAGATGGTGTCAGTAGGGCAGTGGATGGTGTGTGGACAGTGTCTGTAGGACAGTAGATAGCGTCAGTAGGGCAGTGGATGGTGTGTGGACATTGTCTGTAGGACAGTAGATGGTGTCTGTAGGTCAGTGGATGGTGTGTGGACATTGTAGGACAGTAGATGGTGTCAGTAGGGCAGTGGATGGTGTGTGGACATTGTCTGTAGGACAGTAGATGGTGTCAGTAGGGCAGTGGATGGTGTGTGGACATTGTCTGTAGGACAGTAGATAGTGTCAGTAGGGCAGTGGATGGTGTGTGGACAGTGTCTGTAGGACAGTAGATAGCGTCAGTTGGGCAGTGGATGGTGTGTGGACATTGTCTGTAGGACAGTAGATGGTGTCAGTAGGGCAGTGGATGGTGTGTGGACATTGTCTGTAGGACAGTAGATGGTGTCTGTAGGTCAATGGATGGTGTGTGGACATTGTCTGTAGGACAGTAGATGGTGTCAGTAGGTCAGTGGATGGTGTGTGGACATTGTCTGTAGGACAGTAGATGGTGTCAGTAGGGCAGTGGATGGTGTGTGGACAGTGTCTGTAGGACAGTAGATAGCGTCAGTAGGGCAGTGGATGGTGTGTGGACATTGTCTGTAGGACAGTAGATGGTGTCTGTAGGTCAGTGGATGGTGTGTGGACATTGTAGGACAGTAGATGGTGTCAGTAGGGCAGTGGATGGTGTGTGGACATTGTCTGTAGGACAGTAGATAGCGTCAGTTGGGCAGTGGATGGTGTGTGGACATTGTCTGTAGGACAGTAGATGGTGTCAGTAGGTCAGTGGATGGTGTGTGGACATTGTCTGTAGGACAGTAGATGGTGTCAGTAGGGCAGTGGATGGTGTGTGGACAGTGTCTGTAGGACAGTAGATAGCGTCAGTAGGGCAGTGGATGGTGTGTGGACATTGTCTGTAGGACAGTAGATGGTGTCTGTAGGTCAGTGGATGGTGTGTGGACATTGTAGGACAGTAGATGGTGTCAGTAGGGCAGTGGATGGTGTGTGGACATTGTCTGTAGGACAGTAGATGGTGTCAGTAGGGCAGTGGATGGTGTGTGGACATTGTCTGTAGGACAGTAGATAGCGTCAGTTGGGCAGTGGATGGTGTGTGGACATTGTCTGTAGGACAGTAGATGGTGTCAGTAGGGCAGTGGATGGTGTGTGGACATTGTCTGTAGGACAGTAGATGGTGTCTGTAGGTCAATGGATGGTGTGTGGACATTGTCTGTAGGACAGTAGATGGTGTCAGTAGGTCAGTGGA
The DNA here is from genome assembly GCF_037356315.1 of Lithobates pipiens. NCBI lineage: Eukaryota > Metazoa > Chordata > Amphibia > Anura > Ranidae > Lithobates > Lithobates pipiens. The sequence goes on along the minus strand of NW_027507764.1, from coordinate 595,803,185 downwards.
TGGTGTGTGGACATTGTCTGTAGGACAGTAGATGGTGTCAGTAGGGCAGTGGATGGTGTGTGGACAGTGTCTGTAGGACAGTAGATAGCGTCAGTAGGGCAGTGGATGGTGTGTGGACATTGTCTGTAGGACAGTAGATGGTGTCAGTAGGGCAGTGGATGGTGTGTGGACATTGTCTGTAGGACAGTAGATGGTGTCTGTAGGTCAGTGGATGGTGTGTGGACATTGTAGGACAGTAGATGGTGTCAGTAGGGCAGTGGATGGTGTGTGGACATTGTCTGTAGGACAGTAGATGGTGTCAGTAGGGCAGTGGATGGTGTGTGGACATTGTCTGTAGGACAGTAGATAGTGTCAGTAGGGCAGTGGATGGTGTGTGGACATTGTCTGTAGGACAGTAGATAGCGTCAGTTGGGCAGTGGATGGTGTGTGGACATTGTCTGTAGGACAGTAGATAGCGTCAGTAAGTCAGTGGATGGTGTGTGGACAGTGTCTGTAGGACAGTAGATAGCGTCAGTAAGTCAGTGGATGGTGTGTGGACAGTGTCTGTAGGACAGTAGATAGCGTCAGTAGGTCAGTGGATGGTGTGTGGACAGTGTCTGTAGGACAGTAGATAGTGTCAGTAGGTCAGTGGATGGTGTGTGGACATTGTAGGACAGTAGATGGTGTCAGTAGGGCAGTGGATGGTGTGTGGACATTGTAGGACAGTAGATAGTGTCTGTAGGGCAGTGGATGGTGTGTGGACATTGTAGGACAGTAGATGGTGTCAGTAGGTCAGTGGATGGTGTGTGGACATTGTCTGTAGGACAGTAGATAGGGGGGTTAAGGCAATACAAAGAAGAAGAACCTGGAGAGGAATTATAGTGGGGTGATCTCACCACTAAAGACCCCATGAGATACTGGAAGCCATGGCTGAGTGCACTAGACATCAACAAATAAAACATCACCTTGGACATTACCGGCTCCAGTGTCTCCTCTTGCCCTGGTTGACCAAAACCAACATACTCTATACAGTCCGCTGTGAGGTTCTAGACCAGTGATGGTGAACCTTGGCACCCCAGATGTTTTGGAACTACATTTCCCATGATGCTCATGCACTCTGCAGTGTAGTGGAGCATCATGGGAAATGTAGTTCCAAAACATCTGGGGTGCCGAGGTTCACCATCACTGACCTAGACCATGAAAAGGCTATAAGGTGGGCGGAGCACTCACTTTGTTCACAATGTCCTCGTTGTTGCGGATGAAATTCTCGAAGTTGACGGCGGGATCCCAGGGATCGGACTGGATGTACATACTGTTACTGGTCTGCTCCCAGTCCTTGTGCTGCGTCACCGCCAGGCTGTACCTGCCAATCACACAAACAACGGCAATTAATCCAGAGACCCCCAACTCAGCCGCCATGATTAGAGGGTGGGAATGGCACATCTTTCCTTTGATGGGCTCTGGGGGTTTTTTTTTTTTGGTTATCCTACCCAATATCCTGGAATAATTACAGAAGACAGAACCACCACAACCTTCTCCATTCATGATCTGACCTCCTCCCCTCCCCCTACGAGGATTACCTGGACCAGGCGATCCCTCTCTCGGCGTCCCACTTTCGGGGCAGCACGCTGTGGGCATGGGAATTGTACTGGATCCGGTAGCTCCTGTAATGGTCCCACTTGTTCTTCTTGTTGGGGTTCATGAACATCAGGTACCGAGGCAGATCCTCCCCAAATCTGAAGGCGGCTCTACCCTCGCTGGACCGCAGTTTTCTGTCCATCCGGGATTGGACGATGAAGTCACCGGGGCTCCAGGGGTTGGTAATGTTTTCGTATTTCAGATCGATCGTTTCAAAACTGTTTTCAGTACCTGAGAGAAGGATGGAGGGGTGAGAGAGTGGAAGAGAAAGAGAATGTGGGTGGGGGGGGGGGGGTGGCATGAGAGAGCGAGATCGCCCAAATGCCATCTGCAGAACGATTTCCAGGACAGAAGATCTATGATATAAAGTTCTGACCAGAAGGGGATCAGGATTCCACCCCCAATACTGCAAAGAAGAACTCCGACCAAAGCCAAGGCTCGCTTCCCACTAGTGCCATTCTACAGCCGTGCCCTTTCCTGTGCCACTTTGCAGTGTGATTTTTTTCATGCGACTCAATGCAACTTATTACACTAAGTAGCCCTCAAGTCGCATCAGATTAGCGCAGGAACCTTTTTTTAACCACAACCGGACACTTTCACCCCCTTCCTGCTTCAGCTTTCAGCGCTGTCACACTTTGAATGACGTTCGCCCGCTCACGCGCCACCGTACCCATAGGACATTTTCAGCTTTCTTTTTGTGATATTTAACCACCACTGGGTTTTATTATTTGCTGAACAAACAAAAAAAAAAGAAAAAATAGACCAATCATTTTGAAAAAGAAAAATGTCTTAGTTTCTGTTATAAAACTTTGAAAATAAGTAATTTTTCTTCACTAATGTGCGCTGATGGACACTGATGAGGAGGCACTGATAGGCAGCACTATTGGGCACTGGTGAGGCTGCACTGATGGGAACTGATGAGGTGGAACTGATAGGCTGCACTAGTGAGGCAGCACTGATGGGCACTGGTGAGGCTGCACTCATGGAAACTGATGAGGTAGCACTGATAGGCAGCACTGGTGAGGCTGCACTGATGTGAACTGATGAGGAGGCACTGATGGGCACTAGTGAGGCTGCACTGATGGGAACTGATGAGGAGGAACTGATAGGCTACACTAATGAGGCAGCACTGATGGGCACTGGTGAGCACTGAATAAGCGACACTGATGGGCACTAATAGCCAGCACTGATGAGCAATAATAAGCTGCACTTATGGACACTGATAAGCTGCACTGATGGGAACTGATGAGGAGGCATTACTAGGCAGCACTGATGGGAAATGGTGAGGAGGCACTGATGGACACTGGTGAGGAGGCACTGATAGGCAGCACTAGTGAGGCAGCACTGATGGGAAATGATGAGGCTGAACTTATGAGGAGGCACTGATAGGTGGCACTGGTGAGGTTGCCAAGGTGTGAACTGATGAGGAGGCACTGAGACGACACTGAAGGAGCAGCACTGTTTGGCACTAATAGGCGGCACTGATGAGAAATAATAAGCTGCACTTATGGACACTGCTATGCTGCACTGATGTGAACTGATGAGGAGGCATTACTAGGCTGCACTGATGAGGCTGCACTGATGGGAACTGATGAAGATGCCTTGATAGGCTGCACTAGTAAGGCAGCACTGATGGCAAATGATGAGGCTGAACTTATGAGGAGGCACTGACAGGTGCCACTGGTGAGGTTGCCGAGGTGGTAACTGATGAGGAGGCACTGATGCCACACTGATGGGCACTGGTGAGTGTGCACTGATGAGCACTGAAGAAGCGACACTGATGGGCACTAATAGCCGGCACCGATGAGCAATAATAAGCTGCACTTATGGACACTGCTAAGCTGCACTAATGGGAACTGATGAGGAGGCATTACTAGGCTGCACTGATGAGGCTGCACTGATGGGCACTGGTGAGGAGGCACTGATAGGCAGCACTAGTGAGGCAGCACTGATGGGAAATGATGAGGCTGAACTTATAAGTAGGCACTGATAGGTGGCACTGGTGAGGTTGCCAAGGTGGGAACTGATGAGGAGGCACTGAGACGACACTGATGGACACTGGTGAGGCTGCACTGATGAGGCTGCACTGATGAGCACTGAAGAAGCAGTACTGATGGGCACTAATAGGCGGCACCGATGAGCAATAATAGCTGCACTTATGGAAACTGCTAAGCTGCACTGTTCTCCACTGATGGAAACTGATGAGGAGGCACTGATGGGAACTGATATCTGGCACTGATGGGAACTGGTGAGGAGGCGCTGATGGGCACTGATATGTGGCACTGACGGGAACTAGTGAGGAGGCACTGATGGTAACTGATATCTGGCACTGATGGGAACTGGTGAGGAGGCACTGATGGGCACTGATATGTGGCACTGACGGGAACTGGTGAGGAGGCACTGATGGGCACTGGTGAGGAGGCACTGATGGGAACTGGTGAGGAGGCACTGACGGGAACTGGTGAAGAGGCACTGACGGGCACTGGTGAGGAGGCACTGATGGGAACTGGTGAGGAGGCACTGATGGGAACTGATATGTGGCACTGATGGGAGCTGGTGAGGAGGCACTGATGGCCACTGGTAAGGCTGCACTGATAAGCACTGAAGAAGTGACACTGATGGGTATATAGCCGGCACCGATGAGCAATAATAAGCTGCACTTATGGACACTGATAAGCTGCACTGATCTGCACTAATGGGAACTGATGAGGAGACATTACTAGGCAGCACTGATGAGGCTGCACTGATGGCAGCTGGTGAGGAGGCACTGATGGGAACTGATATGTGGCACTGATGGAAACTGGTGAGGAGGCACTGATGGCCACTGGTGAGGAGGCACTGATGGGAACTGATATGTGGCACTGACGGGAACTGGTGAGGAGGCACTGATGGGAACTGATATGTGGCACTGATGGGAACTGGTGAGGAGGCACTGATGGGCACTGGTGAGGTTGCACTTATGTTTACTGAAGAAGTGACACTCATGGGCACTAATAGCCGGCACCGATGAGCAATAATAAGCTGCACTTATGGACACTGCTAAGCTGCACTGATATGCACTGATGGGAACTGATGAGTAGGCATTACTAGGCAGCACTGATGAGGCTGCACTGATGGCAATTGGTGAGGAGGCACTGATGGGAACTGATATGTGTCACTGATGGGAACTGGTGAGGAGGCACTGACGGGCACTGGTGAGGAGGCACTGACGGGCACTGGTGAGGAGGCACTGATGGGAACTGATATGTGGCACTGATGGGAACTGGTGAGGAGGCACTGATGGGCACTGGTGAGGATGCACTGATGAGCACTGAAGAAGTGACACTGATGGGCACTTATAGCAGGCACCAATGAGCAATAATAAGCTCCACTTATGGACACTGCTAAGCTGCACTGATGGGATCTGATGAGGAGGCATTACTAGGCAGCACTGATGAGGCTGCACTGATGGGAACTGATATGTGGCACTGATGGGAACTGGTGAGGAGGCACTGATGGGCACTGGTGAGACTGCACTGACTGGAACTAATAAGGGGGTGCTGAAGAGGTGGCACTGATAAACTGCACTGATAATCAGGGCAGTGATGATCAATGCCCTTATTATAAGTGTAAACAATGTACTGTCATCCTTTCCGGTTATCAGCACTCCTTTCCTCACACCGACTCAGCATGTGAGGGAAGGACTACAGATAACTGGTCCAGCAAGTCTGTTTACATGTGACCAGTTGTGATTGGATAGGGCTGATCACATGGTAAAGGGCCGCTGTGTAAAGGACACAGAAGTCACTGAGCGCGCCTGATGTGCACCACAGTGGGCTGGAGATCCGTGCCATAGCCATCTTTCAGCTATAGTTCAGGCAGGAAGGGGTTAAAGACTCTGTGACTTGAGTTACATAGATTGGAACGGGTGCCACTGAAATGAATGGGTTTGGTCTTATCATGCGACTATACACGCCGAGCCTGATGAATGAAGCCTGCTGGGTAATATCTTACCTGCAATGTCCAGGTCAACCTTATAATGCACCAGGTGAGTATGCAGGTTCCCCAGGACGTGGCTGTAGACTTTACTTCCATAGTGAAGGCCATCGGGTGTGAAAAACGTGGCATGGATGTAGCCCGTGGCGCTGACTTTAACCTCTATCACCCCGTTCTGGTAGAAGACAAAGTCCCAGATATAGTCATAGTTGTAGACTGTGGATGTTGTCCTCACCACCAGCACGTGGTTCTCCAGCCCGGCGTAGAAGTTGTAGCCACCGTCGTGGGTGCTGTCAAAGTGGCGGCGTAATGGCATCCCCGTGGGCAGTTCAAAGATGCACAAGGCGTTCTTATAACGCACGGGCTCATCTGTGTCATAAAAGTTGTACAAGTCCAGGTAAGTGGCCACTTCCGGGCAGTCAATACCCTTGGCCAACTCATAGTGTACCGTTCCCATTGCCCACCCGGAATCGATGTATTTTGTCTGCATTGCTGCCGGAGTGACCCCACTATAAAATGCGATGGCCTCCTGTATGCTCACCTCATATGCTACACGTTCATCGTTGTACTGTATGTCGAATATCTGTAAACCTGCAGACGGACGCACACGGAACGCAAAGCTCCATCCAGTATACTCGACATAGTTACCCAAAACCTTGTAACGTTTGCCCTGAGGCTCGCATATTTTGGGTCCATGAACGTTGGTGTTGGTCTTAAAATCCCCACGTGGCGTGAAGGTTGAGTAGGGATCTTCCTCGGTAAAATCGGTAAGAGGCATAATGTTCAGCTCCTTTTTTTCATATTTTTGAATAAGTTCCTTGACGTTATCAAAGTATTGTCCATTATACCAGATCTTCTCCACCGTCCACTCCTTAGGGTTGAGGGAACGATGATTGAGAAGGATCTCCAAGCCTATAGGGTGGAGGAAAAAGCCATCGACGAACCTCTGCAAGATTATCCAAGACCTGCGCTCTCCGGACCTCAAGCCGCGAGGAGCAATGTCTGTGAACGCCAGGCAGCGCTTTGAGCAGTTATAAAACGAATAACCGGAAATTTCCAATAATATGTGGTTAAATTCCTTGGTGACCTCTACCAGCTTCTTCTGGATCTTCTCATATTCCACGTTGATCACAGGCCGGGACTCGAAACTGATCAGCTTCTTTCCTCTGGGAATTATCCGTCGGTGATAATACGGGTGGGGAAGGGGGCCCACAATGAATTCTGTGACGTTGGGGTTGGGTTGGTTACCAAAAAATATTACAACTTTGGCCTCTCGTAGGGGTTTAGATTTGCCGTTGCTATCTAAGAATTTCAAAACCTTACTCTTTTTTGGCAAATTCAGCTCCATCATAAAAATTGTGTTTTTGCCGTACGTGTTCTGGCTGGAAACCAGATTGAGTTGCTGTTGCTCCATGAGAAAACTTTTTATGGATTTCATCTCATCAGGAGTCAAGTCTGAGAATACAGAGGCCATGTACCGACCCATGGATGATGACTTTCCATAGGATTTGTCTGCTGTGATACAAAGCACGGCCACCACCTGTAGAAGGTAGGTACACCTCATGATGTCTGTTCTTGAGCACCTACAATGAAGAATAATATTATGTCAGAGGGATAGATTTACATTTTAAGCATCCCACAAACTTCCATACATAGGGCTAGTTCCGAGACAAGGACTACCCGAAGTTACGCTCACCCTCTGTGCTTTAGCATTCGTTCATTTTATTTCTTTTTGCTAGCAAATTGTTCATTTTTAAACGTTACGTCTACTTTTGTATGGCTCGGTGGAGTCATTTGTAGCGCTTAACATTATTCGGTTGAATAATAAACTTTACGTGTTTAAACTTTATTACACGATTGGGCGCACTTTTATTTTTGTTTTTATGGTGACACGATATTCCGAGACTTCTGAAAGGACCGTAACGGACTTGGGAACTACGAGACACTCGAAGGTGTGGGCTGTCTTTCGGCTTCCTACATCGAAATTCCCACGCGGCCGTGCAGATCGTCTTGTGAGAGGACTCGAGCCGATTCGGTGACTGTGGAATGTCCGAGAGACTGGGTCGTTTTCCGGCTGTCCGTTTCGAATCGTTTGGGTATTCGTATTTGTGTATATCGACTGGTGATCTGGTAAGCCTCCATTTCTTACAGATTCGTAGCTGTGAAGGGTCAACGTGGTCAAGCACTATTTTCTGAACAAACAAGATTAACTACATTTTTTTTGTTCATTTATATAGGACACTACCTACACTGTGTAGCATTATTATACATTTTTGAGATTTTTTTCACATTTCTAAATGTACTGGACATTTGAGTTTTAGATGATTGGTGTTTTTTATTTGACAACTTAATTTTATTTTTTTGAAAAAACTTTTCACTATTGAGTTTTCACTACATTTGGATTCACTAATATTTAAATCTTTATGTTTTTGGTTCTTCACGAAAGTTTATCAATTTATACTTGGTCATATGAGAATTCACTTAGTGGTAAGCGCTGCACTTTTATTTTTTTTCTATTTTGTTGTGCCCAGTATCCTGGTTATTGTGTTCAGCTGCTGTTTTCTAATTTTTTTATTTAATTTTTTACCAAGCGCAGATTTTTTATAATTTTACTACTGCACCTTGTCCTGCATCCTTCCCAGCTGCCAGCAGGGTCACCCAATACGCCGTGAAAGACAGGTAACGTCCTTGTCCATGCCTGCTGGACCATGAGTCAGCGGTAATATGCACCTTACCGCTGACCGCCCTGTCCAGCGAGGCAAGGACATTGCCTTCCACATGCCAGTAGAGAGCCGGAATCGCCTTCCGTGCGTAAAAGTGGCATTTGGGAACCTGCCACTGAGGAACCGCACATTCCACAAACTCATGGAAGGGGGCCGAGTCTACCAACTGAAAAGGCAGCAGTTGAAGTGCTAGCAATTTAGCCAAGCTAGCATTCAACCGCTGGGCATGTGGTATGGCTGGGAGTGAACTTCTTTCGGTGGTGCAGCAGCTGGGGCAGAGAAATTTGCCTGCTACAATCGGACGTCGGTGTACCGATAGCAGATTGTTCGCAAGTACTTGGCTGTGGCACACCTAATTCTACACCTTCATTCCTCTCAGTGCAGGTTTCAGAGAGGACTGAAGGTATAGGGAGGTTGGAGATCCCAGCTGTTGAGGAGCAAGGAGAGGTCCGCTTTGTTCTTTGGTGTGGGTCTTTGAGGTACGCTTGCCAACGAACTGCATGGCAGGTCGACATATGTCTGGTCAAGCATGTGGTCCCAGGCGGCTGATGTTTTGGCCATGTGAGATATACTTGAGACATATGTTGCAAATAGCAGCGGTGCGATCTGATGCACTCGTCTCAAAAAAGGCCCACACCAAAGAACTTTTGGAATAACGAGCAGAGGCAGCAGCACCCTGCACATGCGGAGCTCTTCGGTGTGATGCAGTCGGTATGCTGCCCTTAATCTGGCCCCTGGAGGGCATCCTGCCTCGTTGGAGATGTGACTCCTCCTCCTCTCTCCTATCAGGCACCCACGTGGAGTCAGTGACCTCATCATCCCCTCCCTCCTCATCGCTGGAGCAAACCTGGCAGTATGCTGCAGCTAGTGGAACATACCTGCCAGATTGCTGTCCTTCTTGAGCGTCCCCTCTCTCTGGGCTCACATTACTGCCTTCCTCTAGCTGAGTATCATCATCGGAACCTTCATAACGCTGAGCATCCTCCTGGAGCATGTACCCAACACTGTTCGGGGGACTCCTCAGGAGGACATGATGGGTCTAGGGAAGGAGTCACTGATGATGCCATTGAGCCGAGGGAAGAGGCCGCATTGGCAGCTGCTTTGCCAAAGTACCCTAAGCCTGGGTGAGAGAGGATGAGAATGATGAGGACAGCTTGGTCATCCACTCTACTAAGTCTTCGGCATGTTGCGGCTCAACGCGGCCAGCTGCCGAAAAAAAGGACAAGCGTGTCCCATGGCCACCTGCTGATGAGGATGCACCATGTCCACTACCAGCACTGTTGCCCCTAGGCACAGATCCTTCTTGCCTTAATTTATTTGTTAGTGACTGTCTGCCTCTCCTTGTTGGCCTTCCAGACATACTAATGGCATGCAGGGAGATGTAGCTGCACAAAGCTAGGACATATATACTGATTATACTGTAGCTAGCAGAATCAACTGCCTGCCTGTAGTATTATTAGTATGAAAACACCAGAAATTGGGGCAGCTTTATGTGCACACTGTGCAGAGTACACAGTACACCAACTGTAATTACTGCAGCTGCCTGTGGTGTAGGATCAGAAGAACACCAGCAATTGGGGCAGCTTTATGTGCACACTGTGCAGAGTACACAGTACACCAACTGTAATTACTGCAGCTGCCTGTGGTGTAGGATCAGAAGAACACCAGCAATTGGGGTAGCTTTAAGTGCACACTGTGCAGAGTACACAGTATACCAACTGTAATTACTGCAGCTGTCTGCCTGTGGTATAGCATCAGAAGAAAACCAGCAATTGGGGTAGCTTTAGGTGCACACTGTGCAGAGTACACAGTACACCAACTGTAATTACTGCAGCTGTCTGTGGTATAGGATCAGAAGAACATCAGCAGTAGGGGTAGCTTTAAGTGCACACTGTGCAGAGTACACAGTACACCAACTATAATTATTGCAGCTGCCTGCCTATGGTATAGGATCAGAAGAACACCAGCAATTTGGTAGCTTTAGGTGCACACTGTGCGGAGTACACAGTACACCAACTGTAATTACTGCAGCTGCCTGCGGATAGGATCAGCAGAACACCAGCAATTGGGGTAGCTTTAGGTGCACACTGTGAAGTTACACAATACACCAACTGTTATTACTACAGCTGCCTGCGGATAGTATCAGCAGAACACTGTGCAAAGGACACAGTACACAGGAACAAATCTAGCTAAACTGAATACCGTGTATATATATATATATATATATATATATATATATATATATATATATATATATATATATATAGATATATATATATATATATATACACAACACCTAGGATGCATATATATATATATATATATATAGGCCGACTTCCAGGTGGCCTTATATAGTGTGGGGCGTGTACTAAACCCCCTGAGCCATAATTGGCCAAAGCCACCCTGGCTTTGGCCAATTACAGCTCGCTAGACAGACAGCGCTGTTATTGGCCAAGCATGCGGGTCATAGTGCATGCTTGGCCAATCATCATCCAGCAATGCATTGCGATACCGCAATGAATTATTGGCCATGACGCGCCACTCGCATTTGGCGAGAATGGCCATAACGAGGTTATGAGGAGGGTGCATGGTGAGGGCATGTGGGAGATAGACAGGTGAGGGGTAGAGGGGGAGTGGGGGAGATGGACAGGGGAGGGGTAGTGGGGGGTGGACAGGTGAGGGGTAGTGGGGAAGATGGACAGGTGAGGTGTAGTGGGGGAGATGGACAGGTGAGTGGTAGTGGGGGAGATGGACATGTGAGGGGGAGTGGGGTAGATGGACAGGTGAGGTGTAGTGGGGGAGATGGACAGGTGAGGGGTAGTGGAGGAGATGGACAGGTGAGGGGGAGTGGGGGAAATGGACAGGTGAGGTGTAGTGGGGGAGATGGAAAGGTTAGCGGGAGTGGGGAAGATGGACAGGTGAAGGGTAGTGGGGGAGATGGACAGGTATAGTGGGGGAGATGGACAGGTGAGGGGTAGTGGGAGATGAACAGGTGAGGGGTAGTGGGAGATGAACAAGTGAGGGGTAGTGGGGGAGATTAACAGGTGAGGGGGAGTGGGGTAGATGGACAGGTGAGGTGTACTGGGATAGATTGACAGGGGAAGGGTAGTGGGGGGATGGGCAGGTGAGGTGTAGTGAGGGAGATGGACGGGTGAGGGGTAGTGGGGGAGATGGACAGGTGAGGGGGAGATGGACAGGTGAGGGGAAGTGGGGGAGATGGACAGGTGAGGCGGAGTGGGGGAGATGGACAGGTGAGGCGGAGTAGGGGAGATGAACAGGTGAGGCGGAGTAGGGGAGATGAACAGGTGAGGCGGAGCGGGGAAGGGGGACAGGTGAGGGGTAGTGGGGGAGATGGACAGGTGAGGGGTAGTGGGGGAGATGGACAGGTGAGGCGGAGTGGGGGAGATGGACAGGTGAGGCAGAGTGGGGGAGATGAACAGGTGAGGCGGAGTGGGGGAGATGAACAGGTGAGGGGTAGTGGGGGAGATGGACAGGTGAGGCAGAGTGGGGGAGATGAACAGGTGAGGCGGAGTAGGGGAGATGAACAGGTGAGGCGGAGCGGGGAAGGGGGACAGGTGAGGGGTAGTGGGGGAGATGGACAGGTGAGGGGTAGTGGGGGAGATGGACAGGTGAGGCGGAGTGGGGGAGATGGACAGGTGAGGCAGAGTGGGGGAGATGAACAGGTGAGGCGGAGTGGGGGAGATGGACAGGTGAGGCAGAGTGGGGGAGATGAACAGGTGAGGCGGAGTGGGGGAGATGAACAGGTGAGGCAGAGTGGGGGAGAGGGACAGGTGAGGGGTAGTGGGGGAGATGGACAGGTGAGGGGTAGTGGGGTGGATAGACAGGGGAGGGGTAGTGGGGGGGATGGACAGGTGAGGTGTAGTGGAGGGATGGGCAGGTGAGGTGTAGTGGGGGAGATGGACAGGTGAGATGTAGTGGGGGGTGGACAGGTGAGGTGTAGTGGGGGAGATGGACAGGTGAGGTGTAGTGGGGGGATGGACAGGTGAGGTGTAGTGGGGGGATAGACAGGTGAGGTGTAGTGAGGGAGATGAACAGGTGAGCGGGAGTGGGGGAGACGGACAGGTGAGGTGTAGTAGGGGAGATGGACAGGTGAGGGGTAGTGGGGGAGATGGGCAGGTGAGGGGTAGTGGGGGGATGGACAACTGAGGTGTACTGGGGGAGATAGACAGGTGAGGTGTAGTGGGGGAGCTGGACAGGTGAGAGGTAGTTGGGGAGATGGACAGGTTAGGGGTAGTGTGGGAGATGGACAGGTGAGAGGTAGTGGGGGAGATGGTGAGGTGTAGTGGGGTAGATGGACAGGTGAGGGGGAGTGGGGTAGATGGGAAGGTGAGGGGTAGAGAGGGAGATGGACAGGTGAGGTGTAGTGGTGTAGATGGACAGGTGAGAGGTAGTGGGGGACATGGACAGGTGAAGAGTAGGGTGGGGGAGATGGACATGTGAGGGGTAGTGCGGGAGATGGAAAGGTGAGGGGGAGTGGGGTAGATGGACAGGTGAGGTGTAGTGGGGTAGATGGACAGGTGAGGTGTAGTGGGGTAGATGGACAGGTGAGGAGTAGAGAGGGAGATGGTGAGGTGTAGTGGGGGAGAGGGACAGATGAGGGGGAGTGGGATAGATGGACAGGTGGACAGGTGAGGGGTAATGGGGGAGATGGACAGGTGAAGGGTAGTGGGGGAGATGGACAGGTAAAGGGTGGTGGGGTAGATGGACAGGTGAGGGGTAGTGGGGTAGATGGACAGGTGAGGGGTAGTGGGGTAGATGGACAGGTGAGGGGTAGTGGGGGAGATGGATAGGTGAGGTGTAGCGGGGTAGATGGACAGGTGAGGGGTAGCGGGGTAGATGGACAGGTGAGGGGTAGTGGGGGGAGATGGACAGGTGAGGGGTAGCGGAGTAGATGGACAGGTGAGGGGTAGTGAAGGAGATGGACAGGTGAGGGGTAGCGGGGTAGATGGACAGGTGAGGGGTAGTGAAGGAGATGGACAGGTGAGGGGTAGTTGGGTAGATGGACAGGTGAGGGGTAGTTGGGTAGATGGACAGGTGAGGTGTAGTGGGGTAGATGGAAGGGTGAGGTGTAGTGGGGAAGATGGACGGGTGAGGGTAGTGGGGTAGATGGACAGGTGAGAGGTAGTGGGGTAGATGGACAGGTGAGAGGTAGTGGGGTAGATAGAAAGGTGAGGGGTAGTGGGGGAGATGGACAGGTGAGGTGTAGTGGGAGAGATGGACAGGTGAGGGGTAGTGGGGAAGATGGACAGGTGAGGGGTAGATGGACAGGTGAGGGGTAGTGGGGGAGATGGACAGGTTAGGGGTAGTGGGGTAGATGGACAGGTGAGGGGTAGTGGGGAAGATGGACAGGTGAGGGGTAGTGGGGTAGATGGACAGGTGAGGGGCAGTGGGGTAGATGGACAGGTGAGGGGTAGTGGGGGAGATTGACAGGTGAGGGGTAGTGGGGTAGATGGACAGGTGAGAGGTAGTGGGGTAGATGGACAGGTGAGAGGTAGTGGGGTAGATAGAAAGGTGAGGGGTAGTGGGGGAGATGGACAGGTGAGGTGTAGTGGGAGAGATGGACAGGTGAGGGGTAGTGGGGAAGATGGACAGGTGAGGGGTAGATGGACAGGTGAGGGGTAGTGGGGGAGATGGACAGGTTAGGGGTAGTGGGGTAGATGGACAGGTGAGGGGTAGTGGGGAAGATGGACAGGTGAGGGGTAGTGGGGTAGATGGACAGGTGAGGGGCAGTGGGGTAGATGGACAGGTGAGGGGTAGTGGGGGAGATTGACAGGTGAGGGGTAGTGGGGTAGATGGACAGGTGAGGGGCAGTGGGGTAGATGGACAGGTGAGGGGTAGTGGCGGAGATGGACAGGTGAGGGGCAGTGGGGTAGATGGACAGGTGAGGGGCAGTGGGGTAGATGGACAGGTGAGGGGCAGTGGGGTAAATGGACAGGTGAAGGGCAGTGGGGTACATGGACAGGTGAGAGGCAGTGGGGTAGATGGACAGGTGAGGTGTAGTGGGGTAGATGGATAGGTGAGGGGTAGTGGGGTAGATGGATAGGTGAGGGGTAGTGGGGTAGATGGATAGGTGAGGGGTAGTGGGGGACATGGACAGGTGAGGGGTAGTGGGGGAGATGGACAGGTGAGGTGTAGTGGGGGAGATGGACAGGTGAGGGGTAGTGGGGGAGATGGACAGGTGAGGGGTAGTGGGGTAGATGGATAGGTGAGGGGTAGTGGGCTAGATAGATAGGTGAGGGGTAGTGGGGGACATGGACAGGTGAGGGGTAGTGAGGGAGATGGGCAGGTGAGGGGTAGTGGGGGAGATGGACAGGTGAGGTGTAGTGGGGGAGATGGATAGGTGAGGGGTAGTGGGGGACATGGACAGGTGAGGGGTAGTGGGGGAGATGGACAGGTGAGGTGTAGTGGGGGAGATGGACAGGTGAGGGGTAGTGGGGTAGATGGATAGGTGAGGGGTAGTGGGCTAGATAGATAGGTGAGGGGTAGTGGGGGACATGGACAGGTGAGGGGTAGTGAGGGAGATGGGCAGGTGAGGGGTAGTGGGGGAGATGGACAGGTGAGGTGTAGTGGGGGAGATGGACAGGTGAAGGGTAGTGGGGGAGATGGACAGGTGAGGGGTAGTGGGGTAGATGGACAGGTGAGGGGTAGATGGACAGGTGAGGTGTAGTAGGGTAGATGGACAGGTGAGGTGTAGTAGGGTAGATGGACAGGTGAGGGGCAGTGGGGTAGATGGACAGGTGAGGGGTAGTGGGGGATATGGATAGCTGAGGGGTAGTGGGGAAGATGGACAGGTGAGGGGTAGTGGGGAAGATGGACAGGTGAGGGGTAGTGGGGTAGATGGACAGGTGAGGGGTAGTGGGGGAGATGGACCGGTGAGGGGTAGGGGGGTAGATGGACAGTTGAGGGGTAGTGGGGGAGATGGACAGATGGGGGTAGATGGACAGGTGAGGGGTAGTGGGGTAGATGGACAGGTGAGGTGTAGTGGGGTAGATGGACAGGTGAGGGGTAGTGGGGAAGATGGACAGGTGAGGGGTAGTGGGGTAGATGGACAGGTGAGGGGTAGTGGGGTAGATGGACAGGTGAGGGGTAGTGGGGTAGATGGACAGGTGAGGGGTAGTGGGGAGATGGACCGGTGAGGGGTAGGGGGGTAGATGGACAGTTGAGGGGTAGTGGGGGAGATGGACAGATGGGGGTAGATGGACAGGTGAGGGGTAGTGGGGAAGATGGACAGGTGAAGGGTAGATGTACAGTTGAGGTGTAGTGGGGGAGGTGGACAGGTTAGGGGTAGTGGGGTAGATGGACAGGTGAGGGGTAGTGGGGAAGATGGACAGGTGAGGGGTAGTGGGGTAGATGGACAGGTGAGGGGCAGTGGGGTAGATGGACAGGTGAGGAGTAGTGGTGGAGATGGACAGGTGAGGGGCAGTGGGGTAGATGGACAGGTGAGGGGCAGTGGGGTAGATGGACAGGTGAGGGGCAGTGCGGTAGATGGACAGGTGAAGGGCAGTGGGGTACATGGACAGGTGAGGGGCAGTGGGGTAGATGAACAGGTGAAGGGCAGTGGGGTAGATGGACAGGTGAAGGGCAGTGGGGTAGATGGACAGGTGAGGGGCAGTGGGGTAGATGGACAGGTGAGGGGCAGTGGGGTAGATGGACAGGTGAGGGGTAGTGGGGAAGATGGACAGGTGAAGGGTAGATGGACAGTTGAGGTGTAGTGGGGGAGATGGACAGGTTAGGGGTAGTGGGGTAGATGGACAGGTGAGGGGTAGTGGGGAAGATGGACAGGTGAGGGGTAGTGGGGTAGATGGACAGGTGAGGGGCAGTGGGGTAGATGGACAGGTGAGGAGTAGTGGGGGGAGATGGACAGGTGAGGGGTAGTGGGGTAGATGGACAGGTGAGGGGTAGTGGTGGAGATGGACAGGTGAGGGGCAGTGGGGTAGATGGACAGGTGAGGGGCAGTGGGGTAGATGGACAGGTGAGGGGCAGTGCGGTAGATGGACAGGTGAAGGGCAGTGGGGTACATGGACAGGTGAGGGGCAGTGGGGTAGATGAACAGGTGAATGGCAGTGGGGTAGATGGACAGGTGAAGGGCAGTGGGGTAGATGGACAGGTGAGGGGCAGTGGGGTAGATGGACAGGTGAGGGGCAGTGGGGTAGATGGACAGGTGAGGGGCAGTGGGGGAGATGGACAGGTGAGAGGCAGTTGGGGAGATGGACAGGTGAGGGGCAGTGGGGTAGATGGACAGGTGAGGGACAGTGGGGGAGATGGACAGGTGAGGGGCAGTGGGGTAGATGGACAGGTGAGGGGCAGTGGGGGAGATGGACAGGTGAGGGACAGTGGGGGAGATGGAGAGGTGAGAGGCAGTGGGGGAGATGGGCAGGTGAGGGGCAGTGGGGTAGATGGACAGGTGAGGGGTAGTGGGGGAGATGGACAGGTGAGGGGCAGTGGGGTAGATGGACAGGTGAGGGGCAGTGGGGTAGATGGACAGGTGAGGGGCAGTGCGGTAGATGGACAGGTGAAGGGCAGTGGGGTACATGGACAGGTGAGGGGCAGTGGGGTAGATGAACAGGTGAAGGGCAGTGGGGTAGATGGACAGGTGAAGGGCAGTGGGGTAGATGGACAGGTGAGGGACAGTGGGGTAGATGGACAGGTGAGGGGCAGTGGGGTAGATGGACAGGTGAGGGGTAGTGGGGAAGATGGACAGGTGAAGGGTAGATGGACAGTTGAGGTGTAGTGGGGGAGATGGACAGGTTAGGGGTAGTGGGGTAGATGGACAGGTGAGGGGTAGTGGGGAAGATGGACAGGTGAGGGGTAGTGGGGTAGATGGACAGGTGAGGGGCAGTGGGGTAGATGGACAGGTGAGGAGTAGTGGGGGGAGATGGACAGGTGAGGGGTAGTGGGGTAGATGGACAGGTGAGGTGTAGTGGGGTAGATGGACAGGTGAGGGGTAGTGGTGGAGATGGACAGGTGAGGGGCAGTGGGGTAGATGGACAGGTGAGGGGCAGTGGGGTAGATGGACAGGTGAGGGGCAGTGCGGTAGATGGACAGGTGAAGGGCAGTGGGGTACATGGACAGGTGAGGGGCAGTGGGGTAGATGAACAGGTGAATGGCAGTGGGGTAGATGGACAGGTGAAGGGCAGTGGGGTAGATGGACAGGTGAGGGGCAGTGGGGTAGATGGACAGGTGAGGGGCAGTGGGGTAGATGGACAGGTGAGGGGCAGTGGGGGAGATGGACAGGTGAGAGGCAGTTGGGGAGATGGACAGGTGAGGGGCAGTGGGGTAGATGGACAGGTGAGGGACAGTGGGGGAGATGGACAGGTGAGGGGCAGTGGGGTAGATGGACAGGTGAGGGGCAGTGGGGGAGATGGACAGGTGAGGGACAGTGGGGGAGATGGAGAGGTGAGAGGCAGTGGGGGAGATGGGCAGGTGAGGGGCAGTGGGGTAGATGGACAGGTGAGGGGTAGTGGGGGAGATGGACAGGTGAGGGGCAGTGGGGTAGATGGACAGGTGAGGGGCAGTGGGGGAGATGGACAGGTGAGAGGCAGTGGGGGAGATGGGCAGGTGAGGGGCAGTGGGGTAGATGGACAGGTGAGGTGTAGTGGGGTGGATGGACAGGTGAGGGACAGTGGGGGAGATGGAGAGGTGAGAGGCAGTGGGGGAGATGGGCAGGTGAGGGGCAGTGGGGTAGATGGACAGGTGAGGTGTAGTGGGGTGGATGGACAGGTGAGGGGTAGATGGACGGGTGAGGGGCAGTGGGGGAGAAGGACAGGTGATGGGTAGATGGACAGGTGAGGGGTAGATGGACAGGTGAGGGGCAGTGGGGGAGAAGGACAGGTGATGGGTAGATGGACAGGTGAGGGGTAGATGGACAGGTGAGGGGCAGTGGGGGAGAAGGACAGGTGATGGGTAGATGGACAGGTGAGGGGCAGTGGGGTAGATGGACGGGTGAGGGGCAGTGGGGGAGAAGGACAGGTGATGGGTAGATGGACAGGTGAGGGGTAGATGGACAGGTGAGGGGTAGTGGGGGAGAAGCACAGGTGAGGGGTAGATGGACAGGTGAGAGGCAGTGGGGCAGATAGCAGAGTGTTGGGGGTATATAGGCGGCAGGGCAGATTGTGCGGAGCGGGGGTAATAATCACCTTTCTGCAGATGCGGCTCCTGTGGTCTCTCTTATCAGCATTGCAGTGATAACTTTTTATGAAGAAGGGGGCGGGGGATGGTGACAGGCTGGTGGGTGTCGGGGGGCAGAGGACACTCCGCACACCTTCATTCTGGGCACACATCCAGACAGTTTGGTTGGCTCTGTGCCAGTGCTGTGGGTATAAATGTGGGGGGTGGGGGTCGAGTTTCCCATCCTCCATAAGGAACGTTTGCTTAGAATATTAGAAATATGTTCTAGAAAGAGATGACAATGTGAGAAGGACACCGGGCCGGGAACCCCGGGGCCCAAAGGCCGCAGCGTCCATCAGACTTGGGGCCACATCCTGTGTAATGGGGTGCAGCAGTCACAGTATACATTCCATTTATATACCCCAATCCTTCAGAAGACAATATATCCCTTATTGATTGTGGAGCCTCATAGAAACAATGAATCACAAATGAACCTTTCGCTATGTACCTGTGTAGCACCCTGATGTGTAGGCGGGGGGGATGTAGCACCCTGATGTGTAGGCGGGGGGGGTGTAGCACCCTGATGTGTAGGCGGGTGGGGATGTAGCACCCTGATGTGTAGGCGGGGGGGATGTAGCACCCTGATGTGTAGGCGGGGGGGATGTAGCACCCTGATGTGTAGGCGGGGGGGATGTAGCACCCTGATGTGTAGGCGGGGGAGGATGTAGCACCCTGATGTGTAGGCGGGGGGGGATGTAGCACCCTGATGTGTAGGCGGGGGGGATGTAGCACCCTGATGTGTAGGCGGGGGGGATGTAGCACCCTGATGTGTAGGCGGGGGGGATGTAGCACCCTGATGTGTAGGCAGGGGGAGGATGTAGCACCCATGTGTGTAGGCGGGGGGGTTTAGCACCCTGATGTGTAGGCGGGGGGGATGTAGCACTCTGATGTGTAGGCGGGGGGGATGTAGCACCCTGATGCGTAGGCAGGGGGAGGATGTAGCACCCTCGTGTGTAGGCGGGGGGGATGTAGCACCCTGATGTGTAGGCAGGGGTAGGATGTAGCACCTTCGTGTGTAGGCGGGGGGGATGTAGCACCCTGATGTGTAGGCGGGGGGGATGTAGCACCCTGATGTGTAGGCGGGGGGAGGATGTAGCACCCTGATGTGTAGGCGGGGGGGATGTAGCACCCTGATGTGTAGGCAGGGGGAGGATGTAGCACCCTCGTGTGTAGGCGGGGGGGATGTAGCACCCTGATGTGTAGGCGGGGGGAGGATGTAGAACCCTGATGTGTAGGCAGGGGGAGGATGTAGCACCCTGATGTGTAGGCAGGGGGAGGATGTAGCACCCTGATGTGTAGGCGGGGGGGATGTAGCACCCTCGTGTGTAGGCGAGGGGGATGTAGCAACCTGATGCTAGGCTGCTAGGCCGGAGTGTGGGCCAATCCCAGGCGCATCTGGCTGCTAGGATGTCTGAGGGCCCATCCAGAAGTAAGAGGGCAGCACAGGGTTGGGATTGCAGCTTGAAGTCCAACCATAAGTGACAGTTCTGCCAAACCGAGCAGACCAGTGGGGTGAGGCTTGCAGAGCAGCCTTGTGTGCCAAGCCAGGGACCGAGCAGACCAGTGGGGTGAGGCTTGCAGAGTAGCCTTGTGTGCCGAGCCAGGGACCGAGCAGACCAGTGGGGTGAGGCTTGCAGAGCAGCCTTGTGTGCCGAGCCAGGGACAGAGCACACCAGTGGGGTGAGGCTTGCAGAGCAGACTTGTGTGCTGAGCCAGGGACAGAGCAGACCACTGGGGTGAGGCTTGCAGAGCAGCCTTGTGTGCCAAGCCAGGGACCGAGCAGACCAGTGGGGTGAGGCTTGCAGAGCAGCCTTGTGTGCCAAGCCAGGGACCGAGCAGACCAGTGGGGTGAGGCTTGCAGAGTAGCCTTGTGTGCCGAGCCAGGGACCGAGCAGACCAGTGGGGTGAGGCTTGCAGAGCAGCCTTGTGTGCCGAGCCAGGGACAGAGCACACCAGTGGGGTGAGGCTTGCAGAGCAGACTTGTGTGCTGAGCCAGGGACAGAGCAGACCACTGGGGTGAGGCTTGCAGAGCAGCCTTGTGTGCCAAGCCAGGGACCGAGCAGACCAGTGGGGTGAGGCTTGCAGAGCAGCCTTGTGTGCCAAGCCAGGGACCGAGCAGACCACTGGGGTGAGGCTTGCAGAGCAGCCTTGTGTGCCGAGCCAGGGACCGAGCAGACCAGTGGGGTGAGGCTTGCAGAGCAACCTTGTGTGCCAAACCAGGGACAGAGCAGACCACTGGGGTGAGGCTTGCAGAGCAGTCTTGTGTGCCAAGCCAGGGACTGAGCAGACCAATGGGGTGAGGCTTGCAGAGCAGCCTTGTGTGCCGAGCCAGAAACAAAGCAGACCAGTGGGGTGAGGCTTGCAGAGCAGCCTTGTGTGCCGAGCCAGGGACCGAGCAGACCAGTGGGGTGAGGCTTGCAGAGCAGCCTTGTGTGCCGAGCCAGGGACAGAGCAGACCAGTGGGGTGAGGCTTGCAGAGCAGCCTTGTGTGCCGAGCCAGAAACCGAGCAGACCAGTGGGGTGAGGCTTGCAGAGCAGCCTTGTGTGCCGAGCCAGAAACCGAGCAGACCAGTGGGGTGAGGCTTGCAGAGCAGCCTTGTGTGCCGAGCCAGGGACAGAGCAGACCACTGGGGTGAGGCTTGCAGAGCAGCCTTATGTGCCGAGCCAGGGACTGAGCAGACCAGTGGGGTGAGGCTTGCAGAGCAGCCTTGTGTGCTGAGCCAGGGACAGAGCAGACCACTGGGGTAAGGCTTGCAGAGCAGCCTTGTGTGCCAAACCAGGGACCGAGCAGACCAGTGGGGTGAGGCTTGCAGAGCAGCCTTGTGTGCCGAGCCAGGGACCGAGCAGACCAGTGGGGTGAGGCTTGCAGAGCAGCCTTGTGTGCCGAGCCAGAAACCGAGCAGACCAGTGGGGTGAGGCTTGCAGAGCAGCCTTGTGTGCCAAACCAGGGACAGAGCAGACCACTGGGGTGAGGCTTGCAGAGCAGCCTTGTGTGCCGAGCCAGGGACTGAGCAGACCAGTGGGGTGAGGCTTGCAGAGCAGCCTTGTGTGCCGAGCCAGAAACCGAGCAGACCACTGGGGTGAGGCTTGCAGAGCAACCTCGTGTGCCGAGCCAGGGACCGAGCAGACCAGTGGGGTGAGGCTTGCAGAGCAGCCTTGTGTGCCGAGCCAGGGACCGAGCAGACCAGTGGGGTGAGGCTTGCAGAGCAGCATTGTGTGCCGAGCCAGAAACCGAGCAGACCAGTGGGGTGAGGCTTGCAGAGCAGCCTTGTGTGCTGAGTCAGGGAATGAGCAGACCACTGGGGTGAGGCTTGCAGAGCAGCCTTGTGTGCTGAGCCAGGGACAGAGCAGACCAGTGGGGTGAGGCTTGCAGAGCAGCCTTGTGTGCTGAGCCAGGGACAGAGCAGACCAGTGGGGTGAGGCTTGCAGAGGAGCCTTGTGTGCTGAGCCAGAAACCGAGCAGACCAGTGGGGTGAGGCTTGCAGAGCAGCCTTGTGTGCCGAGCCAGGGACAGAGCAGACCAGTGGGGTGAGGCTTGCAGAGCAGCCTTGTGTGCTGAGCCAGAAAGCGAGCAGACCAGTGGGGTGAGGCTTGCAGAGCAGCCTTGTTTGCCAAGCCAGGGACAGAGCAGACCAGTGGGGTGAGGCTCGCAGAACAGCCTTGTGTGCCGAGCCAGGGACAGAGCAGACCAGTGGGGTGAGGCTTGCAGAGCAGCCTTGTGTGCCAAGCCAGGGACCGAGCAGACCACTGGGGTGAGGCTTGCAGAGCAGCCTTATGTGCCGAGCCAGGGACTGAGCAGACCAGTGGGGTGTGGCTTGCAGAGCAGCCTTGTGTGCCGAGCCAGGGACCGAGCAGACCAGTGGGGTGAGGCTTGCAGAGCAGCCTTGTGTGCCGAGCCAGAAACCGAGCAGACCAGTGGGGTGAGGCTTGCGGAGCAACCTTGTGTGCCAAACCAGGGACAGAGCAGACCACTGGGGTGAGGCTTGCAGAGCAGTCTTGTGTGCCGAGCCAGGGACTGAGCAGACCAATGGGGTGAGGCTTGCAGAGCAGCCTTGTGTGCCGAGCCAGAAACAAAGCAGACCAGTGGGGTGAGGCTTGCAGAGCAGCCTTGTGTGCCGAGCCAGAAACAAAGCAGACCAGTGGGGTGAGGCTTGCAGAGCAGCCTTGTGTGCCGAGCCAGGGACCGAGCAGACCAGTGGGGTGAGGCTTGCAGAGCAGCCTTGTGTGCCGAGCCAGGGACAGAGCAGACCAGTGGGGTGAGGCTTGCAGAGCAGCCTTGTGTGCCGAGCCAGAAACCGAGCAGACCAGTGGGGTGAGGCTTGCAGAGCAGCCTTGTGTGCCGAGCCAGAAACCGAGCAGACCAGTGGGGTGAGGCTTGCAGAGCAGCCTTGTGTGCCGAGCCAGGGACAGAGCAGACCACTGGGGTGAGGCTTGCAGAGCAGCCTTATGTGCCGAGCCAGGGACTGAGCAGACCAGTGGGGTGAGGCTTGCAGAGCAGCCTTGTGTGCTGAGCCAGGGACAGAGCAGACTACTGGGGTAAGGCTTGCAGAGCAGCCTTGTGTGCCAAACCAGGGACCGAGCAGACCAGTGGGGTGAGGCTTGCAGAGCAGCCTTGTGTGCCGAGCCAGGGACCGAGCAGACCAGTGGGGTGAGGCTTGCAGAGCAGCCTTGTGTGCCGAGCCAGAAACCGAGCAGACCAGTGGGGTGAGGCTTGCAGAGCAGCCTTGTGTGCCAAACCAGGGACAGAGCAGACCACTGGGGTGAGGCTTGCAGAGCAGCCTTGTGTGCCGAGCCAGGGACTGAGCAGACCAGTGGGGTGAGGCTTGCAGAGCAGCCTTGTGTGCCGAGCCAGAAACCGAGCAGACCACTGGGGTGAGGCTTGCAGAGCAGCCTCGTGTGCCGAGCCAGGGACCGAGCAGACCAGTGGGGTGAGGCTTGCAGAGCAGCCTTGTGTGCCGAGCCAGGGACCGAGCAGACCAGTGGGGTGAGGCTTGCAGAGCAGCCTTGTGTGCCGAGCCAGAAACCGAGCAGACCAGTGGGGTGAGGCTTGCAGAGCAGCCTTGTGTGCTGAGTCAGGGAATGAGCAGACCACTGGGGTGAGGCTTGCAGAGCAGCCTTGTGTGCTGAGCCAGGGACAGAGCAGACCAGTGGGGTGAGGCTTGCAGAGCAGCCTTGTGTGCTGAGCCAGGGACAGAGCAGACCAGTGGGGTGAGGCTTGCAGAGGAGCCTTGTGTGCTGAGCCAGAAACCGAGCAGACCAGTGGGGTGAGGCTTGCAGAGCAGCCTTGTGTGCCAAGCCAGGGACAGAGCAGACCAGTGGGGTGAGGCTTGCAGAACAGCCTTGTGTGCCGAGCCAGGGACAGAGCAGACCAGTGGGTGAGGCTTGCAGAGCAGCCTTGTGTGCCAAGCCAGGGACCGAGCAGACCACTGGGGTGAGGCTTGCAGAGCAGCCTTATGTGCCGAGCCAGGGACTGAGCAGACCAGTGGGGTGTGGCTTGCAGAGCAGCCTTGTGTGCCGAGCCAGGGACCGTGCAGACCAGTGGGGTGAGGCTTGCAGAGCAGCCTTGTGTGCCGAGCCAGAAACCGAGCAGACCAGTGGGGTGAGGCTTGCAGAGCAACCTTGTGTGCCAAACCAGGGACAGAGCAGACCACTGGGGTGAGGCTTGCAGAGCAGTCTTGTGTGCCGAGCCAGGGACTGAGCAGACCAATGGGGTGAGGCTTGCAGAGCAGCCTTGTGTGCCGAGCCAGAAACAAAGCAGACCAGTGGGGTGAGGCTTGCAGAGCAGCCTTGTGTGCCGAGCCAGAAACAAAGCAGACCAGTGGGGTGAGGCTTGCAGAGCAGCCTTGTGTGCCAAGCCAGGGACCGAGCAGACCAGTGGGGTGAGGCTTGCAGAGCAGCCTTGTGTGCCGAGCCAGGGACCGAGCAGACCAGTGGGGTGAGGCTTGCAGAGCAGCCTTGTGTGCCGAGACAGAAACCGAGCAGACCAGTGGGGTGAGGCTTGCAGAGCAGCCTTGTGTGCCGAGCCAGAAACCGAGCAGACCAGTGGGGTGAGGCTTGCTGAGCAGCCTTGTGTGCCAAGCCAGGGACAGAGCAGATCACTGGGGTGAGGCTTGCAGAGCAGCCTTATGTGCCGAGCCAGGGACTGAGCAGACCAGTGGGGTGAGGCTTGCAGAGCAGCCTTGTGTGCTGAGCCAGGGACAGAGCAGACCAGTGGGGTAAGGCTTGCAGAGCAGCCTTGTGTGCCAAACCAGGGACCGAGCAGACCAGTGGGGTGAGGCTTGCAGAGCAGCCTTGTGTGCCGAGCCAGGGACAGAGCAGACCCGTGGGTGAGGCTTGCAGAGCAGCCTTGTGTGCCAAGCCAGGGACAGAGCAGACCAGTGGGGTGAGGCTTGCAGAACAGCCTTGTGTGCCGAGCCAGGGACAGAGCAGACCCGTGGGTGAGGCTTGCAGAGCAGCCTTGTGTGCCAAGCCAGGGACAGAGCAGACCAGTGGGGTGAGGCTTGCAGAGCAGCCTTGTGTGCTGAGCCAGAAACTGAGCAGACCAGGGGGGTGAGGCTTGCAGAGCAGCCTTGTGTGCCAAGCCAGGGACAGAGCAGACCAGTGGGGTGAGGCTTGCAGAACCGCCTTGTGTGCCGAGCCAGGGACAGAGCAGACCAGTGGGTGAGGCTTGCAGAGCAGCCTTGTGTGCCAAGCCAGGGACCGAGCAGACCACTGGGGTGAGGCTTGCAGAGCAGACTTATGTGCCGAGCCAGGGACTGAGCAGACCAGTGGGGTGAGGCTTGCAGAGCAGCCTTGTGTGCTGAGTCAGGGAATGAGCAGACCAATGGGGTGAGACTTGCAGAGCAGACTTGTGTGCTGAGCCAGGGACAGAGCAGACCACTGGGGTGAGGCTTGCAGAACAGCCTTGTGTGCCAAGCCAGGGACCGAGCAGACCACTGGGGTGAGGCTTGCAGAGCAGCCTTGTGTGTCGAGCCAGGGACCGAGCAGACCAGTGGGGTGAGGCTTGCAGAGAAGTCTTGTGTGCCGAGCCAGGGACCGAGCAGACCAGTGGGGTGAGGCTTGCAGAGCAGCCTTGTGTGCCGTGCCAGAAACCGAGCAGACCAGTGGGGTGAGGCTTGCAGAGCAGCCTTGTGTGCCAAGCCAGGGACAGAGCAGACCACTGGGGTGAGGCTTGCAGAGCAGCCTTATGTGGTGCCGAGCCAGGGACTGAGCAGACCACTGAGGTGAGGCTTACAGAGCAGCCTTGTGTGCTGAGTCAGGGAATGAGCAGACCAGTGGGGTGAGGCTTGCAGAGCAGCCTTGTGTGCCGAGCCAGAAACCGAGCAGACCAGTGGGGTGAGGCTTGCAGAGCAGCCTTGTGTGCCAAGCCAGGGACAGAGCAAACCAGTGGGGTGAGCCTGGCAGAACAGCCTTGTGTGCTGAGCCAGGGACAGAGCAGACCAGTGGGTGAGGCTTGCAGAGCAGCCTTGTGTGCCAAGCCAGGGACCGAGCAGACCACTGGGGTGAGGCTTGCAGAGCAGCCTTATGTGCCGAGCCAGGGACTGAGCAGACCAGTGGGGTGAGGCTTGCAGAACAGCCTTGTGTGCCGAGCCAGGGACAGAGCAGACCAGTGGGTGAGGCTTGCAGAGCAGCCTTGTGTGCCAAGCCAGGGACAGAGCAGACCAGTGGGGTGAGGCTTGCAGAGCAGCCTTGTGTGCTGAGCCAGAAACCGAGCAGACCAGGGGGGTGAGGCTTGCAGAGCAGCCTTGTGTGCCAAGCCAGGGACAGAGCAGACCAGAAGGGTGAGGCTTGCAGAACAGCCTTGTGTGCCGAGCCAGGGACAGAGCAGACCAGTGGGTGAGGCTTGCAGAGCAGCCTTGTGTGCCAAGCCAGGGACCGAGCAGACCACTGGGGTGAGGCTTGTAGAGCAGCCTTATGTGCCGAGCCAGGGACTGAGCAGACCAGTGGGGTGAGGCTTGCAGAGCAGCCTTGTGTGCTGAGTCAGGGAATGAGCAGACCAATGGGGTGAGACTTGCAGAGCAGACTTGTGTGCTGAGCCAGGGACAGAGCAGACCACTGGGGTGAGGCTTGCAGAACAGCCTTGTGTGCCGAGCCAGGGACCGAGCAGACCACTGGGGTGAGGCTTGCAGAGCAGCCTTGTGTGCCGAGCCAAGGACAGAGCAGACCACTGGGGTGAGGCTTGCAGAACAGCCTTGTGTGCCAAGCCAGGGACCGAGCAGACCACTGGGGTGAGGCTTGCAGAGCAGCCTTGTGTGCCGAGCCAGGGACCGAGCAGACCAGTGGGGTGAGGCTTGCAGAGAAGTCTTGTGTGCCGAGCCAGGGACCGAGCAGACCAGTGGGGTGAGGCTTGCAGAGCAGCCTTGTGTGCCGTGCCAGAAACCGAGCAGACCAGTGGGGTGAGGCTTGCAGAGCAGCCTTGTGTGCCAAGCCAGGGACAGAGCAGACCACTGGGGTGAGGCTTGCAGAGCAGCCTTATGTGGTGCCGAGCCAGGGACTGAGCAGACCACTGGGGTGAGGCTTACAGAGCAGCCTTGTGTGCTGAGTCAGGGAATGAGCAGACCAGTGGGGTGAGGCTTGCAGAGCAGCCTTGTGTGCCGAGCCAGAAACCGAGCAGACCAGTGGGGTGAGGCTTGCAGAGCAGCCTTGTGTGCCAAGCCAGGGACAGAGCAAACCAGTGGGGTGAGCCTGGCAGAACAGCCTTGTGTGCCGAGCCAGGGACAGAGCAGACCAGTGGGTGAGGCTTGCAGAGCAGCCTTGTGTGCCAAGCCAGGGACCGAGCAGACCACTGGGGTGAGGCTTGCAGAGCAGCCTTATGTGCCGAGCCAGGGACTGAGCAGACCAGTGGGGTGAGGCTTGCAGAACAGCCTTGTGTGCCGAGCCAGGGACAGAGCAGACCAGTGGGTGAGGCTTGCAGAGCAGCCTTGTGTGCCAAGCCAGGGACAGAGCAGACCAGTGGGGTGAGGCTTGCAGAGCAGCCTTGTGTGCTGAGCCAGAAACCGAGCAGACCAGGGGGGTGAGGCTTGCAGAGCAGCCTTGTGTGCCAAGCCAGGGACAGAGCAGACCAGTGGGGTGAGGCTTGCAGAACAGCCTTGTGTGCCGAGCCAGGGACAGAGCAGACCAGTGGGTGAGGCTTGCAGAGCAGCCTTGTGTGCCAAGCCAGGGACCGAGCAGACCACTGGGGTGAGGCTTGCAGAGCAGCCTTATGTGCCGAGCCAGGGACTGAGCAGACCAGTGGGGTGAGGCTTGCAGAGCAGCCTTGTGTGCTGAGTCAGGGAATGAGCAGACCAATGGGGTGAGACTTGCAGAGCAGACTTGTGTGCTGAGCCAGGGACAGAGCAGACCACTGGGGTGAGGCTTGCAGAACAGCCTTGTGTGCCGAGCCAGGGACCGAGCAGACCACTGGGGTGAGGCTTGCAGAGCAGCCTTGTGTGCCGAGCCAGGGACCGAGCAGACCAGTGGGGTGAGGCTTGCAGAGAAGTCTTGTGTGCCGAGCCAGGGACCAAGCAGACCAGTGGGGTGAGGCTTGCAGAGCAGCCTTGTGTGCCGTGCCAGAAACCGAGCAGACCAGTGGGGTGAGGCTTGCAGAGCAGCCTTGTGTGCCAAGCCAGGGACAGAGCAGACCACTGGGGTGAGGCTTGCAGAGCAGCCTTATGTGGTGCCGAGCCAGGGACTGAGCAGACCACTGGGGTGAGGCTTGCAGAGCAGCCTTGTGTGCCGAGCCAGGGACCGAGCAGACCAGTGGGGTGAGGCTTGCAGAGCAGCCTTGTGTGCCGAGCCAGGGACAGAGCAGACCACTGGGTGAGGCTTGCAGAGCAGCCTTGTGTGCCGAGCCAGGGACCGAGCAGACCAGTGGGGTGAGGCTTGCAGAGCAGCCTTGTGTGCTGAGTCAGGGACAGAGCAGACCAGTGGGTGAGGCTTGCAGAGCAGCCTTGTGTGCCGAGCCAGGGACCGAGCAGACCACTGGGGTGAGGCTTGCAGAGCAGCCTTGTGTGCCGAGCCCGGGACCGAGCAGACCAGTGGGGTGAGGCTTGCAGAGAAGTCTTGTGTGCCGAGCCAGGGACCAAGCAGACCAGTGGGGTGAGGCTTGCAGAGCAGCCTTGTGTGCCGTGCCAGAAACCGAGCAGACCAGTGGGGTGAGGCTTGCAGAGCAGCCTTGTGTGCCAAGCCAGGGACAGAGCAGACCACTGGGGTGAGGCTTGCAGAGCAGCCTTATGTGGTGCCGAGCCAGGGACTGAGCAGACCACTGGGGTGAGGCTTGCAGAGCAGCCTTGTGTGCCGAGCCAGGGACCGAGCAGACCAGTGGGGTGAGGCTTGCAGAGCAGCCTTGTGTGCCGAGCCAGGGACAGAGCAGACCACTGGGTGAGGCTTGCAGAGCAGCCTTGTGTGCCGAGCCAGGGACCGAGCAGACCAGTGGGGTGAGGCTTGCAGAGCAGCCTTGTGTGCTGAGTCAGGGACAGAGCAGACCAGTGGGTGAGGCTTGCAGAGCAGCCTTGTGTGCCGAGCCAGGGACTGAGCAGACCAGTGGGGTGACACTTGAGGAAGACACTCGGTGGGAAGGTTGGGTGAACTCAGGAGATCCGGTGGCAGTGGATCAGCAAGTCTAGTGAGGAGAGACGGGGAGATCAGTGGAGTGAAGATCTACAAGAAGTGGCTGTAGAGGAAGTAGAGAAGTTTGTTATAAGACAGTTGCCATTGGAGACAGCGCACCTACACATGCAGATGTGGCGCCTTACTGGGTGCCTTTCCCTGCGTGGCTGTCTACCTGTAGAAGTTTCGGACTCTGTTAATTGACATTACAACTGCTAAAGGGTGTCCTGGCCCTAAACCCTCTCTCCCCACAGTTCTTGCGCATTACTGTTCTGCCAATAGCAGGAGGGGTACACCACTGTGTTATGTCCAGACTGGGGGGGTTTACCTTTGGGCACTGTGAAAGGACTGCTCATTCTACATTGTCGGGAACACCCTGCAACCAGCTTGTAGAATGGTTGAATATTTAGGTAAAATTAAGGCCCAAGTCCAGCCAGAATTTTTGGTTGGAGCAGAAAAGGGGTGGGGCCTCTTTTGGAACTTCAGTACTCTAAGAAATTCCCTTAAAAGGGAACGCTGAGGGGGAAAAAATAACACAGTTTACAACAAAATGAAGAAGATTTAATAATCATTCTGCTGCTGCCCCTGAGGGGGAGATTTCCCCTCACTTCCTGTCCAGCTGACGAGTGTCAGGCAAACATTTCCTCTTTGGAATTGGTCTCCAAACTGCAGCTTGGGGGCCCGGATGTGGCCTTTTGCTTGGCCTGATCGGGCCCTTGGGGCACTATTCCACCAACTGGCCCCAATGGTGGGGCACCATTCCCCCTGCTGACACCATCAATGGGGCCACTATTCTGCAATGGATGCAGACAATGGGGCACATTTCCTCCCAATTAATCCAATGATGGGGCACTAATTCACGAGGCATTTTCTACTCCCATGGTCCACCCCCTCCCCCAAACCAAGGCTGGACTGGGACAAAAATTTGGCGCTGGACTTCACCCAGACCGGCCCACTTTAATTTTGCAAACACGCAAAAAACAGTATATAAACTGTACGCAATTGCGCAAAAAGGCCCCTAGAGAGCCCCCTTTACATCTGGGTCCCCAGAGAACCCCCCACTTACATCAGGATCCCCAGAGAGCCTCCCCTTACATCAGGGTCCCCATATAGCCTTCCCCTTACATCAGGGTCCCCAGAGAGCCTCCCCTTACATCAGGGTCCCCATATAGCCTTCCCCTTACATCAGGGTCCCCAGAGAGCCCCTCTTACATCAGAGTCCCTAGAGATCATCCGCCTTACATCAGGGTCCCTAGAGAGCCAACCCCTTACATCCGGGTCCACAGAGAGCCTCTCTCTTACATCAGGGTCTCCAGAGAGCCTCCAAGTTACATCAGGGTCCCCAGAGAGTCCCTCCTTACATCAGGGTCACCAGAAAGAGGGCTGGTAGTGGGCCAGGACCCTGTGGTCGGGACTCCTGGACTGACTCGGGGCTATGGGCCCCAGATTCGGGGCTATAGCCCCAAAAGTCCCCCCCAGCGATGCCACTGGCTGTCACTGAAACCGGCCCACTGAGCCATCGGCCCACCGGGAAACTCCCTATAGTCCCTATGGCCAGTACATGCCTGCCCCAAACCCTGAAGAACAGTAAACTAGCCCTTCGCTTAGAAAGTTTGGGGAACCTCCCGGCTCCATGGGAACCCAACGAAGCTCCAGTCCTTCTTCCAGCCTGTTCTAAACCTTGAGGTTGGAGTTGGGCCTTAAGAAGCCAGTCCATTGCTTTCTCTGTCTTGTTTCCTAAGCCTCCCACACTTTACGCAGTGATTGGAGTTCTCGTATCGCTGGTCTATGACCCGCCCCAAGTATGGCGGCCAATGTCCAGGACGCTGCCACCTAGAAGCTTCTACTTTCCACTTCATGTCACTTGCCAAAGAATTACCTGAATGGGGTCGGCGGTCCAGGAGAGTGTCGGCAGCCGGAGTGCCTCTTCCCATCGCTCTGCGGGGAATATGCGGCACTATCTTCTGCACTCTGAATTTATTGCTTTATAAAAAACAGTTACTGATTAAGTGTCATTGTGAGCCATTATCATCCCCATAACCCTTATTACCCTCCTAATGGCATCCATACAAGTGGAGTTTGGTTTATCACATATCGTATCAGTAAAATACTGACAGACTCCAACGTGTAATCACCTTCCTAATCCGCAGGGATCAGCGTCTAAGTTAAACATTTCTCGGGGAGGGCGGCGAGAGTGTCGGGAAATCGGCGATCTTATCAATTCTGCAATGTCACTGCTGGAGTAGCCGGATTACACCCTCTACCTGATGGAGACACACATTCCCTACTCTCTCCCAGGGGGTCAATAACAAGGATCTCTGGACCGGCTCAGCCACAGAGACCTCTACCGAGGGGGGGGGGGGGGGGGGTCTGGATGTCCAGGTGGCAGAAGAAGTCCTAGGGGTAGGTGCACCCTCTGCTGAAAAAAAAGTGGCCACCCTACTTGAACTTGCTGCCCCTGACAAGTTTGTAGACCATACAAAGTCAACTACTGCAAAGTGTTTGAGTGGCTTTTTGATGTTAGACCTCGGGGGGCAATCAGGGCTGCTGTTAGAAGCCACAGGGCCCCAAACAGCCAACCTAACAGCCCCCCCCCCCTCCCCCCCCCCAAATAAACACAGTTTACTATGCTTCAACCTTTGCCCACTTTCCATACTGAAGGATCCTATCTTTTCACACTTAAAGTGGTTGTAAACCCTTACAAACCCCTTTGACCTACACGTAAGCCTAGATTAAGGCTTACCTGTAGGTCCAAGAAATATCTCCTAAACCTATACGGTTTAGGAGATATTTGCCTGAAGGCAGGCACCGCTGTCTACGGCGCATGCGCCGTAGACAGCGACGCGCAGGCGCACTGAGCGCGGCATTTCCAACAATGGATCTGCCGCGGGTGTCGGCTCCCGTGCGCATGCGCGGGAGTGACGTCATCGCGGCTCCGCCGAATGACAGCGGCGGAGCTGCGAGACGCCACCAGCAAGATGGATGCGGCGGACTACAGGGGACAGCGGCGACTTCGCTGGCTCCTGTGTCAGGTAAGTGACACATAATGGGCTACTATGCGATGCGATGCGATGCGATGCGATGCGATGCATAGTAGTCCATTATGCTTTGCCTTTGCAGGGAATGAAAGAGGAAGTAACACTCATCACCGTTTACTTCCTCTTTAAGGAGCCTACAGTATAGCCTTGAGGATCCTGTAGTGTTGGAGTCTTGGCTTGAGTTGCCACAGTTACCCTCCATCTGGATGTCATAGACTGGTACACCCAGAATAGGTTACTGTTATGCCGCGTACACACGATCAGATTGTCCGGCGTACTTAGTCTGCCGAAACGCATTTCAGCGGACAATTCGATCGTGTGTGGGCTTCAGCGGACTTTTCCAGCGTGAAGTCCGGCGGACTAAGAAAGTATTTTTGCACTCCAATCTTCCCGTCGGACATGGGTTTCAGCGGACAATACGTTCGTCAGTATGCTAGTCCGGCGGACTAAGAATGACGCATGCTCAAAGCAAGTACGAAAAAGGAAGCTATTGGATACTGGCTTTTTCTAGTCCCGTCGTACGCGCTGTACATCATCGCGCAAGCGAACGTCGGACTTTCTGTGTGTCCGTGTGTGGCCAAGTCCGTTCGGTAGAAAGTCCGCCGGATTATCTGCCGAATTATATGTCGGACTAAGTACGCCAGACAATTCGATCGTGTGTAAGCGGCATTAGACAATTCCTGGGACTTCCAGGACTTCCTCCCATGGTGTTTTAACTTGCCTTACTACAAGTGCCTTTATGCTAAACTTTAAAGTGGTTGTAAACCCTTACAACCAACTTTGACCTACAGGTAAAGCCTAGATTAAGACTTACCTGTAGGTCCAAGAAATATCTCCTTAACCTATACGGTTTAGGAGATATTTACCTGAAGACAGGCACCGCTGTCTGCGGCGCAGGCGCACTGGGGCAGGCCGCAGATCGCGGCGATATGCCCGCGAGTGTCGGCTCCCATGCTCATGCGCGGGAGTGAGGTCATCGCGGCTCAGACGAATCACAGCGCCGGAGCCGCGAGACCCGGAAGTCGCTCCGGGATCCATGTCAGCGGCGAAGAGGAAGACGGAGGACCCCTTCGGGGGCTTCGTTCTCAGGTAAGTTATTCATAATGAGCCAGTATGCTATGCATACTAACTCATTATGCCTTTGCCTTACAGGGTGTGCTTTTAAAAAAAAAAAAAAAAAATTTGCCTTCACTTCCTCTTCAACTGTTCCTTCTGGTTGCCGGCCAAAATCTGATGACACCAACAACTCTTGTTCCATCCATGACTTTAAGAAACCGTTGAACCTCCTACAGGCATTGTTTCCACTCCCAAAACCAAGACGTTGTAGTGTGCTCTAGTTCCTCAGTGGAGATGGTACCCCAAAGGTTGAGAGTATGGTGGAACACAACGTGACACTTCAGCCAACTAGTGGCTCCATCTCTTCGGGTTACAGTTGAACCTCTCATATGCTCTGTTGCCCTGCAGTATGTGCCCTTGTGGTGCCTAGAGAGGGACACCACTCCTGAAAGAACTTGCTCTCAAAGCAGGGTCCCTGATCCTATTGTATTCTCTGTGAGTAGCTGTAGGGGAGGAAGCAGGGCCGTCTTTAAGGCAGGGCAAAAGGGGCAGCTGCCCTGGGCCCTGTCATTGTTGTGGGGCCCAAAGCAGCTGTCTCATACTTGCCAACTATCCCAGTTAACATTCCCTTGTCCCTTGAAATTTTAGTCCCGTGCTGTGTCCCGCAGACCCTGTGTATACATGTAAATAACCGGCATTCATATGTAAAATAGCTGCATCCGGCAGCATAGATATGTAAATAAAGGCGGCATTCATATGTATATCATGCCCCCTGCAGTGATGAGATGATGTGCTGCAACCTCTAGCAACCAATCAGTGAGCAGTATTACTGTAATCTCTAGCAACCAATCAACAAGCAGAAATGTGCTGTAACGTCTAGAAACTAATCAGTGAGCCGTAATGTGTGGTGTAACCTCTAGCAACCATTCAGTAAGCGGTAATGTTACACTCTAACCTCTGGCAACCAATCGCAATCGCTGTTTGATCTGATACATTAAACATATTTTAAGTCTAGCTGCTATTTATTGTATGTCTCAGAGCAGGTGGAGAGTGAAATTGTATGGGGGGGGGGCCCAAGAAAACATTTGCCCAGGGTCCAATCATTATTAAAGACGGCCCTGGGAGGAAGAAATGCTTCCAGACCATTTTGGCAGCAGTCAAACACAAGCACCGTTACTGCAAATTATGTAAAGTAGATGATGACCTCTGTAATCAGTCAAGAGTAATAAAATGGACAATCAGTACTTCCAGCGGGGTTACCGGGGTGCCAGGTCAGTGGTGGCACCCTGACTTCGGTCTCTTTCGGCACTGAGCTGACCACACAGACTTCTCAAACTTGTTCAGTCAACTGGAACAGACCCTCACACATGGCTTAGCACCTGATCCAAGAGAATGTCTCGTGGAAACCCCAATGTTCCGCTTCCAAGTACATTCTCCCAGCCACAGAAAGGGCTTGAGCTGTTGACAACATGACCAGCAAGGTCACCAATGAGTCATGGGTTATCATCATTGTGTGGTACAGCATGCTATCTCTCAAGACAAGTGATTGGCCTGATGAAAGAGCGCGGCCGTCCTTCCACCTCGACCCGAACGCTCAGGAAACGCGTCGCCAGGAAATGATGTCATAGCCCCCCGCGTCCTGCTTGCCATAGTATACCAAGCCTCGTTTTGAGACTACACCCTCTGCGTCCACTTTAGCCGCCATTTTTGAAACATCTACCAGTGGAAACGTTCGGAGATGCAAGAGGACATATGCGGACTGGACTACAACAGATGACGGATTGAATCAGATGATTCCCTATGATTTTTAACGCTCGTTTTGTTTACGGAATATGTGAGTGCAAACCTTTTCGTTATTAATAAATGTGAAAAAACTTTTTAAAAAATCTGCACCCAGAGGCGCCCCACTCTTTTTGTATCTCTCAAGACAAGGCTGGACCAGTCACTTAGAAATCTTTTTGTTTCTGGCAACTGCTTTGATGGCTGGAACTGGGCCACTGTTGTAATTGTGCTGCCTGGATTGGGGTTGGGGGGCAAGCCCTGGGTTTTCTTTCTGGGCTCCTGCCCGGGTATACTCTTCTAGTACATTGAAGAGGTTCGTCTGAAGTCTGCTGTTAGGGCTCCCTACAGTCAAGTCTGGGATTTCTTCCTTTTTGGCTTCTTCATCCAAGTCCTCATGGGTCCGGTTTAGAGGATACAGGGCCGGGTCTCTGTCTCCTGGTTGCTCTTTCCAGGGTAATAGAGAAAGGAGAATTCAACGTTTTCCAGGCAGGCCGCCTAATATTGTTCTAGAGTGCCTGTTTGGAGATATATCAGCGGACTTCAGACTTGGCCCTCAGATACTGTGCACATTTGGTGACTGCCCACAGCACATCACAACACACCACATCACAACACACCACATCACAACACACCACATCACAACACACCACATCACAACACACCACATCACAACACACCACATCACAACACACCACATCAAGTTCCAGTTTAAAAGAGTTGTCGTCCACAGTATTTCTTTTGGTTGAATGTAGACTGTGACTGGGGTAGCCTATAAGCTTTTTCTGATTGTCTTCTACTTGTGGAAGCGTGGGTTCTAATGCTGAATACACACGATCAGAATTCTCGTCGGAAAAGCCTTGGATGCTTTTTCCGATGGAATTCCAACAGAATTCCGCTCAAGCTTGTCTTGCCCACACACGGTCACACCAAATTCCGACAGTCAAGAACACGGTGACGTACAACACTACGACAAGCCGAGAAAATCACGTTCAGTGCTTCCGAGCATGCGTCGAATTGTTTCCGAGCATGCGTAGGAATTTTGCGCGTCGGAATTGCTACAGAAGTTCGGAATTTCCGATCAAAACTTTCTCCATCGGAAAAATTGAGAACACGCTCTCAATCCTTTGCTGGCCGAAATTCGGCCAGGAAAAGTCAGTTGGAGCCTACTCACGGTCGCATTTTCCGATGAAAAGCTCTCATTGGTCTTTTGCTGACCGAATTTCCGATCATGTGTACACAGCATAAGTCTGTTAACCTTAACAGGGAAAAAGTCAGCAAAGGCCAGTACAAGGACACAACATAAGCTTCTACTTCAAGAACTCAAATGCTTCCTTTTGTTCTGGTGCGCATTCAACCTGTGTGTGGCCCCTTTCTGGCCAACTCCGTGTCAGAACTTTTGGATCAGGGCAGAATAGGAGTGTTGATGAATGTAAAATAATATCCTACCAACCCTAGAAAAGTTCTGACTTCGGTCCCGCTCACCAGGGGCTTCCACTCTTGTATGTTCTTGATTTCTCGAAGCATTCCTTGCTTGGAGATGACAGGTTTCAGAAACTCAATCTGAGGCTTGAGTTGGTGGCACTTCTTGGGTTTGAGTTTTAGTCCATAATGTCCACCAGTATGGACTAAAATTCAAACCCAAGAAGTGCCACCAGGCCAGCACAGCATCTAGATGGGTAATATCTTCCTCAAAGGTGGTGAAACCATTACATCAGCTAGATGCACCTGCCACCTTCCAGAGAATGATGGAATGGTGCTCTGTGGACATGAACCTGCAATGTATTATGGTTTATCTAAGATAAACCATAATACTATAAGGGGTTCATGTTCATAGGGCACCGTTCCATCATCCTCTGGAAGGTGGCAGTTCGACCGGTACTGGTACTGGTTAATGTATATGTCCCGCCTCCTTTCCATGTCAAAGTGTTGTATGATCTGTTGTCCAAGATTGCACCATATGCTCACCTTTCGGGGCTTTGGTTGGGGGACTTCAACGCCGTCCTCAATGCGGCCTTGGATACCACCAACCCGTACAGGGGGGAATCGGCTGATTTGATTGGCTGGTGCTTGGTGGCGGGCATTGTGGGATTGTGGAGGTGGAAACATCCAATAGAGAAAGGGTACTCACATGTGTCGTCGACTCACAAGTCGGCGGCGAGAATAGATTTGGCGTTTGGGAATATGTCGATGCTGCAATATGTGACTGGGGTGACTTACCTGGCGGGGGGATTGACAGATCATAACCCACTTACGGTTAACTTGACGCTTCCATCGGGGGGGGGGAGAGAGAGAGGGGGATGGAGACTTTCTCCGGGTTGGATACAAAATGACCTGGTCCATGAACAGGTGTCTGGAGCTATGCAAACGTACTGGTCTACTAATGTAGGTACGGCTGACCCACAGGTGGTATGGGACGCGTTCAAAGTGGTGACACGAGGGCATTTCATATCGGCCATTAAAATGGCTAGGTTGACTGATGGGAAGGAGGTGGAGGGCTTACTGCAGCATGAAAGTCAGGCAGCCAGGGCGCATGCGGACTCCCCATCGGGAGCAACCTATGAAGCACTGTTGGAGGCGAGGCGAGGCGCACGTTATCGTTGCATTTTACTGGTCAATCCCACGTGGAAACAGCTAGGAAGGCCCAGACGGTTTTTG
The DNA here is from genome assembly GCF_037356315.1 of Lithobates pipiens. Lineage (NCBI taxonomy): Eukaryota > Metazoa > Chordata > Amphibia > Anura > Ranidae > Lithobates > Lithobates pipiens. The sequence continues at coordinate 595,765,564 of NW_027507764.1, read as the reverse complement.
CAGAGGGTGACAAAAATGGGAAACTTTTGGCAATGCTGGTGGCTGACCATGGCTCCCTCACCTGTGTTCCGGGTTCTTAGGGGGCATGGTGGAGGACTGATCAGTGATCCGGGGGCTATAGTGCAAGAGTTTGTCAGATTTTACTCCGCATTATACTCCCCTATCCCTCCCTATGACCTGTTAGAATTGGATTCCCTGTTGGGAGATCTACCTATACCTAGGCTTTCTGATGACGACCGGGACTTATTAGAAGCCAAACTCACGATCGAGGAAATACAGTCGGCGATTTTTTGCATTTCCCCCTGGCAAAGCCCCTGGCCCGGACGGGTTCCCGGCGGATTTTTACAAAGCTAATGTGGACATGTTGGCCCCTCAACTTCATGCGCTTTTGGAATACTGTCAAGTGCAGGGTTCCCTCCCACCCTCTATGTTGGAGGCGTACATGGTCCTCCTGTTAAAACCGGGAAAGGACCCCATGGATTGTGCGTCCTACCGACCGATTGCCCTGCTAAATATGGATTTAAAAATTCTGACTAAGATAATGGCACGAAGGTTAGCTGAGGTACTCCCCTCGATTGTTAATATTGATCAAACAGGCTTTATGCCGGGTAAATCCACAGACACGAATCTAAGACGGTTATTTACCCACTTGCAGATTAAGCCGGGTATAAGTCCAGAGTTGTGGTCTCTCAATAGACTTTGAGAAGGCCTTCGACTCTTTGGACTGGATGTACATGACCAAAGTGTTGGAGGTTGTGGGGTTTGGTCCACAGTTTCGCAGATGGATAGCAATGCTTTATGCCCAACCGAGGGCGGCGATTAGACTGGGTTCGGCCACGTCTGATTTTTTTGGGGTGGGCAGGGGGATGAGACAGGGCTGTCCTCTGTCCCCCTTTCTGTTCTCCCTGGCTCTGGAACCGCTTGCGGTGGCACTACGGTCATCCGGTGACATTGGACATATTAGAGTAGGTTCAATTGATGAGACGCTTGCACTGTACGTGGACGACATGTTATTATTCCTAAACGACCCTGGAGAATCCCCGATGGTGGCCTTAGGGATCATAGACCATTTTGCTCAGTTTTCAGGACTGAGGGTGAACTGGGGGAAATCCTCCATTCTGCCCATTGATGCGACGGCCAGAGACAGCGCAGACCCCGGGTTGGCATTACAGTGGGTTGAATCCCTAAAATACCTGGGTGTTCAGGTCACAGTCAATGTTGAGGACTATGTGGCCCTTAATTTACTACCCCTGATACAGCTTCTCAAAAAGAAAACACAGGCATGGATTAAACTTCCATTATCCCTGCCAGGAAGGATTAGTTTGATGAAAATGAAATTCCTCCCCCTGGTGTTATATTTTTTTAGGCACGCACCGGTTTGGGTCCCAAGGTCGTATTTTCGCAAACTTGACAGTATAATTTCATGGTATCTTTGGGCCCCTGGGTCACCAAGAGTGGGAATTAAAGTGCTACAGGAGCCTAGGGAGAGGGGTGGTCTAGCCTTACCTGATTGGCATAAATACTACCTTGCCGGGCAGCTGGTGTTCGCACGCAGATGGCTGACAGCTGATGATGAGGATGCGGCTACGGTGTTGGAGGCGGCTCACCTAGGGGCTTATGACAGCCTGCGATTCGCCTTGTTTAGAGGTACAGAATTGTAGCTATCGCTGACACTGTCAATGAAGGCCACTATCAGGGTGTGGGGAGCAGCGGTAAAACTGGCATGCCCCAGCTTTAGGGGGGTATCCCCATCAACGCCCCTATGGATGAACCCGACCATGCCCCATTTTTAGAATCTTCCAGACCCCATGATTTGGACTAGATAGTTGTTATTTGTTAGACAGGAATTGGCCTGTGGCCAGTGGACGTGTCCAACAGACACATCCAATGTTTTGTATGTTTTCATAAAATCAATAAACAGAATTTATAAAAAAAAAAAAGCATGGGGGAAAATTTGGGGCTGTCCTAGAGCAGAAAGGGATCTTTAGTCAGAGGAAGAGGATAGACATCCCTCATGGTAGCAGGATTCAAACGCCTATAGTCCACACAAAAAAAAGGGACACGTGCCATCCGTCGTCTGCACAAATATGATTGGAGCCACCCATAGGAGGTTACTCTCAATTGTCCCTCGTTGCATTATCTGTTCCAGCATTTGTTTGACTTCTGCTGAAGATGAAAAGGGGACTCTGATGGGGACCTGGATGTAAGAAGGGACTCATGGGAACCCTGATGTAAGAGCAAACTCTGGAAGGGACCCCGATGTCCCAATGCACATATTCATGAGAATGGCTGTAAATGTAGGTGGGTGCTGCAGTGACCACCGGCTGGAAACTGAAGACTGAGAAACAAGAAATGTCACCAGGATCTCCAGAACCGGTCCAAAGCTTTATTCAACCATTACATCAAAGTGGCAGAGGTGAGTCTCGTAGGACCCCTTGATCAGGCGTGAGGTCACACTGGTCAAACCCAGCACATTCCCGATATTTCTGGAGATGGATGAAACATTTGTATTTTCAGGAATGTATATAACAGAGAACAATAATCAGAACTCAAGAAAACCTCTGAGAAGAGCAAAATAAAACAGGAGATTTCTAGAATCCTTTCAGATGGTCTTCAGGCTACAGGTCTGAGAACTGGCAGCCATGCAGACATTTTTTGCCATTGCCTTCAGTGAACAGACAGGTTCTCCTTGGGGATCTGGTTCATTATCTCCACTATGACAATATACTGTATATGTGTAGCTGTCTGTTGGGTACTGAGGACCAGGGGTGTAATAAGACCCACAGCAAGCCATACAACAGTTATGGGGCCTACTGTTGGAAGGCCCCTCATCCGGGGTTGTGGTTGAGGCATGTGAGCATGTGAAAATAACACATATCCATCACTGTATTATTAAAAGGGAAGAGGTTGACCTAGACACTGACCCCTGGGATTGGGTGCCCCCCCCCAAAAGGCATTGGATGTCTTTAGCTCTGGTTGTAACCAGTTCAGCAATAAAGACTTTGGACTCCTAATGCCGCGTACACAAGACAGGACTAGGTCCGACGCTCTTCCCGACTGACTTTCGGCAGAGGTCCAACGGACTTTCCGAACGAAGGGGCTTGGCCACACACAATCACACCAAAGTCCGACGGATTTGAACGTGATGACGTACGACCGGACTAGAATAAGTAGAAAATTGAATCGAGAGCTCTGGTCTCCAATCAGAGAAATCGGAGAAGTGTGAGCCGGTGGGGGGGGACTATTACGGGGCACCTATATATATGTTACATGATTGTAAAGAAAACCGGTATTTCTATAAAAAAATAATTTATTAAAAATAAAAAACATTACAGTTCCAAATATATATCACAGATTCAAGGGGAAGGTGAGGTATTTCGACTAGTTTCGCCTCTCAGCTTCTTCAGGAAATTACCCACATCTAAAATTACATTAGTTTATTTCTCCCCCCCCCCCCCATCCTGGTTTTTGGCCTATTCAGGGGCAAGGGCTGATTCGTAAGACCCTAGAGAAATCGGAGAAGTGTGAGCCGGGGGGGGACTATTAAGGGGCACCTATATATGTTACATGATTGTAAAGAAAACCAGTATTTCTATAAAAAAATAATTTATTAAAAATAAAAAACATTACAGTTCCAAATATATATCACAGATTCAAGGGGAAGGTGAGGTATTTCGACTAGTTTCGCCTCTCAGCTTCTTCAGGAAATTACCCACATCTAAAATTACATTAGTTTATTTCTCCCCCCCCCCCCCATCCTGGTTTTTGGCCTATTCAGGGGCAAGGGCTGATTGGTAAGACCCTAGAGAAATCGGAGAAGTGTGAGCCGGGGGGGGGGGGGGGGGGACTATTACGGGGCACCTATATATGTTACATGATTGTAAAGAAAACCAGTATTTCTATAAAAATATAATTTATTAAAAATAAAAACATTACAGTTCCAAATATATATATATCACAGATTCAAGGGGAAGGTGAGGTATTTCGACTAGTTTCGCTTCTCAGCTTCTTCAGGAAATTACCCACATCTAAAATTACATTAGTTTATTTCTCCCCCCCCCATCCTGGTTTTTGGCCTATTGGGGGGCAAGGGCTGATTGGTAAGACCCCGCTTTCACCGTGCATTATAACATTTCCTCCTTGATGTATTTGTTAAACTCATTGTTACTATATGATGATTTGTGTATACTCATAAATAAACTAATGTCATTTTAGATGTGGGTAATTTCCTGAAGAAGCTGAGAAGCGAAACTAGTCGAAATACCTCACCTTCCCCTTGAATCTGTAATATATATATTTGAAATTGTAATGTTTTTATTTTTAATAAATTATATTTTTATAGAAATACTGGTTTTCTTTACAATCATGTAACATATATAGGTGCCCCGTAACAGTCCCCCCCCCCACCGTCTCACACTTCTCCGATTTCTCTGATTGGAGACCAGAGATCTCGATTAGATTTTCTATTTAACGAATTGGGATGAGGGTGCACATTGATACTTCATCATTTTGATCGATTAACGTGAGGCCATTGATAATTTACGGACTAGAATAAGGACGTTCATAGCCAGTAGCCAATAGCTGCCCTAGCGTCGTTTTCCATCCGTCGGGACTAGCATATTTTTTGACCGGACTCGAGTCTGTCGGAAAGATTTGAAACATCTTTTAAATCTAAAGTTCCGTCTGATTTTTGGATAGCAAAGGTCTGATGAAGCCCCACACACACGATCGAATTATCCCGGCGGATTTGTTCCGTCCAAACCTAGACCGTCGAAAAGTCCGGCGGTGTGCAGGGCTGGACTGGGACAGAAATTTGGCCCTGGACTTCATCCAGACCGGCCCACTTACATTTTGAGTGTCCCATCAGCACCCCTTACATCAGAGTGTCCCATCAGCGCCCCCTTACATCAGAGTGTCCCATCACCAGCCCCTCACTTTAGAGTGTCCCATCACCAGCCCCCTTACATCAGAGTATCCCATCAGCAGCCCCCTTACATCAGAGTGTCCCATTACCACCCCCTTACATCAGAGTGTCCCATCACCAACCCCCTTACATCAGAGTGTCCCATCACCACCCCCTTACATCAGAGTGTCCCATCACCACCCCCTTACATCAGAGTGTCCCATCACCACCCCCTTACATCAGAGTGTCCCATCAGCAGCCCCCTTACATCAGAGTGTCCCATCACCAGCCCCTCACTTTAGAGTGTCCCATCACCAGCCCCCTTACATCAGAGTGTCCCATCACCAGCCCCTCACTTTAGAGTGTCCCATCACCAGCCCCCTTACATCAGAGTGTCCCATCAGCAGCCCCCTTACATCAGAGTGTCCCATCACCAGCCCCTCACTTTAGAGTGTCCCATCACCAGCCCCCTTACATCAGAGTGTCCCATCAGCACCCCCCTTACATCAGAGTGTCCCATCACCAACCCCCTTACATCAGAGTGTCCCATCACCAACCCCCTTACATCAGAGTGTCCCATCACCAGCCCCCTTACATCAGAGTGTCCCATCAGCACCCCCCTTACATCAGAGTGTCCCATCACCAACCCCCTTACATCAGAGTGTCCCATTACCACCCCCTTACATCAGAGTGTCCCATCACCAACCCCCTTACATCAGAGTGTCCCATCACCACCCCCTTACATCAGAGTGTCCCATCACCACCCCCTTACATCAGAGTGTCCCATCACCACCCCCTTACATCAGAGTGTCCCATCAGCAGCCCCCTTACATCAGAGTGTCCCATCACCAGCCCCCTTACATCAGAGTGTCCCATCAGCTCCCCCTTACATCAGAGTGTCCCATCACCACCCCCTTACATCAGAGTGTCCCATCAGCAGCCCCCTTACATCAGAGTGTCCCATCAGCAGCCCCCTTACATCAGAGTGTCCCATCAGCACCCCCTTACATCAGAGTGTCCCATCAGCACCCCCTTACATCAGAGTGTCCCATCAGCAGCCCCCTTACATCAGAGTGTCCCATCAGCACCCCCTTACATCAGAGTGTCCCATCAGCACCCCCTTACATCAGAGTGTCCCATCAGCACCCCCTTACATCAGAGTGTCCCATCAGCACCCCCTTACATCAGAGTGTCCCATCAGCAGCCCCCTTACATCATAGTGTCCCATCAGCACCCCCTTACATCAGAGTGTCCCATCAGCAGCCCCCTTACATCAGAGTGTCCCATCACCAGCCCTCTTACATCAGAGTGTCCCATCAGCACCCCCTTACATCAGAGTGTCCCATCACCACCCCCTTACATCAGAGTGTCCCATCACCAGCCCCCTTACATCAGAGTGTCCCATCAGCACCCCCTTACATCAGAGTGTCCCATCAGCACCCCCTTACATCAGAGTGTCCCATCACCATCCCCTGACATCAGAGTGTCCCATCACCAGCCCCCTTACATCAGAGTGTCCCATCACCAGCCCCCTTACATCAGAGTGTCCCATCAACACCCCCTTACATCAGAGTGTCCCATCAACACCCCCTTACATCAGAGTGTCCCATCACCAGCCCCCTTACATCAGAGTGTCCCATCAGCTCCCCCTTACATCAGAGTGTCCCATCAGCAGCCCCCTTACATCAGAGTGTCCCATCACCACCCCCTTACATCAGAGTGTCCCATCAACACCCCCTTACATCAGAGTGTCCCATCACCACCCCCCTTACATCAGAGAGTCCCATCAGCAGCCCCCTTACATCAGAGTGTCCCATCAGCACCCCCTTACACCAGAGTGTCCCATCAACACCCCCTTACATCAGAGTGTCCCATCAACACCCCCTTACATCAGAGTGTCCCATCACCAGCCCCCTTACATCAGAGTGTCCCATCACCACCCCCTTACATCAGAGTGTCCCATCAACACCCCCTTACATCAGAGTGTCCCATCACCACCCCCCTTACATCAGAGTGTCCCATCACCAGCCCCCTTACATCAGAGTGACCCATCAGCACCCCCTTACATCAGAGTGTCCCATCAGCAGCCCCCTTACATCAGAGTGTCCCATCACCAGCCCTCTTACATCAGAGTGTCCCATCAGCACCCCCCTTACATCAGAGTCTCCCATCACCAGCCCTCTTACATCAGAGTGTCCCATCAGCACCCCCCTTACATCAGAGTCTCCCATCACCAGCCCCCTTACATCAGAGTGTCCCATCAGCAGCCCCCTTACATCAGAGTGTCCCATCACCAGCCCTCTTACATCAGAGTGTCCCATCAGCACCCCCCTTACATCAGAGTGTCCCATCACCAGCCCCCTTACATCAGAGTGACCCATCAGCACCCCCTTACATCAGAGTGTCCCATCAGCAGCCCCCTTACATCAGAGTGTCCCATCACCAGCCCTCTTACATCAGAGTGTCCCATCACCACCCCCCTTACATCAGAGTGTCCCATCAGCACCCCTTACATCAGAGTGTCCCATCACCAGCCCCTTTACATCAGAGTGTCCCATCAGCACCCCCTTACATCAGAGTGTCCCATCACCACCCCCCTTACATCAGAGTGTCCCATCACCACCCCCTTACATCAGAGTGTCCCATCACCAGCCCCCTTACATCAGAGTGTCCCATCAGCACCCCCTTACATCAGAGTGTCCCATCAGCACCCCCTTACATCAGAGTGTCCCATCAGCAGCCCCCTTACATCAGAGTGTCCCATCACCAGCCCCCTTACATCAGAGTGTCCCATCACCAGCCCCCTTACATCAGAGTGTCCCATCAGCACCCCCTTACATCAGAGTGTCCCATCAGCAGCCCCCTTACATCAGAGTGTCCCATCACCAGCCCTCTTACATCAGAGTGTCCCATCAGCACCCCCTTACATCAGAGTGTCCCATCAGCACCCCCTTACATCAGAGTGTCCCATCACCATCCCCTTACATCAGAGTGGCCCACTGAGCCATTGGCCCACCGGGAAACTCCCGGTAGTCCCGATGGCCAGTACATGCCTGGCAGTGTGTACGCGGCATTAGGGTTTTTTTTGTTATTTGGTGCTGTCTTTGGCCTATTACACCTGTACTTGTATTTTGCTATGGGGCCCCTCTGTCTGCAGTTACTGTCCTGGTGAAGAAAGTTCATTCTTGTTTTCTGTATCACATCTAGATAAGACTATACTGCTCATCAGTGACACATTACACGGGTCACATATTAACCACCAGAATGTAAACATGGCTCACACGCTGGCTGGGTTCCAGTTTATGGGTCAGACATGGAGACTCGTTGAGATAAGCAAATCCGCTGCATATTGACCCAGATATGGACTCGGCATTATAGGGAGGCGTATGGAACCCAACAAGCAGAAGATCACGGAGTGCCGTTCCTATAATTACCAACATGCACTACATGCAAACTTTGCTCCACAAGCAACCAACAGGCAATAAACTTTTATTTCTTGTTTTGAAAATAAAAAATGATTTGCTGACTGTGCTAAAAACAAAACGAATGTTGTACCGATCCTCCTCTGTATAGAAGCCCCTCTTCTGCTCCCTTGGGGGTCCTCCGACATGCAAACTCACAACCTAGAAATACTGCAAACCGGGGTGGGAGATCAGGGAAAGGACGACCATAGAGGAGGCGAACTCTCCGAAATATTCCTCCCTCCTTATATAGTCTGTGAGGCTGAAAAAAGTCCAACCTATGTGTGTGATTATATGTCAGTGTTACATTGTATATCATGTATGTTGTGTGATTATATGTCAGTGTTACATTGTATATCATGTATGTTGTGTGATTATATGTCAGTGTTACATTGTATATCATGTATGTTGTGTGATTATATGTCAGTGTTACATTGTATATCATGTATGTTGTGTGATTATATGTCAGTGTTACATTGTATATCATGTATGTTGTGTGATTATATGTCAGTGTTACATTGTATATCATGTATGTTGTGTGATTATATGTCACTATTACATTGTATATCATGTATGTTGTGTGATTATATGTCACTGTTACATTGTATATCATGTATGTTGTGTGATGATATGTCAGTGTTACATTGTATATCATGTATGTTGTGTGATGATATGTCACTATTACATTGTATATCACGTATGTTGTGTGATGATATGTCATTATTACATTGTATATGATGTATGTTGTGTGATGATATGTCAGTGTTACATTGTATATCATGTATGTTGTGTGATTATATGTCAGTGTTACATTGTATATCATGTATGTTGTGTGATTATATGTCAGTATTACATTGTATATCATGTATATTGTGTGATTATATGTCAGTATTACATTGTATATCATGTATGTTGTGTGATGATATGTCACTATTACATTGTATATCATGTATGTTGTGTGATTATATGTCAGTATTACATTGTATATCATGTATGTTGTGTGATTATATGTCACTGTTACATTGTATATCATGTATGTTGTGTGATGATATGTCACTATTACATTGTATATCACGTATGTTGTGTGATGATATGTCATTATTACATTGTATATGATGTATGTTGTGTGATGATATGTCAGTGTTACATTGTATATCATGTATGTTGTGTGATTATATGTCAGTGTTACATTGTATATCATGTATGTTGTGAGATTATATGTCACTATTACATTGTATATCATGTATGTTGTGTGATTATATGTCAGTGTTACATTGTATATCATGTATGTTGTGTGATTATATGTCAGTGTTACATTGTATATCATGTATGTTGTGTGATTATATGTCAGTGTTACATTGTATATCATGTATGTTGTGAGATTATATGTCAGTATTTCATTGTATATCATGTATGTTGTGAGATTATATGTCACTATTACATTGTATATCATGTATGTTGTGTGATTATATGTCAGTGTTACATTGTATATCATGTATGTTGTGTGATTATATGTCAGTGTTACATTGTATATCATGTATGTTGTGAGATTATATGTCAGTATTTCATTGTATATCATGTATGTTGTGTGATTATATGTCAGTATTACATTGTATATCATGTATGTTCTGTGATTATATATCAGTATTTCATTGTATATCATGTATGTTGTGTGATTATATGTCAGTGTTACATTGTATATCATGTATGTTGTGTGATGATATGTCACTATTACATTGTATATCCTGTATGTTGTGTGATTATATGTCACTATTACATTGTATATCATGTATGTTGTGTGATTATATGTCAGTGTTACATTGTATATCATGTATGTTGTGTGATTATATGTCAGTGTTACATTGTATATCATGTATGTTGTGTGATTATATGTCACTATTACATTGTATATCATGTATGTTGTGAGATTATATGTCACTATTACATTGTATATCATGTATGTTCTGTGATTATATATCAGTATTACATTGTATATCATGTATGTTGTGTGATTATATGTCAGTATTACATTGTATATCCTGTATGTTGTGGTCGTTCAGGCGCTTATCTAATTTTAGTCTATCGATGCCCCCCGCTGAGACCACCGCCTGTGGAAGGGAATTCGATATCCTTGCCGCTGTTACAGTAAAGAACCCTCTACGTAGTGTAAGGTAAAACGGAATTCCACACAAAAATGGAATTTCCACTTTTCGGAATCCTTCCCCCCCCCCCATCGGTGTCACATTTGGCACTGTTCGGGGGGCGGGGGGGGGGGGGGGGCAGATACCCGTCTAATACAAGTATTTTGCTCCCACTTCCGGGCATAGATAACCGCGCCACCCACGGGTATCTACGCCACTTCCCGTCCCCTCCCCTGCTGTCTTCTGGGAGACACACAGGTCCCAGGAGACAGCAGGGACCAGTGGGAACGCACAGCTTGCGCAGTAGGAATCCAGAAACTTCCTGATTCCCTTACCGAAGACAGAGGCGGCAGCACCCGAGAGCCGAGGGACAGATCAACTTCAGGGGCCGACATCACAGGCGCCCTGGACAAGTAAATGTCCATATTTTAAAAGTCAGTAGCTGCAAAGGAACTCGACTTTAAACCTCCTTTCCTCTAATTTTAATGAGTGGCCACGAGTCTTGTTAAACTCTCTTCCGCAAAAAAGTTTTCTCCCTATTGTGGGGTCACCAGTCCGGTATTTATATATTGTGGGGTCACCAGTCCGGTATTTATATTTTGTGGGGGTCACCAGTCCGGTATTTATATATTGTGGGGTCACCAGTCCGGTATTTATATATTGTGGGGTCACCAGTCCGGTATTTATATATTGTGGGGTCACCAGTCCGGTATTTATATATTGTGGGGTCACCAGTCCGGTATTTATATATTGTGGGGTCACCAGTCCTGTATTTATATATTGTGGGGTCACCAGTCCGGTATTTATATATTATGGGGTCACCAGTCTGGTATTTATATATTGTGGGGTCACCAGTCCGGTATTTATATATTGTGGGGTCACCAGTCTGGTATTTATATATTGTGGGGTCACCAGTCTGGTATTTATATATTGTGGGGTCACCAGTCCAGTATTTATATCATGAAATCATATCCCCTCTCAGGCATCTCTTCTCCAGAGAGAATAAGTTCAGAGCTCACAACCTTTCCTCATATCTAATATCCTCCAGACCCTTTATTATCTTTGTTGCCCTTCTTTGTAGTCGCTCCATTTCCAGTACATCCTTCCTGAGGACTGGTGCCCAGAACTGGACAGTATACTCCAGGTGCGGCCGGACCAGAGTCTTGTAGAGGGGAGAATTATCCTTTTATCTCTGGAGTTGATCCATTTTTAATGCCAATATTCTGTTTGCTTTGTTAGCAGCAGCTTGGCATTGCTGAGCCCATCATCTACTAGGACCCCCAGGTCCTTCTCCATCCTAGATCCCCCCAGAGGTTCCCCTCCCCCCAGTCTATAGATTGCATTCACATTTTTGCCACCCAAATGCATTATTTTACATTTTTCTACATTGACCCTCATTTGCCATGTAGTTGCCCCTCCCCCCATTCATTTGTTCAGATCTTCTTGGAAGGTTTCCACATCCTGCGGAGAAGTTATTGTCCTGCTTATCTTAGGATCGTCCACAAATATGGAGGTTGGACTGTTTCCCCCATCCCCATCCTCCAGGTCATTTATGAACAAATTAAATAGGATTGGTCCCAGCACAGAACCCTGGGGGACCCCACAACCCACCCCCGACCATTCCGAGTACTCCCCATTTATCACCATCCTCTGAACTCGCCCTTGTAGCCAGTTTTCAATCCATGTACTCACCCCTATGGTCCATATCAACTGGCCTTATTTTGTACAGTAAACGTTTATGGGCAACTGTGTCACATGCTTTTGTAAAATCCAAATACACCACGTCTACGGGCCTTCCTTTATCTAGATACATCACATCTACGGGCCTTCCTTTATCTAGATAAACCATGTCTACAGGCCTTCCTTTATCTAGATAAACCATGTCTACGGACCTTCCTTTATCCAGATACACCACGTCTACGGGCCTTCCTTTATCTAGATACACCACGTCTACAGGCCTTCCTTTATCTAGATAAACCATGTCTACGGACCTTCCTTTATCCAGATACACCACGTCTACGGGCCTTCCTTTATCCAGATACACCACGTCTACGGGCCTTCCTTTATCTAGATACCCCACGTCTACGGATCTTCCTTTATCTAGATACACCACGTCTACGGGCCTTCCTTTATCCAGATACACCACGTCTACGGGCTTCCTTTATCTAGATACACCATGTCTACGGGTCTTCCTTTATCTAGATACACCACGTCTACGGGCCTTCCTTTATCCAGATACACCACGTCTACGGGCCTTCCTTTATCAAGATACACCACATCTACGGGCCTTCCTTTATCTAGATACACCACATCTACGGGCCTTCCTTTATCTAGATACACCACATCTACGGGCCTTCCTTTATCTAGATACACCATGTCTACGGGCCTTCCTTTATCTAGATACACCACATCTACGGGCCTTCCTTTATCTAGATACACCACGTCTACGGGTCTTCCTTTATCTAGATACACCACGTCTACAGACCTTCCTTTATCTAGATACACCACGTCTACGGGTCTTCCTTTATTCAGATACACCACGTCTACGGGCCTTCCTTTATCTAGATACCCCACGTCTACGGATCTTCCTTTATCTAGATACACCACGTCTACGGGCCTTCCTTTATCCAGATACACCACGTCTATGGGCCTTCCTTTATCTAGATACACCATGTCTACGGGTCTTCCTTTATCTAGATACACCACGTCTACGGGCCTTCCTTTATCAAGATACACCACATCTACGGGCCTTCCTTTATCTAGATACATCACATCTACGGGCCTTCCTTTATCTAGATACACCACGTCTACGGGCCTTCCTTTATCTAGATACACCACGTCTACGGGCCTTCCTTTATCCAGATACACCACGTCTACGGACCTTCCTTTATCTAGATACACCACGTCTACGGGCCGCCTTCCTTTATCTAGATACACCACGTCTACGGGCCTTCCTTTATCTAGATACACCACGTCTACGGGCCTTCCTTTATCTAGATACACCACGTCTACGGGCCTTCCTTTATCTAGATACACCACGTCTACGGGCCTTCCTTTATCTAGATACACCATGTCTACGGGCCTTCCTTTATCCAGATACACCACGTCTATGGGCCTTCCTTTATCTAGATACACCACATCTACGGACTCTCCTTTTTCTAGATACACCACGTCTACCGGCCTTCCTTTATCTAGATACACCACGTCTACGGGCCTTCCTTTATCTAGATACACCACGTCTACGGGCCTTCCTTTATCTAGATACATCACGTCTACGGGCCTTCCTTTATCCAGATACACCACGTCTACGGGCCTTCCTTTATCTAGATACACCACGTCTACGGGCCTTCCTTTATCTAGATACACCACGTCTACGGGCCTTCCTTTATCTAGATACACCACGTCTACGGGCCTTCCTTTATCTAGATACACCACGTCTACGGGCCTTCCTTTATCTAGATACACCACGTCTACGGGCCTTCCTTTATCTAGATACACCACATCTACGGGCCTTCTTTTATCCAGATACACCACGTCTACGGGCCTTTCTTTATCTAAATACACAACGTCTACGGGCCTTCCTTTATCTAGATACACCACATCTACGGGCCTTCCTTTATCTAGATACACCACATCTACGGGCCTTCCTTTATCTAGATACACCCCATCTACGGACCCTCCATTTTCTAGAAACACCACGTCTATGGGCCTTCCTTTATCTAGATACACCACGTCTATGGGCCCCCAGGCTTTCCGGCAGAGTTCCGTGGCTGTCCAGCTCTGGGGTCTCTGCACCCCCCAGGCTTTCCAGGAAAGTTCCGTGGCTGTCCGGCTCTGGGGTCTCTGAACCCCCCGGGCTTTCCGGCAGAGTTCCGTGGCTGTCCAGCTCTGTTCCTATGGGTCACATCTTGCAGCCTTTCTGGATTGAATCCCGTCCCATCTCCCCTGCACCCGCCCACTTTCCAGAACATTCCTCTGGAGAAGCAAAGGAGGGTTTTTCCAGGGTGATGAACAGGTGGTCACACCCCCCCCCCCCAACCTACAACTCCACCCCAACCCAAACCAAACCCTCCAGGCCTGTACAGAAAGGACAGTAAGGCACTGGTAATTTAACCTGTCTTTACCTACTAGCACCCACCTAGAGGTGATGGGCACTACATACACCCCCCTCTGAAATCACAACTGTCCCAAGTTGTGAAAAAGAATCCACGGACTAGGAACAGCCTTAACCTACCTCCTAACCACGAGGCATCTTCTACCGTCAGGGTGTGTATTGTGAACAAATGTACAACAAAACGTTTACAGAACAATTACACAAAAATTCCCAACTATCCGTTTCTAAACTTAGAGAGGATTACAAGGAGAACCAAAGCACTGCCCCCTAGAGGATAGCACTTCCGTTACCCCAGGTCCTGGGCCCTGTTGGGGGGCGGTCTCTTTGGTGAGATATCAGGAGTTTAAACAGACCTCTGATGTTTCACCTTTGAGACAGAGGAAGGAGATTGAGGACACACAGCCCTCAATCTCCATCTCTGCAGCCTGAGCTGCACAGAATGAATGGACAGGTAAGAGCGCTGTACAGAGGCTTCCCCAATCATTCACGGAAGGAGAAATGTGCCCCAGGGATTGTGCCGGGAAGGTTATTGTTATTTTTTTTCTACTATTTTACTAGACCTATCCCTTGCCCGCACAATCCCTGGGGCACATTTGTCAATTTTTCTCCAATAATTTGGGATGCGGCTTGGGTTTCCTCTTTTTCTTACTTAAGGCAGTCTAACCACGATTTATTTATCCGATCATTCACAAACTGAAGCATAGTAAACACTTCAGTTTCAGTCCTGAATGGACAGAGTCGGCGATCGGTACAGATCACTGACTCTCCATTCAGAAAAAAGGAAGGGGCCTGTAAAAGCACTCTCTATCTTGACACAGCCCCCCTCAGCAGCTGGCAGAAGAGGGGAGGGGGGAACCCGGCAGAGCTGCGGGGGGCTAGGAGAGAACACAGGTGGGGGGGTCAGGAAAGATCTCGGGGGGGGGGGGGGGCTGGAGAGCATACAGGGGGGCAGCAGAAAGAACCTGGCTAGGAGGAGCAGCAGGACGGCTGCATATATAGGGACAGATTTCACCATTTTCCTCTTGCAGTCCCTGAATAGCCGCTTCACCTCCTCTCCCTCCCACACAGGCCCCCTGCAGAATGGGGCTGGGTGGAAATTGTGACCCCTGCGACCCCTGTAGGTACATTCCTGTACAGGCTTTAATACCCTGGTTGTCCGACCTGTGGGCCAGAGGCTACCTGTGCCCCTTTGCCACTTATTGTGCAACCATATGGGGAGTTTGGTGCTTACGGAGCCAGTGAAGGAAATTATTGCTTAGGAAGACTTCTGGTAGTCGAGCAATTTGGCCTATTTATTTCATTTTCTTACTTTTTCTGTGTTGCCCATCCTAATTCTCATTGTGTGTTTGTAGGGTAGAGTCAGGGTGACAGGGTGGTCGTCGTGTCCTCCATGTTCCCCTCCTCGTTAGACACCAAATGTGGGTCACATAAGAGGCCTACCCCGGGGTGGGTTCTTCTGGGCTACGCTAGGCACCTGTACACATGGGGTACCTTTACTTATTTGACCCAGACAGATGACTAAAGATGAAGAAAGTAAGCGCTCGGGTCCCCGTGACAACCCTCACTTTAACCTGAATTTAGGAGGGACACGCTGAGCCTTGCTCACTTCCTCTCGTCCAGCGTATCTCCACTACCTCACTCCCAGCACCGGTATGGGGCCCCTCCATGCATCCAGTGTGGACTCCATGCATGTGCTTCACTTAGCTCTTTCTCTTCAGTTACCTGTGTACTGGATGAGGGCCTCTGCGGTGCAAGTCTGCTCCCCGTTACTATAGGAGACGGGCCGCTCATGAAGAGAGTGCCGACAACTCCCTCGATGTCAGAGGCCGTCCCACCCGTCACGTGCACACAGGTACATGTTTTTCCATTGATCTTTTATTATTGAGGAACATCAAATGAGGCCTAAGCCATTTTTCAGGAGGTTGTGGGAAGCACAAATGTGAGAGGCTTGATGTGTAAATGGGCTGTAATAGCGGTGGTCTCTAGACTGGTAGTCTCCAGTCTATGACTGTCTACTGAAGTCTGGGTCTGTACATCATCCCTACCATCCTACCATCCCTGTGCTGAGTTCCCGGATCTGTACACCCGCTGTGCCCATTATGAGAGGTTCCCACCATCCCTGTGCTGAGTTCCCGGGTCTGTAAACCCACTGTGCCCATTATGAGGGGTTCCTACCATCCCTGTGCTGAGTTCCCGGGTCTGTACACCCGCTGTGCCCATTATGAGGGGTTCCCACCATCCCTGTGCTGAGTTTCAGGGTCTGTACACCCGCTGTGCCCATTATGAGGGGTTCCCACCATCCCTGTTCTGAGCTCCCGGGTCTGTACACCCGCTGTGCCCATTATGAGGGGTTCCCAACATCCCTGTGCCGAGTTCCTGGGTCTGTACACCTGCTGTGCCCATTATGAGTGGTTACCACCATCCCTGTGCTGAGCTCCCGGGTCTGTACACCCGCTGTGCCCATTATGAGGGGTCCCCACCATCCCTGTGCTGAGTTCCCGGGTCTGTACACCCGCTGTGCCCATTATGAGGGGTTCCCAACATCCTTGTGCGGAGTTCCTGGGTCTGTACACCCGCTGTGCCCATTATGAGGGGTTCCCACCATCCCTGTGCTGAGTTCCCGGGTCTGTACACCCGCTGTGCCCATTATGAGGGGTTCCCACCATCCCTGTGCTGAGTTTCAGGGTCTGTACACCCGCTGTGCCCATTATGAGGGGTTCCCACCATCCCTGTTCTGAGCTCCCGGGTCTGTACACCCGCTGTGCCCATTATGAGGGGTTCCCAACATCCCTGTGCCGAGTTCCTGGGTCTGTACACCTGCTGTGCCCATTATGAGTGGTTACCACCATCCCTGTGCTGAGCTCCCGGGTCTGTACACCCGCTGTGCCCATTATGAGGGGTTCCCAACATCCCTGTGCCGAGTTCCTGGGTCTGTACACCCGCTGTGCCCATTATGAGGGGTTCCCACCATCCCTGTGCTGAGTTCCCGGGTCTGTACGCCCACTGTGCCCATTATGAGGGGTTCCCACCATCCCTGTGCTGAGTTCCCGGGTCTGTACGCCCGCTGTGCCCATTATGAGGGGTTCCCACCATCCCTGTGCCAAGGTCCCGGGTCTGTACACCCGCTGTGCCCATTATGAGGGGTCCCCACCATCCCTGTGCTGAGTTCCTGGGTCTGTACACCCGCTGTATCCATTATGAGAGGTTCCCACCATCCCCGCTGTGCCCATCTATCTGAGCACACCCGGGGGAGATGGCATGTAAATATTTGCAGTAGATACTTGTGAGTACCTGTCATCATGGAAGTTCTCAGTGGGTTGGTATGTCACGTGTTGGCTCAATCTGAACCTCTAGGTGGACCAAGGATGGGGCTGGCAGATTCATAAAATGATAACAAGGAGGAATTTAATATAGATACAAAGTTGTGTAGAACAAAAAGACAGCTTATAAGATATTACTCTTCTGGTATAAAACCCCCGAAATGATACACAAATACGATCCCAAGACTCCTCGGGTGTGTTGGAGATCCCGGGGAGACACCGGCTCACATTTCCACTTCTTTTGGGACTGCCCCTTTATATGCCCATTCTGGATAGCTATTCAGACCTTTATACAGTATGTGTTCAGTATTTCCCTTCCATTGGACCCTGTACACTTTCCATTAGGTCTGCCGATCCCAGGACTCTCCAAAAATACCCAAAAATTAGCTACCTTTATTCTACTTGCTGCAAAAAGGGCTATACCCTTTACGGTGGCTCTCCCACTCCCAGCCTTCTCTTTCACAAGTCCTACAAACGTTGGAGCAGATATGTAGAATGGAGCCTCTTACCACAATAATACATGATACCCTCCCACAATTTTCCAAAACCCGGGATCTATGGGATCATTCAGACCTTAATAATTTCTGTTTATGTGATAATGTTTTCTTTTCAATAAAAATTACATTTTAAAAAATAAAATATAGATACAAAGTTGTGTAGAACAAAAAGAGATGGCTTATAAGATATTACTCTTCTGGTATAAAAACCCCCAAAATTATACACAAATACGATCCCAAGACTCCTCGGGTGTGTTGGAGATACCGGGGAAACTTCGGCTCACATTTCCACTTCTTTTGGGACTGCCCCTTGATATGCCCATTCTGGATAGCTATTCAGACCTTTATACAGGATCTGTTCAGTATTTCCCTTCCATTGGACCCTGTACACTTTCCATTAGGTCTGCCAATCCCTGGACTCTCCAAAAATACACCAAAATTGGCTACCTTTATTCTACTTGCTGCAAAAAGGGCTATACCCTTTACGGTGGCTCTCCCTCTCCCAGCCTTCTCTTTCACAAGTCCTACAAACGTTGGAGCAGATATGTAGAATGGAGCCTCTTACCACAATAATACATGATACCCTCCCACAATTTTCCAAAACCTGGGATCTATGGGATCATTCAGACCTTAATCATTTCTGTTTATGTGATAATGTTTTATTTTCACTAAAAATTACAATTTAAAAAATAAAATATAGATACAAAGTTGCTGCCACATTTATCTTATTAAAAAAAAAAAGCTTCTCGGGGTACAGAAGACGTCCTCATCCAGAGAAGAATATTGTCTCCATTGTAGGAGGTCCATGTGATGGATATGTGGCCAATTACAATATATGACAAATTTGCAGATAGTCATGTGACAAGTGAAGAACAGACGAATGTCGGGCCGAGTCTGTGGTTGTCCTTGTGGTTCCTGCGTTCCAGACGGACCTGACGAGGACGAAGCGGTTTGACTCTGCAATCTTCCCATCTTCTGTTCCTGCTGACATATCAGTTCTGGAGGTCCAACGAAACCATCACAGCTGCTCAATATAAGCGTTGTCAGGCCCCGCCCACCATACCTAATTATCACCAATAAAAGCCAGATTATGGCTGCCGCGATTGAAGGTTGGGACTGAAGTTCTGGAAATACTTCCAAAGGTCCTCATTTGGATATCTGATGGTTCCGAGTTTTGGTTCTATCAAAGAGAAGGGAAAAGGTTATCGGTTTTAGACCGCTGCAGTCCATACATGAGCCTAAGTCTGCAGTCCATACATGAGCCTATAAGTCTGCAGTCCATACATGAGCCTATAAGTCTGCAGTCCATACATGAGCCTATAAGTCTGCAGTCCATACATGAGCCTATAAGTCTGCAGCCCATACATGAGCCTATAAGTCTGCAGTCTATACATGAGTATATAAGTCTGCAGTCCATACATGAGCCTATAAGTCTGCAGTCCATACATGAGCATATAAGTCTGCAGTCTATACATGAGTCTATAAGTCTGCAGTCCATACATGAGCCTATAAGTCTGCAGTCCATACATGAGCATATAAGTCTGCAGTCTATACATGAGTCTATAAGTCTGCAGTCCATACATGAGTCTATAAGTCTGCAGTCCATACATGAGCCTATAAGTCTGCAGTCTATACATGAGTCTATAAGTCTGCAGTCCATACATGAGCCTATAAGTCTGCAGTTTATACATGAGCCTATAAGTCTGCAGTCCATACATGGGCCTATAAGTCTGCAGTCCATACATGGGCCTATAAGTCTGCAGTCCATACATGGGCCTATAAGTCTGCAGTCCATACATGAGTGTATAAGTCTGCAGTCTATACATGAGTGTAGGACAATGTAAGAAGGGAGTGAGGTAAAGGGCAGTGACTGGAGGGGTATGTAAATGGTCAGAGATAAGAAGGGTAGATAAGGGCAGTGACAGGGTAGGTAAAGGGTAGCAGCTGGAAGGGTATGTAAAGGACAAAGGCATGAGGTTACATAAAGGATAATGAATGGGGGGGGGGGGGGGGGGGTAAAGTAAAGGACAATGGAAGGAGGTGGTGGTGGTAATGGACAGTGATTACAAGGGTGTGTCAAAGGACAGAGACTGGAGTGGTATATACAAGACACAGGCAGGACGAGAGGGTAATAGACAGGGACTGGAGCAGAATGTAACGGACAGGGGCAGTAAGGGTAGCTATAGGACAGCAACAAGAGGGGTATATAAAGAACAGAGACTGGAGTTGTATGTAAATGACAGAGAATGGAGGGGTGGGTATAGAAAAATAGCAAGAGGAGGATAATGACAGGAGGGGTAGGTATATGACTATAGCAAGAGGAGGACATTGGCAGTGGGGGTATGTATAGGACAATAGCAAGAGGAGGACAATAGCAGTGGGGGTAGGTATAGGACAATAGAAAGAGGAGGACAATTGCAGTGGGGGTAGGTATAGGACAATAGAAAGAGGAGTTAGTAAAGGACAGACACAGGAGGGGTAGATAAAGGATAATGACAGGAGGGGTAGATAAAGGATAATGACAGGAGGGGTAGATAAAGGATAATGACAGGAGGGGTGGATAAGGGACAATGATAGGAGGGGTAGATAAAGGACAATGACAGGAGGGGTAGATAAAGGACAATGACAGGAGGGGTAGATAAAGGACAATGACAGGAGGGGTAGATAAAGGACAATGACAGGAGGGGTAGATAATGGATAATGACAGGAGGGGTAGATAATGGATAATGACAGGAGGGGTAGATAAAGGACAATGACAGGAGGGGTAGATAAAGGACAATGACAGGAGGGTATGTCATGTACAGGCAGGAAGGGTAGGTAATGAACATGGAGTAGAGCGGAATGTAAAGCACAGTGATAGAAGGGGTAGGTAGAGGACATGTGCAATAAATTCGATTTTGGAGACCCTTTCGGGGAAGACATGAATTCCCCTATGAACAGGACATGGTGCATACACGGTCAGAATTAGGATGGCAAAGCATAGTAATGAAGGCAATGGTCGCACTCAATGAAGACTTTGTATTTTCAGACGTGTTCTTGAGCCGTAAGAAATTCAATGACGTAACATTTTAAAGTAAAGAGTAAGAATATTACCCAGGAATTGATCAATATCCCAGTGATGACCCCCTCTACCCACTGGCCCTAAAGAAGGAATTTTACCAGCACTGTCCCCTCCCGATGGAGATCCTCCAGGATTTTCCCAGGTTGGTCAGTCCATTCCCACTCTCTTCTCCAGGAGAACTGGGCTCTTGGCAGTCTCAGCACCGGCTGGTCGGTGGAGACCCCCAGGACAAGGCTGTCCATGAAAGTGGGTTTTGTTTTTTTCTTTTTCCTGGAAATGAACCAATAAAGAATAAAAGGAAACATATATGAGACATTAGCATAATCCGATAATTCAAATGTCCCAATTTGATCCTAAACCACGCCTGGTCAACCGGTGACTATGTCTGCATTCTAATGCCGCGTACACACGACCGGACTTTCCGGCAGACTAGGTCCGAGGGGATCAGTCCGTTGGACAATCCGATCGTGTGTGGGCTAGTCCGATCGTTTTTCGAAAAAAATAAATCCGACGGACCTAGAAATAGAACATGTTTCAAATCTACCAGACGGACTCAATTCCTATCGGGAAAACCGTTCGTCTGTGTGCCGGTCCGACGGACCAAATACGACGCAAGGGAAGCTGTTGGCTACTGGCTATTGAACTTCCTTTTTTTTTTTGTCCCGTTTACATCATCACGTTAAAAACGAACGCACTTTCGAACAGACTTAGTCTGTTCATGTGTGGCCATTCGTTCAGAAAGTCCGTCGGAAACTCAGCCGAAAGTCCGTCGGGAAGACAGTCGGACCCTAGTCTGCTGCAAAGTCCGGTCGTGTGTACGCGGCATTAGACAACATGATGGTGGACTATCTCAATGGTCTTCATGCTGTCTGTGGGGGGTATGAAAATCCTTCTGAACTGAGAAACTGGAATGAAGGGTTCCATCATCTCTGTACTTGGCCTTCTTCCTTGTAGGAGACCAGTCATGATCAGAAGTGAAGGAACCAATGTGTCTAGATGGGGGTCTCCCATTCTTCTGATGGCTGACACGTCTCACTCATGAACACCAGAACACATCAGCGGGGCCGGTCTGAGGTAATATGGATCCCCAAACTCAATATTAGAACGCCCCACATAAGTAAGCTCGTCCTTCTTACTCTCTCTGTGAACAATGAAGCCACTGAAGATGGCACTGAGACCATTGGACTGACGTCCTTCCTGACCTCCCCTGATACAACTTCCCACCCGTAACCAGAATGATACCATGTGGCCAGAGGCAGTGGATTCAGATTGGTACTAGATTGGAGTCAGACGAATCCTTAACTGTAATAAATGGTTAAAGGAGGTGAAGTCACCCCGTGACGCCCCATCAGTTGGGGTAGTTCCTGATCAAGCAGGTGACATCCAAGGCTAAGCCGGTCACTGGATGTCACAAGATTGTAGTCCTGCGTGTGTGTGTGTGCAATCTTATCTGGTGTCCTCGCGGCCCATGTACCAAGATGTGCAACCCGCGATAACCTCCTGCGTCCAATTTTTGTCACCCCACTGGGGAGCCTGATGGGAAAACAAAGGGTTCATTCATCCCAAACTGACACCTCCCACGAGTCTTTCACACTCTCAGAACACGGCTAAGCTGCCAGTAATTGTGCAAGAAACGGGTCACGCCGCCAGAACCTGCCAAATCATTAAATCGGACAAAGTGCAGAGATAACGGCGGCACAAAGACCGCCCGTCCAAAACAGACAGATGTGGAGGAGAGCAAAACAGAATAAATCATTAATAAATAAATAGATGCTGGCTGCTACATTGGGCTCTGTACCAGAGGAGCTTACACTCTAATGTTCCCCCACAGTCACACACTATTATTATTATACATCTGTATAGCTCTGACATCAGTCTCTGTACCAGAGGAGCTTACACTCTAATGCCCCCCCACAGTCACATCCTCACACGCAGTGGGGTCCCATTGGTGAGAAGCTGACTCTAGCACCAAAGGACTACAATGCTAACCAGTTATCCACCACACTGCCCTTACTGAGTTATTAATTACAAAATAAAAGCAAAAAAAAAAAAAAAACAATCGAAAATTCCCCTTCTGATAGCTCTGGGGGTAACACAAAACAGTAATTGCCCCATTTCTCCAGGATAAAGAGGTTAGACACTTACCGGAAGTAATAGAAGAGAACAGTGACCAGTGACACCAGGAGGACACTGACAACGCAGGACAACGCAATCACCACCAGCAGGAAGGCTACGGGAGACAGCATGTTATATATCTCTATAACACCCCAATACCCATCACTTCCCATTATCACCCATACTGAGCAATTACACCCCAATATACCCGCCCTGAGCCGTCACACCCCAATACATCCTGCCCTGAGAAGTCACACCCCAATACACCCCGCCCTGAGCCATCACACCCCATTATAGCCCATCCTGAGCCATTTACAACCCAGTACACACCATTCTGAGCCATACTGCAATATACAACACCCTAAGCCAGTGATGGCGAACCTTGGCACCCCAGATGTTTTGGAACTACATTTCCCATGATGCTCAACTACACTGCAGAGTTGCTGAGCATCATGGGAAATGTAGTTCCAAAACATCTGGGGTGCCAAGGTTCACCATCACTGCCCTAAGCCATCACAGCCCAATATGTTCAAACCTATTCTGTCACACCCCCGATGCACCCCATCCTGAGCCATCACAATCCATTAAAACCTATCCTGAGCCACCACACCCCAATACATCCTATGGTGAGTGAACACACCCCATTATAACCCATCCTGAGCCATAAAACCCAATATATGCCAGCCTAAGCCATCACATTCTATTAAGAGCCACTCTGAGCAAACACACCCCAATACAGATACCCCATCCTAAACCATCACAGCCAAACACGTTCAATCCTAAGTCATCACATCCCAATACACCCTATTCTAAGTCATCATCACACCCCATTATAACCCATCCTGAGCCAAAAAACCTTATTAAACCCCATCATGGGCCATCACATACCATTAATATCCAATCCTGAAGCATCACATCCCAATACACCTCATGCAGAGCCAGTATACCCCATTAAAACCCACCCTGAGCCATAAAGCCCCAAAATACGCCAGGCTTGCCCATCACATTTCATTAAAAAGCGATCCTAAGCATTCACAACCCAATACACTGGATTCTGGGCCACCACACCCCATTATAACTCATCCAGAGCCACTACACCACATCTCCAGCCATTATGCCACAATACATCACATCCTAAGGCATCTCAGCCCAACACGTTCAATTCTAAGCCATCACACCTCAATTCACCCCATCCTGAGCCATCACACCCCATTCTAAGCCATCACACCCCAATGCACCCCATACTGAGCCAACACACCCCAATGCACCCCATCCTGAGCCATCACACCCCATTCTAAACCATCACACCCCAATGCACCCCATCCTGAGCCAACACACCCCAATGCACCCCATCCTGAGCCATCACACCCCATTCTAAGCCATCACACCACAATGCACCCCATCCTGAGCCATCACACCCCATTCTAAGCAATCACACCCCAATGCACCCCACCCTGAGCCATCACACCCCATTCTAAGCCATCACAACCATGCATCCCATGCTGAGCCATCACATCCCAGTACACCCTATTCTGAGGCATCACACCCCAATGCACCCCATCCTGAGACATCACAACCATGCACCCCATCCTGAGCCATCAAACCCCATCCTGAGCCATCACACCCCAATGCACCCCATCCTGAGACATCACAACCATGCACCCCATCCTGAGCCATCAAACCCCATCCTGAGCCATCACATCCCAATGCACCTTATCCTGGAGCCATCACACCCCCTATGACCCATTCTGTGCCATCACACTTTAATACACCCCATCTTGAGCCATCACACACCATTATAACCTATCTTGAGCCATTATACCCCAAAACACTGCATCCTGAGTCATCACACCCCCCTACACCCCACATTCAAATACACCCCATCCTGAGCCATCACATCCAAATACAATCCATCCTGAGCCATCACATCCCAATATACCCCATCCTGAGCCATCACATCCAAATACACTCCATCCTGAGCCATCACATCCCAATACACCCCATCCTGAGCCATCAGATTCCAATACACCCCATCCTGAGCCATCACATCCCAATACATCCAATCCTGAGTTATTGCACCCCCCTACACCCCACCCTGAGCCATCACACCCACATACACCCCATCTTGAGCCATCACATCCCAATACACCCCATCCTGAGCCATCACATTCCAATACAACCCCATCCTGAGCCATCACATCCCAATATACCCCATCCTGAGCCATCACATCCAAATACACCCCATCCTGAGCCATCACATCCCAATACACCCAATCCTGAGTTATTGCACCCCCCTACACCCCACCCTGAGCCATCACACCCACATACACCCCATCTTGAGCCATCACATCCAAATAAACCCCATCCTGAGCCATCACACCCCACTATAACCCATCCTGTGCCATTGCACTCCAATACACCCCATCTTGAGCATCACACAGCATTATAACCCATCTTGAGACATTTCACCCCAAAACACCACACACTGCACTACCACACCCCAATACACCCCACAATATTTTAGTATGAGTATGGGAACCTCTCTGAGCACCCATACACTTAACTTCCTTTTCTGTAGGTATGGTGGGGGAGGGGGTTACAGTGTACCAATCGGTACCCTTTAGATGGGTAGTTGGATGGCACTCACCTTCTTGGCAGTTGAAGCCACCATATCCCAGGGGGCATCTGGAAGACAACAGAGAAAGATACAGGAGATGGTCAGTTGATGGTGGGGCAGGTCCAGTTTGCCCGAATGTATGATGAGATCAGTTCATTCATAATGATGTCATACAACGTCAAGCCCTCCACACATTGCAGCATTCTCATCACCGGGGGTTAGCGGTGCTCCTCATGACGCCAAAATAAACATCAAGAGGCCCAGGAATTCAGATACAGTTGGGTTATATGGCCACCTATAGGTGGTTTGGACAGTGAAAAACAAAAAACTGTAAGCCACCCCCCCCCCCCCCCCCGTACAACCCCCTCCTCTACTCAGCATGTCTCAGTTTTGTGGTAAAACAGTAACAAGAGCATGAATGCAATCCCGGAGGGACCAACGTCTTGTTCTCCTTCGTTGGAGGATACAGTCTGGAGATCCAAAAATGAATCCAACTGAGAAGTTGGTGGCAGCAAAAACTCTGAGGGCCGCCCTTGGAGGACCGGGGACCACTTACAGCAAAGGAACCATCTGGAGGACTAACAGTCCAATCTGAATGGATGAGGTGGGACCCCCCTACCAGATAGGGAAACCTGTCAACACAACCCAAAGTAAGAGCACTGAGGGTCAACATGACCAGGATGGAGGAGGACACTAGCAAAAAAAAAAAACAGAGGCATGTTGGGTAGAGGCGGGGTTATCCCAGGCCTGGCTTACAATTTGCCGGATTGCCAGTGTCTGATCCCCCTGTAGGTGGCAGTATAATCCGACTGACTGTATCTAAATCCCCGTGTCCCTCAATGGATGAGAACAAGAAGTGGAGAATTATGCTCACAGCAGGACTCACCTCTGGCACTGACCCTCCGTCCACCAGAATCCGCTCTCACATGCTGCAAGATGAAATCAGCACAATAAGAAAGGGTCAGATTTCTATGACCACCCCCACCCCCTCCCCAGACAGTTGTGTGTGCCCTCTCCCCTTACAAATCTGCCATTCTATGTGTAATGAAATGTTGGAGAATCTCTTTATACTGAAAACGTACGAAGACGTGAGCCAATCAAACCCCAGCAAGTCAGCTGACCTCAATAATCTTACTGCCATTGGCCTCCGCCAGTGTCACCCCCAGATGAGCCTCTACTCTATTCATATACAGTACAACTCTCCTCCGTGTGCCTCTCTGAATTAGTTTTACTTGGCGACTGGGGCCTGACCCGTCCTGATTTCATGGTTAAGCCCGGCCCTCTACCAGCCTCCTCCCCAATGGGAAGGCCTCGTTGGCCCAAAAAGGACACCGTCATTAGAAAAACGACGTGCCAGTGGGCAGGGCTAAACCAGAAAGTCAGAGAAAGTCATCAGGATCAAGTAACAAAGTGAAACTAAATCAGAGAGGCACACGGAGGAGGGATTGCAGGTAACAGAGGTGAGAACCGCTATAATTTGGAGTCAAGGTTTACTCTACCTGTCCTCAGCTGGGGTTCCTGAGTGACTCCCTATAATGTTAATGCTGCCTGATAGTGTCCCTGTAGTGAAGGTAAGTAGGTTGGTACTGTCCCTAAGTGGCCCTGAAATGATAAGAAGTAGGTAGGTACTGCCTGTAAATGTCCCTGTAGTGGTGATATGTAGGTAGGCACTGCCTGTTAGTGTCCCTGCACTGCTCCGGCGACTATATCGGCTGGTGTCCCCCGGTCCGGGGTTAACTCTTTTTTGAGGGATGTTCTCTGCCTCAACCCCCGGTTGAGATTAAATGGATTCCAGACCACCACGTAATTTCACCTTAGGGAGGCTTGATTATTTTTGGTTCTCTATTCATATTGACATGCATTTGACTCCTGACCATTGGTATAAAACCATGAAACGCGTAGAGTTAACATCTAATGGATGCATTTATTATATTTTTTTAGAAAATTGTCAAATTCAATGTCCTGTTTATTATTTATATGTGGATATGGCTGTATTAATTACACTATATGCCTTTTGTATAACTTATTTTTATCGATTGTATCATTATGTCCAATAACTAATTATATTAAATTAATTTATACAAATATTACTATATAATATGTAAATCATGTGATTACGGTATTATTATATGTAACATGAATTTATTGATATGATTAATAATTAATAATGTTAATGCTGCCTGATAGTGTCCCTGTAGTGAAGATTAGTGATGGACGAACTTCCGACGGGACGTTTCGCGAAAGCGAAATGCGAACGGACCCAAACGTTCGCGAAACCGAACGTTCGCCGCGGGCCCCATTGACTTCAATGGGAGGCGAACTTTGCAAACCTTCATGTCGAATTTGCGGCCACGTGGTAATTATTAGGGGGTAAAACGTAGTCCCACCATCTGGACAATGACATAATACATGTATGAGGTGAATTTGGGATCGATAACTACAAGCATTTTTATTTTATTTGGGAAATTGTTCTAACAATTCAGGACTATGGAGCTAATGAAGGCAATGGAGGAGAGGGAAGGTCAGGGACCAGGGTAGGCAAAGAAGAGGGTGCAGGAGATGATCACCAGCAGCGTGACATACCGGAATGACACATGCACCGTGATAGAGGCATCTGACAGCAGCACCGTAATACAGAGCACTGACAGCAGCACCGTGACATACAGCGCTGACAGCAGCACCGTGACATACAGCGCTGACAGCAGCACCGTGACATACAGCGCTGACAGCAGCACCGTGACATACAGCGCTGACAGCAGCACCGTGACATACAGCGCTGACAGCAGCACCGTGACATACAGCGCTGACAGCAGCACCGTGACATACAGCGCTGACAGCAGCACCGTGACATACAGCGCTGACAGCAGCACCGTGACATACAGCGCTGACAGCAGCACCGTGACATACAGCGCTGACAGCAGCACCGTGACATACAGCACTGACAGCAGCACCGTAAGCAGCCCCAGGAGGAAGTCAGCACAGCACAGGGATGGTGTGATCCCCTCATAATAAGAACCCCCAGGAGGAAGTCAGCACAGCACAGGGATAGTGTGATCCCTTCATAATAAGAACCCCCAGGAGGAAGTCAGCACAGCACAGGGATATCATAAGCAGCCCCAGTAGAAATATGACACCGCTCAACCTCTTCAAAGAGGAGGGTAGGGGCATATAGTACGGTGTGCTTTTTTGGGTCAAGGAAGTGAGCAGACTGTACGTCAGTCCCTATACCGCTGAAGGACTGCTGCAGTATAGGGCAGCGGTCAGCAGTGGTGCACGTCAACCCTATCTATTGTGGACCTATAGCGGTCCTTACAGAACAGCAGACTGTACCGCACTCAAGCCTATGTACCGTAGCACCCTATACCAAGTTACCAGTCCTTATAAGAACTTTTGTGGACCAAGCAGGTTGTGTATTAGTGTTTAGCAGACTGTACGTCAGTCCCTATACCGCTGAAGGACTGCTGCAGTATAGGGCAGCGGTCAGCAGTGGTGCACGTCAACCCTATCTATTGTGGACCGATAGCGGTCCTTACAGAACAGCAGACTGTACCGCACTCAAGCCTATGTACCGTAGCACCCTATACCAAGTTACCAGTCCTTATAAGAACTTTTGTGGACCAAGCAGGTTGTGTATTAGTGTTTAGCAGACTGTACGTCAGTCCCTATACCGCTGAAGGACTGCTGCAGTATAGGGCAGCGGTCAGCAGTGGTGCACGTCAACCCTATCTATTGTGGACCGATAGCGGTCCTTACAGAACAGCAGACTGTACCGCACTCAAGCCTATGTACCGTAGCACCCTATACCAAGTTACCAGTCCTTATAAGAACTTTTGTGGACCAAGCAGGTTGTGTATTAGTGTTTAGCAGACTGTACGTCAGTCCCTATACCGCTGAAGGACTGCTGCAGTATAGGGCAGCGGTCAGCAGTGGTGCACGTCAACCCTATCTATTGTGGACCGATAGCGGTCCTTACAGAACAGCAGACTGTACCGCACTCAAGCCTATGTACCGTAGCACCCTATACCAAGTTACCAGTCCTTATAAGAACTTTTGTGGAACAAGCAGGTTGTGTGTTAGTGATTAGCAGACTGTACGTCAGTCCCTATACCGCTGAAGGACTGCTGCAGTATAGGTGAGCGGTCAGCAGTGGTGCACGTCAACCCTATCTATTGTGGACCGATAGCGGTCCTTACAGAACAGCAGACTGTACCGCACTCAAGCCTATGTACCGTAGCACCCTATACCAAGTTACCAGTCCTTATAAGAACTTTTGTGGAACAAGTGAGTTGTGAATGTTTAGCAGACTGCAGCAGAAGGGCAGCAGTCAAGTATAATATCCTTTCTATATTTGGAAGAAAGAATATTATACATGTACAAGCCTATTACTGTACCACTGATACCAGTCCTGAAAAGAACCTTTGTGGAACTAATAATAACAGCAAGTCTTTAAAATTACCCTCACTGCCTGACAACACTGCTTCCTTCCTGTCCCTATACAAATTGGCAAAAAAAGAGAACGATTAGTGGTTACTGGAACAGCTCTTTTGTGGACCTTGATAGTAACAGCTAATGATGATGATGATGATGATGATGATGAAAGACTAATCTGGCTGTCCCTGTAGCATACACCGTCCTTTCCCTTTCTCTAAACTAACAAAAGACACTCAGGCTGCTGCAAGAATCAGCAGCACAGCAAACCTATCAACACCTAACACCTATACCAGTCCTGAAAAGAACTTTTGTGTACCAAATAGCTAGTGGTTTATCTCTCCCTACTCCACACAGGAACCTGTCCCTATCGTAACAGAAGAAAGAATGTAAAATGGCCACCGGATCGGGTGTATTTATAGGTTAGGGGGAATGTACAAGTGTCCATGTGCTGTCATGTCTCAATTGGCTGTCCTGTATCACATGATAAACGTGTCACCAAAGGTTAAAGTTCTTGTATACATTAAACACGTAAGTCCGCCGCGGCGAACGACGGAAAAAGGCGTTCGAACGTGCGGACCGCGAATGTCGGAAATTCGCCGCGAAACGACCGCCGGGCGAAACGTTCGTCCATCACTAGTGAAGATAAGTAGGTTGGTACTGTCCCTAAGTGGCCCTGAAATGATAAGAAGTAGGTAGGTACTGCGTGTAAATGTCCCTGTAGTGGTGATATGGAGGTAGGTAGGCGCTGCCCGTTAGTGTCCCTGCAGTGATGACATGTAGGTAGGTGCTGCATGTTAGGGTCCCTGTAGTGGTGATATGTAGGTAGGTAGGCGCTGCCCGTTAGTGTCCCTGCAGTGATGACATGTAGGTAGGTGCTGCATGTTAGGGTCCCTGTAGTGGTGATATGTAGGTAGGTAGGCGCTGCCCGTTAGTGTCCCTGCAGTGATGACATGTAGGTAGGTACTGCATGTTAGGGTCCCTGTAGCGATGGCTTGTAGGTAGGCAGGTCCAGCACTCACCTCTACACGAGCGGTCACTGGGGTCGAATTTATAATATCCATTCTGGCACTTGCAGGTCACAAGCCCGGCGTGGCTCTGACAGTCGCTGGAGGAGGAGTCACATAATGCAAAATCACACAGACTGAGACCTGCGGGAGAGAGACGGAGATAAGTCAGTGGAGGGTGACATCAGATATGGGGGGTGGGGGGGGAGGCAGGGGGGCAACCATGAAATATGGGAGATACTGGGCTGTGTCTGGAGGACCAACCATGAAATATGGGAGATACTGGGTTGTGTCTGGAGGACCAACCATGAAATATGGGAGATACTGGGCTGTGTCTGGAGGACCAACCATGAAATATGGGAGATACTGGGCTGTGTCTGGAGGACCAACCATGAAATATGGGAGATACTGGGCTGTGTCTGGAGGACCAACCATGAAATATGGGAGATACTGGGTTGTGTCTGGAGGACCAACCATGAAATATGGGAGATACTGGGCTGTGTCTGGAGGACCAACCATGAAATATGGGAGATACTGGGTTGTGTCTGGAGGACCAACCATGAAATATGGGAGATACTGGGCTGTGTCTGGAGGACCAACCATGAAATATGGGAGATACTGGGTTGTGTCTGGAGGACCAACCATGAAATATGGGAGATACTGGGCTGTGTCTGGAGGACCAACCATGAAATATGCGAGATACTGGGCTGTGTCTGGAGGACCAACCATGAAATATGGGAGATACTGGGCTGTGTCTGGAGGACCAACCATGAAATATGGGAGATACTGGGCTGTGTCTGGAGGACCAACCATGAAATATGGGAGATACTGGGCTGTGTCTGGAGGACCAACCATGAAATATGGGAGATACTGGGCTGTGTCTGGAGGACCAACCATGAAATATGCGAGATACTGGGCTGTGTCTGGAGGACCAACCATGAAATATGGGAGATACTGGGCTGTGTCTGGAGGACCAACCATGAAATATGGGAGATACTGGGTTGTGTCTGGAGGACCAACCATGAAATATGGGAGATACTGGGTTGTGTCTGGAGGACCAACCATGAAATATGGGAGATACTGGGTTGTGTCTGGAGGACCAACCATGAAATATGGGAGATACTGGGCTGTGTCTGGAGGACCAACCATGAAATATGGGAGATACTGGGTTGTGTCTGGAGGACCAACCATGAAATATGGGAGATACTGGGCTGTGTCTGGAGGACCAACCATGAAATATGGGAGATACTGGGCTGTGTCTGGAGGACCAACCATGAAATATGGGAGATACTGGGTTGTGTCTGGAGGACCAACCATGAAATATGGGAGATACTGGGCTGTGTCTGGAGGACCAACCATGAAATATGGGAGATACTGGGCTGTGTCTGGAGGACCAACCATGAAATATGGGAGATACTGGGATGTGTCTGGAGGACCAACCATGAAATATGGGAGATACTGGGATGTGTCTGGAGGACCAACCATGAAATATGGGAGATACTGGGATGTGTTTGGAGGACCAACCATGAAATATGGGAGATACTGGGATGTGTCTGGAGGACCAACCATGAAATATGGGAAATACTGGGCTGTGTCTGGAGGACCAACCATGAAATATGGGAGATACTGGGCTGTGTCTGGAGGACCAACCATGAAATATGGGAGATACTGGGCTGTGTCTGGAGGACCAACCATGAAATATGGGAAATACTGGGTTGTGTCTGGAGGACCTAACATGAGATAGAGGAGATACTGGGCTGTGTCTGGAGGACCAACCATGAAATATGGGAGATACTGGGCTGTGTCTGGAGGACCAACCATGAAATATGGGAGATACTGGGCTGTGTCTGGAGGACCAACCATGAAATATGGGAGATACTGGGATGTGTTTGGAGGACCTACCATGAGAGAGAAGGGATACTGGGCTGTGTCTGGAGGACCAACCATGAAATATGGGAGATACTGGGATGTGTCTGGAGGACCAACTATGAAATATGGGAGATACTGGGCTGTGTCTGGAGGACCAACCATGAAATATGGGAGATACTGGGATGTGTCTGGAGGACCAACCATGAAATATGGGAGATACTGGGTTGTGTCTGAAGGACCAACCATGAGAGAGTGAAGTAACCTACCAGGAATGAGATCGGATACTGGGCCATGTCTGAAGGACCTACTATAAGATAGGGGAGATACTGGGCCATGTCTGAAGGACCTACCATGAAATAGATGATATTGGGCTGTATCTGAAGGACTTAACATGAGATAGGGGAAATAATGGGCTGTGTCTGAAGAGCCAACCATGAGATAGGGTAGATATAGAAACTGGCCTGTGTCTGAAGGACCTACCATGAAAGAGAGAAGATACTAGGCTGTGTCTGAAGGACATACCATGAGATGGGTAGATAGTGGTGTGCTCAGCCTATGGTGTTAGGGTGTGCACCCCAAAGCTCAAGCACACACAGCCAGTGGGAGAGGGGGAAGCTGGCAGTGCTGCGGGGGGGATGGAGGGGGAGCCAGATCAGTTGAGGGAATCTGTTCTGCACATGGTGATTAGGGTGTGACTGGGCACTCCTGGCACACCCTGTGCGCAAGCCTATGGTAGATACCGAGCTGTGTCTGAAGGATCTACCATAAAAAAGGGAAGATACAGGGTCATGCCTGAAGGACCTACCATGAGATAGGGGGGATATTGGGCTGTGTCTGAGGGACCTACCATAAAAGAGAGAGACTATACTGGGTCATGCCTGAAGGACCTACCATGAGATAGGGGGGATATTAGGCTGTGTCTGAGGGACCTACCATAAAAGAGAGAGACTATACTGGGTCATGCCTGAAGGACCTACCAAGAGATAGCAGGGATACTGGGCTGTGCCTGAGGGGCCAACCATGAGAGAGGGAAGATACTGTGCCCGAGTATTTCTGAGGCTCTCCAGCCCCCCCATCCACCTCTGGCCACACGTGGTATTGCATGTAATAGAAGTCAGTGTGGAACAAACTATCTTCATTTCCATTGACTTCTATGGGGAAACTCGCTTTGATATGGGAGTGCTTTGCATTACAAGCGTTCTCCTGGAAGGGATTATACTCGTAATCCAAGGTTCCACTGTACTAGGTAGACTGGCAAAAGCCCAATCAGAGGTCGATACGCATGTAGAGGGGACAAGCCGAGGCCCGTGAGGTCACGCACCACAGTGGTGAGCAGGACTATACAGAGCTGGTTTTAACTGAATATCTACTAATGCAGCGTACACACGATCGGAATTCCGGCCAGAAAAAGACAGATGAGAGCTTTTCATCGGAAAATGCGACCGTGTGTACGCTCCATCGGAATTTAGCTGTCCGAAATCCTCCCAGCCAAAAATTGATAGCATGTTCTCAATTTTCCCAATGGAAAAACTTTCTATCGGAAATTTCCGATCGTGCGTACGCAATTCCGACGTGCAAAAACTCACGCATGCTCAGATTCAACTACGAGACGGAAGCTATGGGCTACTGGCTATTGAACTTCCCTTTTTCTAGTCCCGTCGTACGCGGTGTACGTCACCGCGTTCTAAACGATCGGAATTTGGTGTGACCGTGTGTAGGCAAGACAGCTGGAGCGAAGTTCCGTCGGAAATTCCATCGGTAAAAACCATCAGGGCTTTTTCCAATGAGAATTCCGATCGCGTGTACGCGGCATTAGTGTTTTTTTTTTTTTTTTTTTAATATGTTGCAAACGGAGGGCACTATGTATCCTCTATTTATTGTTGCATGAATGTGGAGCCGTATCCCATCAGGAATAGCGAGTGATAATAGCGCTGGTGTGGAGGAAGGAGGGAAGCAGCGGGTCGGTATATTAGAGAGATCTTTCTTGCGACCCCCCCTGGGAGGTCACTGATTGGAAAGTGGATAGAGAGCAGCTGATCGGGGGGGGGGGGGGGGGGGGGTGGAAGAGATGAGACCAGGGCTGAAAGAATGGAAGGAATTGTTTCGAGTCTTTCTGGCTCGTGTATGAGGTGAGCGGGTACGACGACGGCTGGTGAAGGTGGGCACAGAATCTGCTGAAGACACGAATGGCACCGCGGTGGAGGATATCACTGGATAGTTCACATGATTGATTAATAGTGCCACACTTATATTTTTCATTTTATTTTGTATGTTGTAGGGCGAGGTGGATTCACTGGCAGTGTGCAGCGGCTGGGGAGTACTAATTGGTCTACTTTCTAGTTTATTTATAGTACATAACACTTTAGGTAGGTGGCGCTAATTGTCTTTTATACAAGAGAATGTAGACTGCCCGGGTCTGGAAACCTCAGCAGTTTCTTCATTCATTTGCACATTTTATTTGCATATTACTAAATTCAGAATGGAGCTGTGATGAGGTCCATAAGAGTTGGAGATGTGCAAAGGCTCTGATGGAAGCTTCTCGGTCTTGCTGGACTTTACCTACGTTGGGTGCCTGTGATTGTTCATCAGGCTCCATCTCCAGCTAAAACTTGGTTTTTCGGTGTAGAAGGATTGGACCCCCTGTCGGAATATTAAAAAAAAAAAGATACTTGTGGGGGGTCTTCGAAATGTGTCAGCTGACTGAGATCCACCTCGGCCATGTCTTTCCTGAGTTCATGGGAGGTATCACTTTCCTGCCTTGATCTCTGACTCCACCACATCCCATTCAAATAAGAAAGACAGCACTCACATTGCCACGTCCATAGGTTAAGTGGGAAAAAAAAGAAAAAAAAAAGAAAGGGATACTTACTAAGTATCCATAGGTCGGACTTTAGAGGCATAAGAAACAAATAGCAAAGTATAGAAAAATAACAATGTTTATTATGAAAGTACAGTACATGTATAGAGCATTCAAAGGTTAAAAATCATGATACAGAGTATACAGTGAGCCCTTGTGTGTCGACGCGTTTCACCGTTAGGCTTCTTCAGGACACAATCAAGGTATTCAAAGAGATAAAGGGGTAGAATAAAGCTATTGATACGTATAACATGCTGGATTGAATAGAACAAGGTTATAATTGATTAATATGTAACTATTTACAAGGTGACGATTACCTTTTTCTCTCTGTATTGACCTATGTAAATACTGAATGTACTCTATTGTAATAGAAATTTGTTTAAAAAAATTAAATAAAGATTATATTTAAAAAAAAAAAGAGAGAAAAAAAAAGGTATTCAAAGATAGCAGAGAAGAGAACGAATCTCACTGTCCAGAATTGAATAATAGGGGGGGGAGTTTGGGACTTTGAATGAAGCACACAGTCTGTGCCTCCATCCCTGGTTCAGGTACAAAAAAAAAGGAAGGTGGGACTTTAAATGAGGCTATTGATTTGTGGGGGGGGGGGGGGTGAGATAATTAGAAAGTATATTTAGTTGGCATATGGAGTCCAACAATACATAACAATAATGCACATAGTAGGAAAGGTTTAATATGTATAAACACGCATACATGGTATTGACCTCATGAATAAATGTCAAAGGGACGGCATATAAAATTGACAAAAGATTTAATGGGGTAAAATGAATTATTACAGATTCATATGTCCAGAACAGATCATACTCATTTAAAAAAAATATTCTGGTAACCATGTCCTGAAGAAGCCTAATGGTGAAACACGTCAATACACAAGGGCTTACTGTATACTCTGTATCATTATACATATACAATCTTGGAATGCTCTATTCATGTACTGTACTTTCATAAATACTTTGCTATTTGTTTCATATGCCTCTAAAGTCCGACCTATGGATACTTAGTAAGTATCCCTTTCTTTTTCTGTTCCCCAACACATTCCATTCCTCACTGCCCCCCCCCCCCCCCCACTCCAGGCACCACCTAGAGTGTTCCGGAGAGCCCCAACACGTTCCACAGACCCTCCCACATCTTACTCTGGTAGACGTCTGTTGCAAGAAGGGAGATGCAGGAGCCATTGCCCTCCTCACACCGAAGGGCCGAGACGGTCAGTTCTTCCCGCAGAACCTCCTCGGTGATCTCGTGCAGCATGGAGAAGGAGTGGACGATGGTCATGTGTCCTTCGCTGGGTCTAGCAGAAGTACAAAGCGGAATAACATGATGACATAGAAGAAGGGGATGGACAGGTCCATACAGGATTACAGAGGACGCCTGCGGGAAATGTACATCCCATGACTCGAAGAGCCTCGGAGGACAGACAAATATGACACATGATGCGTGTCGGGACACGTATGGAATCCACAACAAAAGTCTTTGTCACATTTGGAATCCACACGCAACATATAGATGCACTACTAATCACACACTATAATGGGACTTCTGTGGTATCTATCACACCAACAACGTACCGTTAAAATGCACCAAATTTATTAACATATTTAGAAAAACATATAACATAAAATATTGATTCATTGCACTCATTTCAACCCCCTTTGCTAGACCCCAAACTCATATCCAATGCAGTTATTGGGTTTAAAATTTCACCCGCATCAACAACCATCTAGATAAAACATCAAAAGAAAAACAATGGCGATATATTAGTGGTGGGAGGAGCTCTATTTCTTGACGCATTTCGTAGACCACACTTCCTCAGGAGATGAATGGTCTTGGTTACGATGTATTAGTGGTGGGAGGAGCTCTATTTCTTGACGCATTTCGTAGACCACACTTCCTCAGGAGATGAATGGTCTTGGTTACGATGTATTAGTGGTGGGTGGAGCTCTATTTCTTGACGCATTTCGTAGACCACACTTCCTCAGGAGATGAATGGTGTTGGTTACGATGTATTAGTGGTGGGAGGAGCTCTATTTCTTGACGCATTTCGTAGACCACACTTCCTCAGGAGATGAATGGTCTTGGTTACGATGTACAAAGCTCAATCCAAACCGGGTTAAAATTTCATTTCTAATATACTGCAGAGACACCAATCCAGTTCCCAAAGCTGAGGACCACATGAGGCAGAACACGTGCCGAATTCCATTCCTAAAACCAATTCCACATAGAGCCAGGCAGATCAGATTTATTGATAAAGATTCAGATAACATCCAGGTTGTTGGACAACAAGAGGCACGACTTTGTGTGGGTGGGTGGACATTCGTGGAGACCTAACCAACCCGTACAGATTATCGGGGAGCTTGGGGTTCAATCGTTGGTAGCTGAACTTGATTTAAAGCCAATTAATGGTGTTATATGGATGCCAGGAATAAAAATGGAGGGTCTGGATCCAGATCTTACTCCTGTCGCCTAAAAGATGGATCCAGGACTTGAAGACTTGACTTCAGCCAAAGAAGCACAAAATGTGGTGTTGGTGGGTCAGGGTGGTGGTGGGTCACACCACAAGGTGTTCCTCCAGAGGTTACTAGGAGTTCCTCCAGAGGTTGCTAGGAGTTCCTCCAGAGGTTGCTAGGAGTTCCTTCAGAGGTTGCTAGGAGTTCCTCCAGAGGTTGCTAGGAGTTCCTTCAGAGGTTGCTAGGAGTTCCTCCAGAGGATGCTAGGAGTTCCTCCAGAGGTTGCTAGGAGTTCCTTCAGAGGTTGCTAGGAGTTCCTTCAAAGGTTGCTAGGAGTTCCTCCAGAGGTTGCTAGGAATTCCTTCAGAGGATGCTAGGAGTTCCTCCAGAGGTTACTAGGAGTTCCTCCAGAGGTTGCTAGGAGTTCCTCCAGAGGTTGCTAGGAGTTCCTTCAGAGGTTGCTAGGAGTTCCTCCAGAGGTTGCTAGGAGTTCCTCCAGAGGTTGCTAGGAGTTCCTTCAGAGGTTGCTAGGAGTTCCTTCAGAGGTTGCTAGGAGTTCCTCCAGAGGTTGTTAGGAGTTCCTCCAGAGGTTGCTAGGAGTTCCTCCAGAGGTTGCTACGAGTTCCTTCAGAGGTTGCTAGGAGTTCCTTCAGAGGTTGCTAGGAGTTCCTCCAGAGGTTGCTAGGAGTTCCTTCAGAGGTTGCTAGGAGTTCCTTCAGAGGTTGCTAGGAGTTCCTTCAGAGGTTGCTAGGAGTTCCTCCAGAGGTTGTTAGGAGTTCCTCCAGAGGTTGCTAGGAGTTCCTCCAGAGGTTGCTAGGAGTTCCTCCAGAGGTTGCTAGGAGTTCCTTCAGAGGTTGCTAGGAGTTCCTCCAGAGGTTGCTAGGAGTTCCTCCAGAGGTTGCTAGGAGTTCCTTCAGAGGTTGCTAGGAGTTCCTCCAGAGGTTGCTAGGAGTTCCTTCAGAGGTTGCTAGGAGTTCCTCCAGAGGTTGCTAGGAGTTCCTCCAGAGGTTGCTAGGAGTTCCTTCAGAGGTTGCTAGGAGTTCCTTCAGAGGTTGCTAGGAGTTCCTCCAGAGGTTGCTAGGAGTTCCTCCAGAGGTTGCTAGGAGTTCCTCCAGAGGTTGCTAGGAGTTCCTCCAGAGGTTGCTAGGAGTTCCTCCAGAGGTTGTTAGGAGTTCCTTCAGAGGTTGCTAGGAGTTCCTTCAGAGGTTGCTAGGAGTTCCTTCAGAGGTTGCTAGGAGTTCCTTCAGAGGTTGCTAGGAGTTCCTCCAGAGGTTGCTAGGAGTTCCTCCAGAGGTTGTTAGGAGTTCCTTCAGAGGTTGCTAGGAGTTCCTTCAGAGGTTGCTAGGAGTTCCTCCAGAGGTTGCTAGGAGTTCCTCCAGAGGTTGTTAGGAGTTCCTTCAGAGGTTGCTAGGAGTTCCTTCAGAGGTTGCTAGGAGTTCCTTCAGAGGTTGCTAGGAGTTCCTTTAAAGCAGTGATTCTCAACCAGGGTTCCTCCAGAGGTTCCTAGGGGTTCCTTCAGCATTGGACAATTTCTGCCTCCCAGATAAGTTCCCACTCACACCATTGATCTTATTAGCTCTCTGTAAGGAGGTAATTCTTCCCAATGACCACAAGTGTAAGGACCATTCTTCCCACTGACCATCACACTAATGTATCATGAGTTGTAGATTTCTAATTTTTAGCAGAGGTTCCCTGAGACCGGAGAACTATTTCAAGGGTTCCTCTTTGTTGAAAAGGTTGAGAAAGGCTGTAGAACCTCCTGGAGGACAATTCTATCAGAAGAAATAACCATGCCGGCTCATTTGATGGAGATTCTGGCATCGGGAGTGCTGATACAGTTGCTGGTACATAAATAGGGAGTGTCCTCCAAGAGGTTCTACAGGGTCCATTTAAGAATCTCTGATATTAAATAAACATGGAGGCCACCATTGTTCTTCCTCCTATCAACAACAAAGGATTATGGAATTTTAAGACGATTGCTTGGCGTTTTTAATCTTCATGTGGAATACAACCCATGTTCTGTCTCTTGTGGTTCTCCTCTTCTAGAACTGGATTGTTTTTCTCTGCGGAATGATAGGACTGATATTTGAACCGGTTTGGACTAAGCTTTGTACAATATACTAAGACCTCCATTCATCTCCTGAGGAAGTGGACACACAGTCTACGAAATGTGTTGAGAACGAGAGCTCCTCCCACCACTGTTACTCTATTGACATTTTATGGTTGTTGATGCGGAGTGACCCTTAAACTCAACAGCTGTGGGTGATATGAATTTGGTGGGGTCAAATAAAGGAGGTTGAATATATAATGTAATCAACCAATATTTTGTATTTTTATAAAAATATATGAATAAACTTGGTACGTTTTAACACTACGGTATTGTGAGACTGTGTCCTGTCCCTCATGTCTTGTCCCTCATATCCTGTATCCCATGTTCTGTTCCTCATATCTTGTCCCCTTGTGTCCAGTCCCCTAGCATTCTGTCCCTTATGACCCATCTCCTGTCCTGTCCCCCCCATATCTTGACCTTTATGTCCTGTCCCCCCCCCGTTCCTCATGTCCTGTCCCCCATATTCTGTCCCGTCCCTCCAGATCCTAACCCTCATGTCCTGTCC
Organism: Lithobates pipiens; assembly: GCF_037356315.1. NCBI lineage: Eukaryota > Metazoa > Chordata > Amphibia > Anura > Ranidae > Lithobates > Lithobates pipiens. The sequence continues at coordinate 595,724,097 of NW_027507764.1, read as the reverse complement.
CCCATATTCTGTCCCGTCCCTCCAGATCCTAACCCTTATGTCCTTTCCCCCCATCCTTTATGTTCATTCCCCCTGTCCCTCATGTCCTGTACCTCATGTTCTGTTCCCCTTATCCTGTCCCTTGTGTCCAGTCCCCTAGCATTCTGTCCCTCATGACCCATCTCCTGTCCCCCATGTCCTGTATCCCATGACCTGTCCCTCATGTCCTGTATCCCATGACCTGTCCCTCATGTCCTGCCCCCCCCAACCAGGTCCATTCCACCCTTCCCTCATGTCCTGTATCCTGTGTCCTGCCCCCTCCCACCCTCCCTCATATCCTGTCCCCGATATGACTTGTGTCCAGTTTCCCACCATTCTGTCCCTCATGACCAGTCTCCAGTCCCTCAATTCCTGTCCCCCCCATCCCTCATGCCCTTTTCCCCATGTTGTGTCCTGTCCTCCCTATATCCTGACCCTCATGTCCATACCCCTCGTCCCTCATGCCCTGTCCCCCATTTTGTGTCCTGTGACCCCATATTCTGGCCCTCATGTCCTGTCCCCACATATTCTGTCCCTCATGTCCTGTCCCCCTATCCCTCATGTCCTGTCCCCCCATACCTCATGTCCTGTCCCTTCTGTCCTTCATGTCCTGTCCCCCTTGTCCCCCCATACCTCATGTTCTGTCCCCCCTCATACCTCATGTCCTGTCCCCCTCATACCTCATGCCCCCCCCTCATACCTCATGTCCTGTCCCCCTATCCCTCATGTCCTGTCCCCCCATACCTCATGTCCTGTCCCTTCTGTCCTTCATGTCCTGTCCCCCTTGTCCCCCCATACCTCATGTCCTGTCCCCCCTCATACCTCATGTCCTGTCCCCCCTCATACCTCATGTCCTGTCCCCCCTCATACCTCATGTCCTGTCCCCCCTCATACCTCATGTCCTGTCCCCCCTCATACCTCATGTCCTGTCCCCCCTCATACCTCATGTCCTGTCCCCCCTCATACCTCATGTCCTGTCCCCCTCATACCTCATGTCCTGTCCCCCTCATACCTCATGTCCTGTCCCCCTCATACCTCATGTCCTGTCCCCACCATACCTCATGTCCTGTCCTTCATACCTCATGTCCTGCCCCCCCTGTCCCTCATATCCTGTCCCCCCTCATATCTCATGTCCTGTCCCCCTGTCCCTCATATCCTGTCCCCCCTCATATCTCATGTCCTGTCCCCCCTGTCCCTCATATCCTGTCCCCCCTCATATCTCATGTCCTGTCCCCCCTGTCGCCCACGTTCCTCATGTCCTGTCCCCCCTGTCCCTCATGTCCTGCCCCCCGTTCCTCATCCTGTCCCCTCCCATACCTCATGTCCTGTCCCACCTATCCCCCCCCCCGTTCCTCATGTCCTGTCCCCCCCCCCATAGTTCATGTCCTGTCCCCTCTGTCCCTCATGTCCGGCCCCCCCCTTCCTCACCCCCACCCCTGTCCCTCATGTCCTGTCCCCTCTGTCCCTCAAGTCTTGTCCCTTGTGCTGAGTACCTACTCTAATTCCTTATGGGTGAAACGCGTTGGTGAGTGTGGTATGTTGGGTGGACACAGAATGTATGAATTATTCCCTTTGGATTTCATGGAATAAAACAATATGAAGAAGATGAGATGGAGAGAGACGCTCGCCTTTTTATTTTACTATTTATTTTGTATTTTAAAAAAGGTAAATCCGGAATCCCAGACTTAGATCCCAGCTCTGAGCTCCCATCCCCCGCACACACTATACTCACTGCAGGCCGGTCACCGATGTGGACAGATATCCCCGAAGATTGCCGAAAACACCACCGAACTGCAAGAGAAGTCCACCGTTACATTGTATATACATTATATAACATTGTATATACATTATACATCATATAACATTCTATAGAGCGGCCCCCGGGGGCCCCTCCATATACTATATACAGTAATGGGAGAGGATCAACATGACAACCCCGCCGTCATCACTCTTCTCCTACAGCGCTGGAGTCCAGGGTTCAATCCCCACCACACCGATCGTCATGAAACGTCCCTCTAATACAATCAAATGAAGCGACAGAATTTGACACGGACCTGAGCGCCTCCGCTATGGTATATGTCAGAGCTATATACATACAGTATATACAGTATATGGGCATCCAATAAGATCTTCTCCCTTTAGCTGCTGACATCCAAATCTCTGATTGGAACCCAAAATCCCACCAGACACAGAAAGGGTTAATCCCTCCATTCCACCAATCACTGCTTCAATGAATGGGCGAGCACTGCCATCTAGTGGTGGAGGGAAGGTAGTGCAGCCACAACGAAATTGGGCGTCTCAGTGCTCTCTGTACAGCACTGCGGTATATGTCAGAGCTATATACATGTATAATGATAATAATAGTGTGTGACTGTGGGGGGAGGGGACATTAGAGTGTAAGCTCCTCTGTACAGAGACTGCTGTGACTGTGGGGGGGGGGGGACATTAGAGTGTAAGCTCCTCTGTACAGAGACTGATGTGACTGTGGGGGGAGGGGACATTAGAGTGTAAGCTCCTCTGTACAGAGACTGCTGTGACTGTGGGGGGAGGGGACATTAGAGTGTAAGCTCCTCTGTACAGAGACTGCTGTGACTGTGGGGGGGGGGGGGACATTAGAGTGTAAGCTCCTCTGTACAGAGACTGATGTGACTGTGGGGGGAGGGGACATTAGAGTGTAAGCTCCTCTGTACAGAGACTGCTGTGACTGTGGGGGGGGGGGGGGGGACATTAGAGTGTAAGCTCCTCTGTACAGAGACTGATGTGACTGTGGGGGGAGGGGACATTAGAGTGTAAGCTCCTCTGTACAGAGACTGCTGTGACTGTGGGGGGGGGGGGGGGACATTAGAGTGTAAGCTCCTCTGTACAGAGACTGATGTGACTGTGGGGGAGGGGACATTAGAGTGTAAGCTCCTCTGTACAGAGACTGCTGTGACTGTGGGGGGGGGGGGACATTAGAGTGTAAGCTCTGAAACCCTGCTATCTGCTTTTCATGTGTGTCTTTAAAAATGCTGGTATGTTGTTTTTGCTCAACAGTCTGTAGATCTGTCCACATTACAATGCTTTATTATCTCCCTTGTCTTATCCAAAATTATGGTCCGTCTAACTTTAGTGCCCTCTTGCTAGTCTGTTTCTGAAGATAGAATTTTGCCCTGTTAACCAGCCAAGCTTTATTACCTCCTGAGTGATTATTGAAATCCACCCATCCCCCACCCCTATCAGTATAAAGATGAGCTTCTTTTTGGGGGAAGCGATTGCAGGGGGCACACTTGCAACAGGGGCTCTTTCTCCAAGTGGGGGGATTTCTATAAGTGGAAGCACTTCTGACTCTGCACTTCAGTGAATGCACAAAGGAAAGAAACACAAGAAAATACTTTGAAAAACACCAGACAGACACCAGGGGACCTCGTTTTACCCTTTAGCTCTTTCTCCTTGTAACATGCATTCTCTACCACTCCTTCTGACAGCTCTGTCCTCTATACTAAAACTATCTCAACTCCACCCCTCTTCTCCCCCCCCCCCCCCATAGCATATATATATATATATATATATATATATCACCCTCACTTCTGTCCTCTCCTTATTACTGCACCCACCAACTCCTGCTAATTCTAAATCCACACACACTAAAAATCTCCAAGACCCTGGGCCATGTCCCCTCATATAAATCCCCCTCCCATATTACCCCCTTCACCCTCCTGCTTCTCCTAACCTCTGGAGATATATCCCCAAACCCCGGACCTCCATCATTAAACTGTACCCATCACCCTGCACCCTCTGGCAGCAGCCACAATCAACACAATTTAGTTCCCATTTCTATTCTTCCCAAGACCAGACTCCCTTTCTCTTGTGCCCCTCGGAACTCCCGCTCTGTCTGCAACAAACTCACCTCTCTACATGACATCTTTATCCCCAACTCATTTAACCTACTCGCCATCACCGAAACCTGGCTCCACGAATCAGACACTGCGTCTTCTGCGGCCCTCTCCCATGGTGGTCTTCTCTGGACTCACTCCCCCAGATCCAATGGACGGAAGGGAGGAGGTGTCGGAATCCTTCTAGCCCCACATAGCACCTTCCAGGTACTTCACCCACCTCACTCTCTGTCACTCTCCTCTTTCGAAGCACACTGCATTCGTCTCTTCACCCCAATTTCTTTAAGAATAGCCGTGATCTACAGGCCCCCTGGACCAGTATCAACATTTCTTGATGACTTCTCTGCCTGGCTACCCTACTTTCTTTCTTCTGAAATCCCCACAATCATTCTCGGGGACTTTAACATCCCTATTAATACTAACACTTCTTCTGCCCCTTCCAAACTTCTCAGCCTAACCTCCTCCTTTGACCTGAAGCAGTGGTTACACGCTTCTACTTACTTTGAAAGCAATATCCTTTTCCTCGTTTTCTCTCACCTTTGCACTCTATGCAACCTCTCTAACTATCCATTCCCTCTCTCTGATCACCACCTTATTAGTTTCACTCTCTCCCTCTCCTCCACCTCCTTTCCCTCCAACCGCATTAAAGTTACCCGCAGAAACTTACGTCATCTCAAGCCTTCTCTTCTCTACTCTGCTACTGACCACCTCTATGGCAAAATCTCACCCCTATCCTGCACCAACCCCCCACTTCTGTCTACAACGCTTCACTTCTGGCCTCTCTGGACTCACTGGCCCCCTCACTACACACAGAATTAAGCCCTGGCCCCTTCAACCTTGGCAAACAGATGTCACTAGAAGTCTGAAAAAACATAGTCGTGCCCATGAGCGCCTGTGGCGCAAGACGAAGTCTCAGAGAGATTTCAACCAATATAAATCTGCCCTCCAAAATTACAATTCCAGCCTCCTCTCTACCAAGCAGAACTATTTTATCACTCTCATCAGCAACCTATCATCCCGTCCCCGTCAACTCTTCTCTACTTTCAACTCTCTACTTCGTCCTCCACCCGCCAACTCACTCACTGCCCAGGAGATCGCCAATCACTTCAAACAGAAGATTGATACAATTCACGCGGAGATCTCTACTGTTCTCATACCCTCCACGCTTTACACATCATGCCCACGGGCACAATCATTACTTCCCTCTTTCAACCCCACCACTATAGACCAAGTTGCTAAACTACTTGGTAATGCCCACCTTACCCCCTGCCCTCTGGATCCTGTTCCCTCACAAATGTTACGTTCACCCTCTGGATCTATTCTACACTCTCTAACCCACATCTTCAATCTCTCCCTCTCTTCTGGCATCTTCTCCAACTCTCTAAAACACGCACTTGTCAGACCCATAAAGCCCTCACTGGACCCATCCAATCCAAACAACCTATGCCCCATCTCCTCGCTCCCCCATCTCCTCGCTCCCCCATCTCCTTGCTCCCCCATCTCCTCGCTCCCCATCTCCTCACTCCCCCATCTCCTCGCTCCCCCATCTCCATACTCCCCCATCTCCTCGCTCCCCCATCTCCATACTCCCCCATCTCCTCGCTCTCCCATCTCCTCGCTCCCCTTATTATCCAAACTCCTCGAACGTCTGGTCTACAACCGACTGAGTGTCCTCCTCGCTGATAATAGCCTTCTTGATCCCCTTCAGTCTGGATTTCGTCCTCAACACTCCACAGAAACTGATCTCAAGACTAACAAACGATCTACTAACAGCCAAAACCAATCAACATTATTCGGAACTCCTCCTCCTGGACCTCTCTGCTGCCTTTGATATGGTTGACCACCCCCCTCCTTCTCAAAAAACTTCACACCTTTGGTCTCCATGACTGTACTCTACGATGGTTCTCTTCCTACTTATCCAACTGCACCTTTAGCGTTTCTTACAACTCTCCTTCCTCCTCTCCTCTTCCTCTCCTCCTCTCCTCTCCTCTTCCTTTCCTCCTCCTCTCCTCTTCCTTTCTCTGTTGGGGTCCCCCAAGGTTCTGTTCTTGGACCTCTCCTATTCTCCATCTACACCTCCTCCCTGGGTCAGCTGATGGCCTCCCACGGCTTCCAATACCACCTCTATACTGACGACACCCAAATCTACCCCTCAGCTCCCTCCCTCTGCCTCCTCACCTATCACTAATTTACTATCAGATCTATCAGTCTGGATGTCACATCACTTCCTCACACTCAATCTATCCAAAACCGAACGTATCATTCTTCCTCCTCCATATGCCCCTTTCCATTCCCCTGATCTCTCGGTCAAAATCGATGGCACAACCATAAGCCCATCCCCCCCATGCCAAGGTTCTAGGTGTAGTCCTGGACTCTGAACTCTCCTTCAAGCAACACATCCAATCACTGTCCAAATCCTGCCGCCTCAACCTCCGCAACATCTCCAACATCTCCGAAATACGCCCCTTTCTAACCAATCACACAACAAAGCTCTTAATTCACTCGCTGGTCATCTCCCGCCTCGACTACTACAACTCCCTTCTGATTGGCTCATCTCTACATAGTCTATCGCCTCTTCCAGGGCCGGATTAAGAGCCTCATGTGCTTGGTGCTGAGGATTTTGGTGGGCCTTTTACTGGGCACCCTTCTGCTTTCCAATAGCCTGTGCTGGCGTGCGCCCAAACTCAAAATTGCGCCACCGCACAGGCATAACACTAGGGAAGCCTGGCATTTGATTTGCCAAGTTTCTGTAAGGGCCGTGCATCGGCGGGCACTCCAAGCTGAAAGAGTGCAGCAGCGCAGGCCCAACACTATGGAAGCCCCAGATTTCTGTAAGAGCCCCGCAATTGGCGTGCCCCAGGCTTCTGTTAGGACTGCTCATGCAGTGCCCATTATCAACCCCACCACCCTGCCTAGGCGGTTCATGTGGAATGCAGGGCCCGTCAGGGGAGATCTCTTCCCGTAGGCCCATTGCTTTCCATGTCCTTTTTGGGTGGCTGGGCCTATATTAAGGTAAGGGCCTGGAGCTGCAGCTCCAATAGCCCCTATGTTAATCCAGCCCTGACCTCTTCAATCCATCATGAATGCCGCTGCCAGACTCCTCCACCTTACCAACCCCTCTGTCTCTGCTACTCCTCTCCACCAATCCCTCCACCGGCTTCCGCTCAGCCAAAGAATTCAATTCAAAATACTAACAATTACCTACAAAGCAAATCCACATCCCGGCCCCCCGCTACATCACTGACCTCGTCTCTCAATACCAACCTACTTGTTCTCTTTGTTCCTCTCAAGACCTCCTGCTCACTCATCACCTCTTCCCATACTCGCCTCCAGGACTTTTCCAGAGCCTCTCCAATCCTATGGAACTCCCTACCCCAATCTGTCCACTTATCTCCTACTTTATTGGCTTTTAGGCGATCCCTGAAAACCCTTCTCTTCAGAGAAGCCTCCCCTCCCCCACCTAACAACTGTATTTTCATTTTCTCCATCAGCTCATCCCCCGGTTATTACCTTTTTTGTTTCAACTTGACCCTCCTCTCTAGATTGTAAACTCTAAGGAGCAGGGCCCTCTGATCCCTCCTGTATTGATTTGTATTGTAACTGTAATGTCTGCCCTCATATTGTAAAGCGCTTCACAAACTGTTGGCGCCGTATAAATCCTGAATAATAATAATAATAATCCCACCAGACACAGAAAGGGTTAATCCCTCCATTCCACCAATCACTGCTTCAATGACTGGGCGAGCACTGCCATCTAGTGGTGGAGGGAAGGTACTGCAGCCAAAACGAAATTGGGCGTCTCAGTGATCTCTGTACAGCACTGCGGTATATGTCAGAGCTATATACATGTATAATGATAATAATAGTGTGTGACTGTGGGGGGAGGGGAGATTAGAGTGTAAGCTCCTCTGTACAGAGACTGATGTGACTGTGGGGGGGGAGGGGAGATTAGAGTGTAAGCTCCTCTGTACAGAGACTGATGTGACTGTGAGGGGAGGGGACATTAGAGTGTAAGCTCCTCTGTACAGAGACTGATGTGACTGTGGGGGGAGGGGACATTAGAGTGTAAGCTCCTCTGTACAGAGACTGATGTGACTGTGGGGGGAGGGGACATTAGAGTGTAAGCTCCTCTGTACAGAGACTTATGTGACTGTGGGGGGGGAGGGGACATTAGAGTGTAAGCTCCTCTGTACAGAGACTGATGTGACTGTGGGGGGATGGGACATTAGAGTGTAAGCTCCTCTGTACAGAGACTGATGTGACTGTGGGGGAGGGACATTAGAGTGTAAGCTCCTCTGTACAGAGACTGATGTGACTGTGGGGGAGGGGACATTAGAGTGTAAGCTCCTCTGTACAGAGACTGATGTGACTGTGGGGGGAGGGGACATTAGAGTGTAAGCTCCTCTGTACAGAGACTGATGTGACTGTGGGGAGAGGGGACATTAGAGTGTAAGCTCCTCTGTACAGAGACTGATGTGACTGTGGGGGAGGGGACATTAGAGTGTTGGCTGTGACACCCACCAGCTCGGTTACCTCTCGGGATATCGGGGTCTCCGGTTGGCCGTCTCCTCGGATTGTCCCGTCTGTGGAGCGGAAGGCAGAGATGGCGAGTCGGGCCGGGAATGTTCTGGCTTTCAGGAAACACAGAAATGTCACATTTTATGGGTGGAACATGCTGAGCCTCTATGATTGAAAGAACTAAAAAAAAAATGAATGAAAAGGGGCGGGGCTAGGGACAGTCAGGCTGGGGGAGGAAAGAGCTAGATGATGCTGGACGTCCTCCAGCCAGGAAATGGGGCGGGGCTCAATCTGACTTGCTGCAGCTTCTAATGCACATGGTGAGAAGCTCACAGTGTGCAGTGATATCGGGGGGGGGGGGGGGTACATCTGTGCAATGGAGGTCAGATTTAAAGAGCCATTTCACCCAAAACTAGTGATTGAGCTGAGAGAAGACATCGGGGTCTCTTTATAGAAGCTTCGTTGGACGAATGTCACTCACACCTTCCTGCCGGCTGGATGAATGTTCCCCGTATTGTCTGTAATATCTTCTGATCCTCGGCTCCATCTAGTGGACAGAATGTGGTATAGAATTCTGAGACGCTCCAATCACAGACTGTACTGTGTTTTGCCCACTAGATGGAGCCGAGGATCTAATATGGAGAATATGAGGAACGTTCATCCAGCCGGCAGGAAGGTGGGCGGGACCTTCGTCCAACAAACGTTCTATAAATAGACCCCGAAGACTCCGCCCCACAATTATCAGAGGAGCCGCCCAACAGCCAATCAACAGAACGGGCTCAGGGGTCCGATTATAAAATACATTGCTCAGTCTGTGCTCTTCAGTCTTGTATTTATATCATTGGACCCCATTGATCGCTATGTGTACAGGGTCAGTCTGTGCTCTTCAGTCTTGTATTTATATCATCGGACCCCATTGATCGCTATGTGTACGGGGTTAGTCTGTGCTCTTCAGTCTTGTATTTATATCATCGGACCCCATTGATCGTTATGTGTACGGGGTCAGTCTGTGCTCTTCAGTCTTGTATTTATATCATCGGACCCCATTGATCGTTATGTGTACAGGGTCAGTCTGTGCTCTTCAGTCTTGTATTTATATCATCGGACCCCATTGATCGTTATGTGTATGGGGTCAGTCTGTGCTCTTCAGTCTTGTATTTATATCATCGGGGCCCCATTGATCGCTATGTGTACAGGGTCAGTCTGTGTTCTTTAGTCTTGTATTTATATCATCGGGGCCCCATTGATCGTTATGTGTACGGGGTCAGTCTGTGCTCTTCAGTCTTGTATTTATATCATCGGGGCCCCACTGATCGTTATGTGTACCGGAGGAAAGCCCCCTTCACAGAGCAGCAGGAACAAACCCCTCTGCCTGATGATAGACGGACATGGCTGAGAGTCACTGAATGAAAAGGAATTTGGTTTGATAGATTACTGATTGACAAATAATAAGCAATCAATGATTACATCCCATAGGATTACCTGAGACACAGCCGAGGTGCGGGTGGAAGTAGAGGCTGAGGTGACAGTGACAGATGCGGGGCCCGGGGCCCATTGTACAGGAGCTGAGCGGGGGGCAGTCCGTGTCCCGGAGGCAGGATATCAGATCTGCAATCAGAGAGAGGGAAACCTCACTATATACCGTATACAGCAGTGTGTCCCCCTCCCCCCTCATCCCATACTATATACAATGTAGCGCTGGTGAACTTTACTTGTAACATTGTATGCATTCCCCGTCATTCCTCCTCACCTATAGGATATCCCTTTAATCCCGGGGCGCCAATGACTGTCATTGATTTGTGAGCCCATCCCAATGGATTGTGGGACTAGTAGTCTTTCTGACCAGCGATACCGTTACATAACCTGAACATCGAACATTTGTTGTCAGACTTTCAACAAATGTTGGCTAGCAGGTTCTCAAATTTTCCGACAAACAAAACTTTGTTTGGAATTTCCGATCGTGTGTACACAAGTCAGTCGCGCAAAAATTCACGCATGCTCGGGAATCAAGCAGAGGGATCCGCACTGGCTATTGAACTTCCTTTTTTTCTCAAGTCTCGTCGTACGTCTTGTACGTCACCACGTTCCCACGTTCGTAATTGTTGGCCAACATTTGTGTGACCGTGTGTAGGTAAGACAAGTTGGAGCCGACATCCTTCGAACAAAAAATCTGCGGTTTTGTTGTCGGGAAAGTCCGATCGTGTGTACGGGGCATTAGAGTGCGACTACCTGCATTAAACATTTAACCCTTATTGTCCTTACAGGTCCTGCATCAGGTGGTAGCCCACTGTACATAAATGTGTATTGTACCTTCATACTGTTAAACTGTTCTTAAGCTGTCATTTGGGGAATTCCGCTTCCGAGTCCGGGCTGTGAACTCGGTTGATCTATCGCCCTCTTTTGTAAATCAATACTACTTTGCTTATTCCACTAAAAGCTGAGATAATACAAACATTGTGACTTGTGTGACGTGTCATTTAAAAAGTTGCTTGTGGAAAGATGTCTGAACCCAGAGTGTCAGGTGGGTTGGAAGATCCACAGGCTCACGATGATGCAGATGAGCAGGCAAATCCAAGCAGTCCTCAAGGGGGTTGTGCTACATTGGGGGGCTCGTCCGAGGATCTATTCTGCAGTCAACCTAGACAAGAGCCCAGATCCGCGAGGGAGGAAGCTTCTGTGGCTGCGGTCACTTGGGGCAAGGCCCAGGCAGCTCGGGTGGAAAGAGGTGTTCTAGAGATCTCAGGAAGTGAATGCACTGAGAGGGAGATTCGACAGTGGGTGAGAGCCCTGGTCCCAGGACAGAGGGCCTACATTGTGTGATATGGAAGCTGAGCACGACCTGGACCAAGTCAGGGTGTTGCTGAAATGCCAGGAAGAAATACCTGTGTGCTTTCAGGTAGAAGAGGTACGCCTAGCCAAGGAGTGACTGCCAGTGTGATCCCGCTAAAAGTGGGCGGGGGGGAGCCTGTTGAGAGGCAACCATTGTTGAGGACCCAGGAGAAGGGCTCAGGATCTGTTGGGACAGACTCTCATGGGGGTCAGTGCCCCTCCCGTATCCTTCTACACTGATATGAGATGGCTAGTTGATAGCCTAGTGAAGTACGGATCTGGAAATGCCAACCAGAGCTCTTGAAGGTTTTTCTCAGGGCAGTTGCCGACCCCCATGGGAGGAGATGAGTTTGAGACCTGGATGAGTCCGGCCGTGGAGGAATGGAGTGTTTCAGAGGCCGTGAAGAGACAGCAGCTCAGTGAGATTCTTCGAGGCCCCGCTGCCGGTGTAATCCGAAATTTGAGAATGGGAAGGGAACCTGTACTGCCATGGACTACATACTGTATTTATTGGCGTATAACACGCACCCCAAGTTTAGGAGGGAATTTTAAGGAAAAACCTTTTAGGAGGGAAATTTAAGGAAAAAAAAAACTTACATTTAAATGCCCATCAATGCAGCCTTATCAGTGTCCATCTAAAGCCTCGTCAGTGTCATTTGCAGCCTTGTCATGCAGCCTGTCCATTATTGCAGCCTTGTCAGGCAGCCTTGTCCGTCATTGATGTCAGCTAATGTTTTTAAAAATGGCGCCCCCGAGATGTCCTGTGTATCTCGGCAGCGCCCGGAAGTTCTTGGCGGCTTTCGGCCGCTCTCAGACCTTCTCGGCGGCTTTCGGCCACTCTGGACGGCTTTCGGCCGCTCTGGACGGCTTTCAGCCGCCTCGGCCCTTCTCGGCGGCTTTCGGCCGCTCTGGACGGCTTTCAGCCGCCTCGGCCCTTCTCGGCGGCTTTCGGCCGCTCTGGACGGCTTTCAGCAGCCTCGGCCCTTCTCGGCGGCTTTCGGCCGCCTCGGCCCTCCTCGGTGGGTTTTGGCCGCTCTGGGTGGCTTTGGCCGCTCTCAGCCCTTCTCTGCAGCCTTCGGCCGCCTCGGCCCTTCTCGGCGGCTTTCGGCCGCTCTGGACGGCTTTCAGCAGCCTCGGCCCTTCTCGGCGGCTTTCGGCCGCCTCGGCCCTCCTCGGTGGGTTTTGGCCGCTCTGGGTGGCTTTGGCCGCTCTCAGCCCTTCTCTGCAGCCTTCGGCCGCCTCGGCCCTTCTCGGTGGCTTTCGGCCGCTCTGGACGGCTTTCAGCCGCCTCGGCCCTTCTCGGCGGCTTTCGGCCGCCTCTGCCCTTCTCGGCGGCTTTTGCGTCAGTGTCATTTGCAGCCTTGTCATGCAGCCTGTCCATTATTGCAGCCTTGTCAGGCAGCCTTGTCCGTCATTGATGTCAGCTAATGTTTTTAAAAATGGCGCCCCCGAGATGTCCTGTGTATCTCGGCAGCGCCCGGAAGTTCTTGGCGGCTTTCGGCCGCTCTCAGACCTTCTCGGCGGCTTTCGGCCACTCTGGACGGCTTTCGGCCGCTCTGGACGGCTTTCAGCCGCCTCGGCCCTTCTCGGCGGCTTTCGGCCGCTCTGGACGGCTTTCAGCAGCCTCGGCCCTTCTCGGCGGCTTTCGGCCGCCTCGGCCCTCCTCGGTGGGTTTTGGCCGCTCTGGGCGGCTTTGGCCGCTCTCAGCCCTTCTCTGCAGCCTTCGGCCGCCTCGGCCCTTCTCGGTGGCTTTCGGCCGCTCTGGACGGCTTTCAGCCGCCTCGGCCCTTCTCGGCGGCTTTCGGCCGCCTCTGCCCTTCTCGGCGGCTTTTGCCCGCTCTGGGCGGCTTTCGGCCGCTCTCGGCCCTTCTCTGCGGCTTTTGGCCACTCTGGGCGGCTTTCGGCCGCTCTCAGACCTTCTCGGCGGCTTTCGGCCGCCTCGGCCCTTCTCTGCGGCTTTCGGCCACTCTGGACGGCTTTCGGCCGCCTTGGTCCTTCTCGGCGGCTTTCGGCTGATCTCGGCCCTTCTCAGCAGCTTTTGGCCGCTCTGGACTGCTTTCGGCCGCCTCGGCCCTTCTCGGCGGCTTTCGGCCGCTCTGGGCGGCTTTCGGCCCTTCTCGCGGTTTTCGGCGGCCGTGAAGGTCCGAGAGCAGTCGAAAGCCACCGAGGCGGCCGAAGGTCCAAAAATCGTGCAGAAATCGCAGAGGATCGGTGTATAACACGCACACGCGATTTTCCCCACACTCCGATAAATACGGTAGATACTTTGTATGCCGTATTCGGAAGAGTTGAAACAACTGCAGATCTGATGTACAAATTTATTGACACTCATCAACAAAAGGGGGAGAACCTCTCTGGGTACATCTCCCGAGTAGACAGAATGTTACACCAGATTATCCTTAAAGGGGGTATCAATCCCAAGGACATTGATCAAGCTAGTTTAGACCGGGTTTTACAAGGAGCCCCGGCCAAACCATCCCATTGTCTTGACGTTATTACTGGAAAGAACCAAGGTGGTACCTACACACCCGGAATTGATAAGAGAAGTGCGGGAAGAGGAAGCTCTATTGAAAGAAAAGAGTCAAGGAACGAGAGGATAGGAAGAAAGTAATTGCCCAAACTGTCCTTGTAGAAGCAGGTTCTTCAGGTGAGTACAGTGCAACTGAGTCAGAACCAGTTGGACCGGCCATCCCCGATACTAACAAGCCAGTGAGCGAACTCTGACCCACTGAGCTGATGGCTCAGGTAGCTCAAGCCCAAACTCAGATGTATCTAGCTCTAATGCGAGTATTGGAAACCAAAGCAAAGGTCCAGGAACAAGGATTTCACCAAGGAGGGACAAAACTTTCCAGAAATGGTAGGGATGTGGAGAAGTTGGACACTTCCGGGGCAGAGCGTCCCAAAGCTGGAATTAGTCCACAATTACTCATGGAAGTTTTAAAAACCTTATAGAAGCTACTCTTACAAAAGCCGACGGGAAACTTCAGGGCCTCAGTGAAGGAGCTAGTTGAACGTCCCATTGGTGGAAACTCCAGTCCAAAGTTAAGAAAGCAACCAAGAAGAAGAAGAAGGAATGAAAGTCGTTTGCTACCTCTTTCCCTCCCTTGCCTGTCAAAAAGGAAACAAGGCCCTCAGGGAAGGAAAGCCGGACACGGGGAAATCAATGCACACCCTTCTGAGCGAGTTGTTAGACTCCATCGCCACCAAAGAGGTTGGTTAGGGCTCAAACTATAGAGTCACTAGCTAGAAATCTGCCGAAGGACCTGGTAGGGCCTTCTCCTATAGTCTTGATACAAGTAGAGGGCATCTATACTGAAGGCTTGCTGGATACCAGTGCTCGGGTGACGTTGTTGTATCGGGACTTCTATCACAAGTTCTTGAGGGACACTCCTTTGTGTAAAGTCGAGGATTAAGGCCGCGTACACACGGGCGGACTGTTCGCCCAACTTTGTCCGCTGAACAGTGTTTCAGCGGACAGTCCGCTCGTGTGTGGGGCTTCAGCGGACAGTTTCAGCGGACAGTCTGACGAACAAAGTTTTTCGGAATTTCCGTAAGACAGTCCACTGAAACTTGGTTTTGTCCGTCCAAACTTGGTTTCAGCGGACAGTCCGCTCGTGTGTAGGCAAGTTGGACGGACTAAGTATCGCGCATGCTCAGAAAGGGTTTACACGGCCGAAGGTTGCATTGCAGTGTATAGGACGTCGTTTTTCTAGTCCCGTCGTACGTGCCGTTCACGTCATCGCGCACGCTTTCAGCGGACTGTCTGTTCATCGTGTGTGGTCAAGTCCGTTCATGCAAATTTTGAGCGGACTGTTTGTCGGATTGTTTGACGAACAAAGTTGGGCGAACAGTCCGCCCGTGTGTACGCGGCCTTAGAGATCTGTTGTATAGGAACCCAAAAATGCTTGTATGACAATTATATAGTGCCTTGTGAAAGTATTCGGCCCCCTTGAACTTTTCAACCTTTTGCCACATTTCAGGCTTCAAACATAAAGATATAAAATTTTAATTTTTTGTGAAGAATCACCAACAAGTGGGACACAATTGTGAAGTGGAACGAAATCTATTGGATATTTTAAACTTTTTTAGCAAATAAAAAAACTGAAAAGTGGTGCGTGCAAAATGATTCGGCCCCTTTACTTTCAGTGCAGCAAACTCACTCCAGAAGTTCAGCGAGGATCTCTGAATGATCCAATGTTGTCCTAAATGACTGATGGTGATAAATAGAATCCACCTGTGTGTAATCAAGTCTCTGTATAAATGCACCTGCTCTGTGATAGTCTCAGGGTTCTGTTGAAAGCGCAGAGAGCATCATGAAGACCAAGGAACACACCAGGCAGGTCCGTAATACTGTGGTGGAGAAGTTTAAAGCCGGATTTGGATACAAAAAAGATTTCCCAAGCTTTAAACATCCCAAGGAGCACTGTGCAAGCGATCATTTTGAAATGGAAGGAGTATCAGACCACTGCAAATCTACCAAGACCTGGCCGTCCCTCTAAACTTTCAGCTCAGACAAGGAGAAGACTGATCAGAGATGCAGCCAAGAGGCCCATGATCACTCTGGATGAACTGCAGAGGACTACAGCTGAGGTGGGAGAGTCTGTCCATAGGACAACAATCAGTCGTACACTGCACAAATCTGCCCTTTATGGAAGAGTGGCAAGAAGAAAGCCATTTCTCAAAGATATCCATAAAAAGTCTCGTCTAAAGTTTGCCACAAGCCACCTGGGAGACACACCAAACATGTGGAAGAAGGTGCTCTGGTCACATGAAACCAAAATCCAACTTTTTGCCCACAATGCAAAACGATATGTTTGGCGTAAAAGCAACACAGCTCATCACCCTCAACACACCATCCCCACTGTCACACATGGTGGTGGCAGCATCATGGTTTGGGCCTGCTTTTCTTCAGCAGGGACAGGGAAGATGGTTAAAATTGAGGGGAAGATGGATGCAGCCAAATACAGGACCATTCTGGATGAAAACCTGTTGGAGTCTGCAAAAGACCTGAAACTGGGACGGAGATTTATCTTCCAACAAGACAATGATCCCAAACATACAGCAAAATCTACAAAGGAATGGTTCACAAATAAACGTATCCAGGTGTTAGAATGGCCAAGTCAAAGTCCAGACCTGAATCCAATCGAGAATCTGTGGAAAGAGCTGAAAACTGCTGTTCACAAACGCTCTCCATCCAACCTCACTGAGCTCCAGCTGTTTTGCAAGGAAGAATGGGCAAGAATTTCAGTCTCTCGATGTGCAAAACTGATAGAGACACCCCAAGCGACTTGCAGCTGTAATCGCAGCAAAAGGCGGCTCTACAAAGTATTAACGCAAGGGGGCCCAATCATTTTACACGCCCCACTTTTCATTTTTTTATTAGTTAAAAAAGTTTCAAAAACCCAATAGATTTCATTCCACTTCACAATTGTGTCCCACTTGTTGGTGATTCTTCACAAAAAATAACAATTTTATATCTTTATGTTTGAAGTCTGAAATGTGGCAAAAGGTTGAAAAGTTCAAGGGGGTGAATACTTTCACAAGTCACTGTATACCCATCAAGATAAGCTTTGATACTTCCTTGGCTGGAAAGCCAGGGCCCTTCGACATTTTGGCTCTTGTCTGTCCCCGACCTCCTGGGGCAGGCCACAATTCCTTGCTGATAGGCACCAACACCAATCTTGTAAGGAGGTTACTCACGCTGCTGGCGTTGGAAGGTGCTCCCATAGGTAAGATCTATCCTCAGTTAAGGCAGGCTTTTCAGCGAATGTTGCAAGAGAAGAAGCCCACGGAAGGGGTATGACGACTGTGGCGATTAGACACCCAAGAAAAGGTGTTGCAGCCTGGGGAAAGAACCTGTATGAAAACTGTTAAGTTGTCATGGGATCAACCGGGTCCCTTTATGGTGGTAGAAGCTGACCCACTGGAGGAAGATAGCAGGATAGAACTGGTTCTGGAGATCGTACCCACTAGGGCCTTACAGGGAAGCGCAAGTGGAATTTCGGTCAGTGTGGGGAATGTCACCAGCCATCCAATCAGCCTGAGGCCTCGTATAGTGATTGGGAAAGTAAGTGCTCCCACCCCAGTGACAGGGGACGAATTACCTCGGAGGGAAAATTGAAGAGAGATCCCTGTCCAGTGCCCAAATCTGTCCCCCAGATGGGAAGGGAGAATTCAAGCTCAATTAGCTCGATGGGAGAAAATGTTCTCCAAGAATGACTTCAATGTGGGTTATGCCAGGAGTGCCCAACACCGAATTCTGCTAAGTGAAGATAAGCCTTTCCGAGAGCTAGATGATTCCCTCTGTGTGACCCGGAGGACCTTGGAGAATAGTTGGCTGAACTTAAACGGTCGGGGGCCATTAGGGGGTCCAGAAGCCCTTATGCCTCTCCTATTGTGGTCGTGATAAAGAAAAATGGATCCCTCCAGATGTGTATTGACTACCGATATCTCCTCCTGTGCCCTGCTGATCCTCCCAGTACTGTGCCCTCCTGATCCTCCCAGTATTGTGCCCTCCCGATCCTCCCAGTACTGTGCCCTCCTGATCCTCCCAGTATTGTGCCCTCCTGATCCTCCCAGTATTGTGCCCTCCTGATCCTCCCAGTATTGTGCCCTCCTGATCCTCCCAGTGTTGTGCCCTCCTGATCCTCCCAGTATTGTGCCCTCCTGATCTTCCCAGTATTGTGCCCTCCCAATCCTCCCAGTATTGTGCCCTCCCAGTATTGTGCCCTCCTGATCTTCCCAGTATTGTGCCCTCCTGATCCTCCCAGTATTGTGCCCTCCTGATCTTCCCAGTATTGTGCTCTCCTGATCCTCCCAGTATTGTGCCCTCCTGATCTTCCCAGTATTGTGCCCTCCTGATCTTCCCAGTATTGTGCCCTCCTGATCTTCCCAGTATTGTGCCCTCCTGATCCTCCCAGTATTGTGCCCTCCCAATCCTCCCAGTATTGTGCCCTCCTGATCTTCCCAGTATTGTGCCCTCCCAATCCTCCCAGTATTGTGCCCTCCTGATCTTCCCAGTATTGTGCCCTCCTGATCCTCCCAGTATTGTGCCCTCCCGATCCTCCCAGTATTGTGCCCTCCTGATCCTCCCAGTGTTGTGCCCTCCTGATCCTCCCAGTATTGTGCCCTCCTGATCTTCCCAGTATTGTGCCCTCCCAATCCTCCCAGTATTGTGCCCTCCCAGTATTGTGCCCTCCTGATCTTCCCAGTATTGTGCCCTCCTGATCCTCCCAGTATTGTGCCCTCCTGATCTTCCCAGTATTGTGCCCTCCTGATCTTCCCAGTATTGTGCTCTCCTGATCCTCCCAGTATTGTGCCCTCCTGATCTTCCCAGTATTGTGCCCTCCTGATCTTCCCAGTATTGTGCCCTCCTGATCTTCCCAGTATTGTGCCCTCCTGATCTTCCCAGTATTGTGCCCTCCTGATCCTCCCAGTATTGTGCCCTCCCAATCCTCCCAGTATTGTGCCCTCCTGATCTTCCCAGTATTGTGCCCTCCCAATCCTCCCAGTATTGTGCCCTCCTGATCTTCCCAGTATTGTGCCCTCCCAATCCTCCCAGTATTGTGCCCTCCTGATCTTCCCAGTATTGTGCCCTCCCAATCCTCCCAGTATTGTGCCCTCCTGATCTTCCCAGTATTGTGCCCTCCCAATCCTCCCAGTATTGTGCCCTCCTGATCTTCCCAGTATTGTGCCCTCCTGATCCTCCCAGTATTGCGCCCTCCTGATCCTCCCAGTATTGCGCCCTCCTGATCCTCCCAGTATTGCGCCCTCCTGATCTTCCCAGTATTGTGCCCTCCTGATCTTCCCAGTATTGTGCCCTCCTGATCCTCCCAGTATTGTGCCCTCCCGATCCTCCCAGTATTGTGCCCTCCTGATCCTCCCAGTATTGCGCCCTCCTGATCCTCCCAGTATTGCGCCCTCCTGATCCTCCCAGTATTGCGCCCTCCTGATCTTCCCAGTATTGTGCCCTCCTGATCCTCCCAGTATTGTGCCCTCCTTATCCTTCCAGTATTGCGCCCTCCTGATCTTCCCAGTATTGTGCCCTCCTGATCTTCCCAGTATTGTGCCCTCCTGATCCTCCCAGTATTGTGCCCTCTCGATCGTCCCAGTATTGTGCCCTCCCGATCTTCCCAGTATTGTGCCCTCCTGATCCTCCCAGTATTGTGCCCCCCTGATCTTCCCAGTATTGTGCCCTCCTGATCTTCCCAGTATTGTGCCCTCCTGATCCTCCCAGTATTGTGCCCTCCTGATCCTCCCAGTATTGTGCCCTCCTGATCTTCCCAGTATTGTGCCCTCCTGATCTTCCCAGTACTGTGCCCTCCTGATCCTCCCAGTATTGTGCCCTCCCGATCTTCCCAGTATTGTGCCCTCCTGATCCTCCCAGTATTGTGCCCTCCTGATCTTCCCAGTATTGTGCCCTCCTGATCCTCCCAGTATTGTGCCCTCCTGATCCTCCCAGTATTGTGCCCTCTCGATCGTCCCAGTATTGTGCCCTCCCGATCTTCCCAGTATTGTGCCCTCCTGATCCTCCCAGTATTGTGCCCTCCTGATCTTCCCAGTATTGTGCCCTCCTGATCTTCCCAGTATTGTGCCCTCCTGATCCTCCCAGTATTGTGCCCTCCCAATCCTCCCAATATTGTGCCCTCCTGATCTTCCCAGTATTGTGCCCTCCTAAACTTCCCAGTATTGTGCCCTCCCAATCCTCCCAGTATTGTGCCCTCCTGATCTTCCCAGTATTGTGCCCTCCCGATCCTCCCAGTATTGTGCCCTCCTGATCTTCCCAGTATTGTGCCCTCCTGACCCTCCCAGTATTGCGCCCTCCTGATCTTCCCAGTATTGTGCCCTCCTGATCCTCCCAGTATTGCGCCCTCCTGATCCTCCCAGTATTGCGCCCTCCTGATCTTCCCAGTATTGTGCCCTCCTGATCTTTCCAGTATTGTGCCCTCCTGATCCTTCCAGTATTGTGCCCTCCTTATCCTTCCAGTATTGTGCCATCCTGATCCCAGTACTGTGCCCTCCTGATCTTCCCAGTATTGTGCCCTCTCGATCGTCCCAGTATTGTGCCCTCCCGATCTTCCCAGTATTGTGCCCTCCCGATCCTCCCAGTATTGTGCCCTCCTGATCTTCCCAGTATTGTGCCCTCCTGATCCTCCCAGTATTGTGCCCTCCTGATCCTCCCAGTATAGTGCCCTCCTGATCCTCCCAGTACTGTGCCCTCCCGATGTTTCCAGTATTGTGCCCTCGTGATCCTCCCAGTATTGTGCCCTCCTGATCATTCCAGTATTGTGTCCTCCTGATCCGCCCAGTTCTGTGCCCTCCTGATCCCAGTACTGTGCCCTCCTGATCCTCCCAGTATTGTGCCCTCCTGATCCTCCCAGTATTGTGGGTCCTCCTTATCCTCCCAGTACTGTGCCCTCCTGATCCTCCCAGTATTGTGCCCTCCTGATCCTCCCAGTATTGTGCCCTCCTGATCCTCCCAGTACTGTGCTCTCCTGATCCTCCCAGTATTGTGCCCTCCTGATCCTCCCAGTATTGTGCCCTCCTGATCCTCCCAGTATTGTGCCCTCCTGATCCTCCCAGTATTGTGCCCTCCTGATCCTCCCGGTACTGTGCCCTCCTGATCCTCCCAGTATTGTGCCCTCCTGATCCAAGAACCGTGCCCTTTCTAAACCCAGAACTGTGCCCTTTATGTTGATTAGTCTTTCATTTATGGTTTGTTTTCTTGTTGTTTAAAATCGATTTTATTGAAAGTACTAATAAATATATGTTTAATTCTATCAGCTATTTATACTTTAATTCTTGAGAGTAGTCCCATAAATCGGGGCAGGCTGGTAGGGGCCCCAGTGCATTACTTTACCCAGGGGCCCACAATGCAATTAAGACAGCCCTGCCCCCGCCAACTCTATGATAACCCCCCGGCATTGGACAATGGGCTCCCTGGTCACCTAGAGAATCGCAGGTGGGCAGCCATAGAACCGGTATAACCGCTTCTGTCCAATCACAGAGATGTGCGTCTTTTGGCGTATTTATTGCAGTATGTTTCCATTTCACATGTACGCCATTTCTTTCTTTTTTTTTTCTAATAATGGAAAATGTTACTGCAAAAAGAATCGTCTGATTATCCGAGAGTCAAACACTACCGCGCCGCTCCCATCCGAATAAAATGAATGCATCCAAACTACTCTGTATTAATTCCTTCATTATCTTATGACGTGGAATTTATTTTGCCATTCCCATTGTTGGGCGGCGCACATACTAATGAAACAAATGTTCTCAACCCAATGGCGGCCACATGGTCGGTCGGGTCATGGTCGGCAACCCCTCCCCCGCCTCGGGTCGGTCAGTCAGCCCCGCACTTTCCCCGTCTCACGCACAGCGCTCCAGGCGGAGGGCGGCGGCGGCTTCTCTCCGGGCTGCAGGCGGCTGCTTCCTCACTTCCCCTGCGTCTCTTTTCTCCTCCTCCTCCCGGCGGCCAATCGGATCTCCTTTCGGCCAATCAGGTGAGGCTTCCTGATTGGCAGGGAGGCGAATCGGTGTGACAATAGGGAATATTCATTCCCTATATAGGGAATAGGGAATATTCATTCCCTATTGTCACACAAGTGGGTGGGCTCGGGGTTCAATGCAATGCGCCCTGAGCCAACCCATTTTTGAAGCCAATTGGAGCCTCGGGCTCTAACCATGTGCTTAAAAAAAACAAAATAAAATTGGAATCCATGCGACCGGTGCCCCACATGTAGATTAGGAGGCCAAAAGCATGTATGGGGGGGTGGGGGGGCAGCGCTGTCTCAACCCCAATACAGGAGGAATATTATCACAATATTCACGCCACACTCAAAACGAATGAATCCGAATCAATTCACATCATTCCTTCTGTTGTAACTTTATTTCAGATGCTTCAAACAAAACGAATGAATAGAAATAAAAGTGATATTTTCCTTGTAATTTATTTCGGATTTGTTGAAATTCACTACGATTCACATTCAGATTCACCCGAATCTCTGAATCATCCAAATTTTGTCCAAATTTCGATTTGTAACCAAACAAATCACAGGTAGTTACATAGTCAGGCTGAAAAAAGACACAAATCCACCCAATTCAAGGGTGGATTTGTGTCTTTTTTCAGCCTGACTATGTAACTACCTGTGATTTGTTTGGTTACAAATAAAATGGAAAACAAAATATGATACAATCCTATGCCCACAGATGATCCAGAGGAACTACCTACCTGGCACCCCCCCCAGGAAGGACGTCTAGGTGTTTCTATGGGGTGTCTCTGCTGGCTGTGTGGCAGGAAGTGACGTCACATGTGTAGGCGGGGTCAGTGGGATGAGGGTGTGGCTTTGAGTTACGACCTCAGACTGACACCAATGATGGAGCACTATTCCCCTCACTGATACCAATGATGGAGCGCTATTCCTCCCACTGACACCAATGATGGGGCGCTATTCCTCCCACTGATACCAATGAAGGGGCACTATTCCTCCCACTGATAACAATGATGGGGCACTATTCCTCCCACTGACACCAATTATGGGGCACTATTCCTCCCACTGATACCAATGATGGGGCACTGTTCCTCCCACTGATACCAATGAAGGGGCACTATTCCTCCCACTGACACCAATTATGGGGCACTATTCCTCCCACTGATACCAATGATGGGGCACTGTTCCTCCCACTGATACCAATTATGGGGCACTATTCCTCCCACTGACACCAATGATGGGGCACTATTCCTCCCACTGATACCAATGATGGGGCACTATTCCTCCCACTGATACCAATGATGGGGCGCTATTCCTCCCACTGATACCAATGATGGGGCACTATTCCTCCCACTGATACCAATATTGGGGCACTATTCCTCCCACTGATACTAATGATGGGGCAATGTTACCCATGCCAGGATAATAAACTGGCCCTTTGTTGAGGTGAATATGAGCATCTCCCAGGTTCAGATGTCCACCTTGTACAGATATCAGATGCCATACCTGGGTGGGAGGCTCCTCCTGTCTCTTCCATGGTGCTGGTGGTGACTGTGATCCCCCCTCCGGTGGGGTACAATGAGCCCAGTTCTGTACTGTTATCACTTTCTATAAAACAAAACAGAAAATTTAGATGAGGAGGAGGGATAAAGGGAGACATTTTGGGGGGAGATTTTCATCATTACTGAAACCTCATCTAAATTAATCTTTAGATTTCACCAAGCTGGTTTTGGCAACATTTGCCTTAAAAAAAAAGAAAAACCTCAAATGCAAGCCCTGATACTCCCTCCCAGCCAACCTTAGTAAGAATAAAAGGTGCTCCATGGAGAATTAAGGGTTCAGTAGCAGCACACATAGTGCTCTCCTTAGTCACACACAATGAGATCAGCACACATAGAGCTCTCCTTAGTCACACAGGATGAGATCAGCACACATAGAGCTCTCCTTAGTCACACAGGATGAGAGCAGCACACATAGTGCTCTCCTTAGTCACACAGGATGAGATCAGCACACATAGTGCTCTCCTTAGTCACACAGGATGAGAGCAGCACACATAGTGCTCTCCTTAGTCACACACGATGAGAGCAGCACACATAGTGCTCTCCTTAGTCACACAGGATGAGAGCAGCACACATAGTGCTCTCCTTAGCCACACACGATGAGAGCAGCACACATAGTGCTCTCCTTAGTCACACAGGATGAGAGCAGCACACATAGTGCTCTCCTTAGTCACACACGATGAGAGCAGCACACATAGTGCTCTCCTTAGTCACACACGATGAGAGCAGCACACATAGTGCTCTCCTTAGTCACACAGGATGAGAGCAGCACACATAGTGCTCTCCTTAGTCACACAGGATGAGAGCAGCACACATAGTGCTCTCCTTAGCCACACACGATGAGAGCAGCACACATAGTGCTCTCCTTAGTCACACAGGATGAGAGCAGCACACATAGTGCTCTCCTTAGTCACACACAGGATGAGAGCAGCACACATAGTGCTCTCCTTAGTCACACACGCTGAGAGCAGCACACATAGAGCTCTCCTTAGTCACGCACGATGAGAGCAGCACACATAGTGCTCTCCTTAGCCACACACGATGAGAGCAGCACACATAGTGCTCTCCTTAGTCACGCACGATGAGAGCAGCACACATAGTGCTCTCCTTAGTCACGCACGATGAGAGCAGCACACATAGTGCTCTCCTTAGCCACACACGATGAGAGCAGCACACATAGTGCTCTCCTTAGTCACACAGGATGAGAGCAGCACACATAGTGCTCTCCTTAGTCACACACGATGAGAGCAGCACACATAGTGCTCTCCTTAGTCACACACGATGAGAGCAGCACACATAGTGCTCTCCTGATCCTCCCAGTATTGTGCCCTCCTGATCCTCCCAGTATTGTGCCATCCTGATCCTCCCAGTACTGTGCCATCCTGACACTCCCAGTACTGTGCCATCCTTATCCAAGAACCGTGCCCTTTCTAAACCCAGAACTGTGCCCTTTATGTTGATTAGTCTTTCATTTATGGTTTGTTTTCTTGTTGTTTAAAATCGATTTTATTGAAAGTACTAATAAATATATGTTTAATTCTATCAGCTATTTATACTTTAATTATTGAGAGTAGTCCCATAAATCGGGGCAGGCTGGTAGGGGCCCCAGTGCATTACTTTACCCAGGGGCCCACAATGCAATTAAGACAGCCCTGCCCCCGCCAACTCTATGATGACCCCCCGGCATTGGACAATGGGCTCCCTGGTCACCTAGAGAATCGCAGGTGGGCAGCCATAGAAGCGGTATAACCACTTCTGTCCAATCACAGAGATGTGCGTCTTTTGGCGTATTTATTGCAGTATGTTTCCATTTCACATGTACGCCATTTCTTTCTTTTTTTTTCTAATAATGGAAAATGTTACTGCAAAAAGAATCGTCTGATTATCCGAGAGTCAAACACTACCGCGCCGCTCCCATCCGAATAAAATGAATGCATCCAAACTACTCTGTATTCATTCCTTCATTATCTTATGACGTGGAATTTATTTTGCCATTCCCATTGTTGGGCGGCGCACATACTAATGAAACAAATGTTCTCAACCCAATGGCGGCCACATGGTCAGTCGGGTCATGGTCGGCAACCCCTCCCCCGCCTCGGGTCGGTCAGTCAGCCCCGCACTTTCCCCGTGTCACGCACAGCGCTCCAGGCGGAGGGCGGCGGCGGCTTCTCTCCGGGCTGCAGGCGGCTGCTTCCTCACTTCCCCTGCGTCTCCTTTCTCCTCCTCCTCCCGGCGGCCAATCGGATCTCCTTTCGGCCAATCAGGTGAGGCTTCCTGATTGGCAGGGAGGCGAATCGGTGTGACAATAGGGAATATTCATTCCCTATATAGGGAATAGGGAATATTCATTCCCTATTGTCACACAAGTGGGTGGGCTCGGGGTTCAATGCAATGCGCCCTGAGCCAACCCATTTTTGAAGCCAATTGGAGCCTCGGGCTCTAACCATGTGCTTAAAAAAAACAAAATAAAATTGGAATCCATGCGTCCGGTGCCCCACATGTAGATTAGGAGGCCAAAAGCATGTATGGGGGGGTGGGGGGGGCAGCGCTGTCTCAACCCCAATACAGGAGGAATATTATCACAATATTCACGCCACACTCAAAACGAATGAATCCGAATCAATTCACATCATTCCTTCTGTTGTAACTTTATTTCAGATGCTTCAAACAAAACGAATGAATAGAAATAAAAGTGATATTTTCCTTGTAATTTATTTCGGATTTGTTGAAATTCACTACGATTCACATTCAGATTCACCCGAATCTCTGAATCATCCAAATTTTGTCCAAATTTCGATTTGTAACCAAACAAATCACAGGTAGTTACATAGTCAGGCTGAAAAAAGACACAAATCCACCCAATTCAAGGGTGGATTTGTGTCTTTTTTCAGCCTGACTATGTAACTACCTGTGATTTGTTTGGTTACAAATAAAATGGAAAACAAAATATGATACAATCCTATGCCCACAGATGATCCAGAGGAACTACCTACCTGGCACCCCCCCCCAGGAAGGACGTCTAGGTGTTTCTATGGGGTGTCTCTGCTGGCTGTGTGGCAGGAAGTGACGTCACATGTGTAGGCGGGGTCAGTGGGATGAGGGTGTGGCTTTGAGTTACGACCTCAGACTGACACCAATGATGGGGCACTATTCCTCCCACTGATACCAATGATGGAGCACTATTCCTCCCACTGACACCAATGATGGGGCACTATTCCCCTCACTGATACCAATGATGGAGCGCTATTCCTCCCACTGACACCAATGATGGGGCGCTATTCCTCCCACTGATACCAATGAAGGGGCACTATTCCTCCCACTGATAACAATGATGGGGCACTATTCCTCCCACTGACACCAATTATGGGGCACTATTCCTCCCACTGATACCAATGATGGGGCACTGTTCCTCCCACTGATACCAATTATGGGGCACTATTCCTCCCACTGACACCAATGATGGGGCACTATTCCTCCCACTGATACCAATGATGGGGCACTATTCCTCCCACTGATACCAATGATGGGGCGCTATTCCTCCCACTGATACCAATGATGGGGCACTATTCCTCCCACTGATACCAATATTGGGGCACTATTCCTCCCACTGATACTAATGATGGGGCACTATTCCTCCCACTGACACCAATGATGGGGCACTATTCCTCCCACTGATACCAATATTGGGGCACTATTCCTCCCACTGATACTAATGATGGGGCAATGTTACCCATGCCAGGATAATAAACTGGCCCTTTGTTGA
Organism: Lithobates pipiens; assembly: GCF_037356315.1. NCBI lineage: Eukaryota > Metazoa > Chordata > Amphibia > Anura > Ranidae > Lithobates > Lithobates pipiens. The sequence goes on along the minus strand of NW_027507764.1, from coordinate 595,697,048 downwards.
GGTGAATATGAGCATCTCCCAGGTTCAGATGTCCACCTTGTACAGATATCAGATGCCATACCTGGGTGGGAGGCTCCTCCTGTCTCTTCCATGGTGCTGGTGGTGACTGTGATCCCCCCTCCGGTGGGGTACAATGAGCCCAGTTCTGTACTGTTATCACTTTCTATAAAACAAAACAGAAAATTTAGATGAGGAGGAGGGATAAAGGGAGACATTTTGGGGGGAGATTTTCATCATTACTGAAACCTCATCTAAATTAATCTTTAGATTTCACCAAGCTGGTTTTGGCAACATTTGCCTTAAAAAAAAAGAAAAACCTCAAATGCAAGCCCTGATACTCCCTCCCAGCCAACCTTAGTAAGAATAAAAAGTGCTCCATGGAGAATTAAGGGTTCAGTAGCAGCACACATAGTGCTCTCCTTAGTCACACACAATGAGATCAGCACACATAGAGCTCTCCTTAGTCACACAGGATGAGATCAGCACACATAGTGCTCTCCTTAGTCACACAGGATGAGAGCAGCACACATAGTGCTCTCCTTAGTCACACAGGATGAGAGCAGCACACATAGTGCTCTCCTTAGCCACACACGATGAGAGCAGCACACATAGTGCTCTCCTTAGCCACACACGATGAGAGCAGCACACATAGTGCTCTCCTTAGCCACACACGATGAGAGCAGCACACATAGTGCTCTCCTTAGTCACACAGGATGAGAGCAGCACACATAGTGCTCTCCTTAGCCACACACGATGAGAGCAGCACACATAGTGCTCTCCTTAGTCACACAGGATGAGAGCAGCACACATAGTGCTCTCCTTAGTCACACACGATGAGAGCAGCACACATAGAGCTCTCCTTAGTCACGCACGATGAGAGCAGCACACATAGTGCTCTCCTTAGCCACACACGATGAGAGCAGCACACATAGTGCTCTCCTTAGTCACACACAATGAGATCAGCACACATAGAGCTCTCCTTAGTCACACAGGATGAGATCAGCACACATAGTGCTCTCCTTAGTCACACAGGATGAGAGCAGCACACATAGTGCTCTCCTTAGTCACACAGGATGAGAGCAGCACACATAGTGCTCTCCTTAGCCACACACGATGAGAGCAGCACACATAGTGCTCTCCTTAGCCACACACGATGAGAGCAGCACACATAGTGCTCTCCTTAGCCACACACGATGAGAGCAGCACACATAGTGCTCTCCTTAGTCACACAGGATGAGAGCAGCACACATAGTGCTCTCCTTAGCCACACACGATGAGAGCAGCACACATAGTGCTCTCCTTAGTCACACAGGATGAGAGCAGCACACATAGTGCTCTCCTTAGTCACACACGATGAGAGCAGCACACATAGAGCTCTCCTTAGTCACGCACGATGAGAGCAGCACACATAGTGCTCTCCTTAGCCACACACGATGAGAGCAGCACACATAGTGCTCTCCTTAGTCACGCACGATGAGAGCAGCACACATAGTGCTCTCCTTAGTCACGCACGATGAGAGCAGCACACATAGTGCTCTCCTTAGCCACACACGATGAGAGCAGCACACATAGTGCTCTCCTTAGTCACACAGGATGAGAGCAGCACACATAGTGCTCTCCTTAGTCACACACGATGAGAGCAGCACACATAGTGCTCTCCTGATCCTCCCAGTATTGTGCCCTCCTGATCCTCCCAGTATTGTGCCATCCTGATCCTCCCAGTACTGTGCCATCCTGACACTCCCAGTACTGTGCCATCCTTATCCAAGAACCGTGCCCTTTCTAAACCCAGAACTGTGCCCTTTATGTTGATTAGTCTTTCATTTATGGTTTGTTTTCTTGTTGTTTAAAATCGATTTTATTGAAAGTACTAATAAATATATGTTTAATTCTATCAGCTATTTATACTTTAATTATTGAGAGTAGTCCCATAAATCGGGCAGGCTGGTAGGGGCCCCAGTGCATTACTTTACCCAGGGGCCCACAATGCAATTAAGACAGCCCTGCCCCCGCCAACTCTATGATGACCCCCCGGCATTGGACAATGGGCTCCCTGGTCACCTAGAGAATCGCAGGTGGGCAGCCATAGAAGCGGTATAACCACTTCTGTCCAATCACAGAGATGTGCGTCTTTTGGCGTATTTATTGCAGTATGTTTCCATTTCACATGTACGCCATTTCTTTCTTTTTTTTTCTAATAATGGAAAATGTTACTGCAAAAAGAATCGTCTGATTATCCGAGAGTCAAACACTACCGCGCCGCTCCCATCCGAATAAAATGAATGCATCCAAACTACTCTGTATTCATTCCTTCATTATCTTATGACGTGGAATTTATTTTGCCATTCCCATTGTTGGGCGGCGCACATACTAATGAAACAAATGTTCTCAACCCAATGGCGGCCACATGGTCAGTCGGGTCATGGTCGGCAACCCCTCCCCCGCCTCGGGTCGGTCAGTCAGCCCCGCACTTTCCCCGTGTCACGCACAGCGCTCCAGGCGGAGGGCGGCGGCGGCTTCTCTCCGGGCTGCAGGCGGCTGCTTCCTCACTTCCCCTGCGTCTCCTTTCTCCTCCTCCTCCCGGCGGCCAATCGGATCTCCTTTCGGCCAATCAGGTGAGGCTTCCTGATTGGCAGGGAGGCGAATCGGTGTGACAATAGGGAATATTCATTCCCTATATAGGGAATAGGGAATATTCATTCCCTATTGTCACACAAGTGGGTGGGCTCGGGGTTCAATGCAATGCGCCCTGAGCCAACCCATTTTTGAAGCCAATTGGAGCCTCGGGCTCTAACCATGTGCTTAAAAAAAACAAAATAAAATTGGAATCCATGCGTCCGGTGCCCCACATGTAGATTAGGAGGCCAAAAGCATGTATGGGGGGGTGGGGGGGCAGCGCTGTCTCAACCCCAATACAGGAGGAATATTATCACAATATTCACGCCACACTCAAAACGAATGAATCCGAATCAATTCACATCATTCCTTCTGTTGTAACTTTATTTCAGATGCTTCAAACAAAACGAATGAATAGAAATAAAAGTGATATTTTCCTTGTAATTTATTTCGGATTTGTTGAAATTCACTACGATTCAGATTCAGATTCACCCGAATCTCTGAATCATCCAAATTTTGTCCAAATTTCGATTTGTAACCAAACAAATCACAGGTAGTTACATAGTCAGGCTGAAAAAAGACACAAATCCACCCAATTCAAGGGTGGATTTGTGTCTTTTTTCAGCCTGACTATGTAACTACCTGTGATTTGTTTGGTTACAAATAAAATGGAAAACAAAATATGATACAATCCTATGCCCACAGATGATCCAGAGGAACTACCTACCTGGCACCCCCCCCAGGAAGGACGTCTAGGTGTTTCTATGGGGTGTCTCTGCTGGCTGTGTGGCAGGAAGTGACGTCACATGTGTAGGCGGGGTCAGTGGGATGAGGGTGTGGCTTTGAGTTACGACCTCAGACTGACACCAATGATGGAGCACTATTCCTCCCACTGATACCAATGATGGAGCGCTATTCCTCCCACTGACACCAATGATGGGGCACTATTCCCCTCACTGATACCAATGATGGGGCACTATTCCTCCCACTGATACCAATGAAGGGGCACTATTCCTCCCACTGACACCAATGATGGGGCACTATTCCTCCCACTGATACCAATGAAGGGGCACTATTCCTCCCACTGATAACAATGATGGGGCACTATTCCTCCCACTGACACCAATTATGGGGCACTATTCCTCCCACTGATACCAATGATGGGGCACTGTTCCTCCCACTGATACCAATTATGGGGCACTATTCCTCCCACTGACACCAATGATGGGGCACTATTCCTCCCACTGATACCAATGATGGGGCACTATTCCTCCCACTGATACCAATGATGGGGCGCTATTCCTCCCACTGATACCAATGATGGGGCACTATTCCTCCCACTGATACCAATATTGGGGCACTATTCCTCCCACTGATACTAATGATGGGGCAATGTTACCCATGCCAGGATAATAAACTGGCCCATTGTTGAGGTGAATATGAGCATCTCCCAGGTTCAGATGTCCACCTTGTACAGATATCAGATGCCATACCTGGGTGGGAGGCTCCTCCTGTCTCTTCCATGGTGCTGGTGGTGACTGTGATCCCCCCTCCGGTGGGGTACAATGAGCCCAGTTCTGTACTGTTATCACTTTCTATAAAACAAAACAGAAAATTTAGATGAGGAGGAGGGATAAAGGGAGACATTTTGGGGGGAGATTTTCATGATTACTGAAACCTCATCTAAATTAATCTTTAGATTTCACCAAGCTGGTTTTGGCAACATTTGCCTTAAAAAAAAAGAAAACCTCAAATGCAAGCCCTGATACTCCCTCCCAGCCAACCTTAGTAAGAATAAAAAGTGCTCCATGGAGAATTAAGGGTTCAGTAGCAGCACACATAGTGCTCTCCTTAGTCACACAGGATGAGATCAGCACACATAGAGCTCTCCTTAGTCACACAGGATGAGATCAGCACACATAGTGCTCTCCTTAGTCACACAGGATGAGAGCAGCACACATAGTGCTCTCCTTAGCCACACACGATGAGAGCAGCACACATAGTGCTCTCCTTAGTCACACACGATGAGAGCAGCACACATAGTGCTCTCCTTAGTCACACAGGATGAGAGCAGCACACATAGTGCTCTCCTTAGCCACACACGATGAGAGCAGCACACATAGTGCTCTCCTTAGTCACACAGGATGAGAGCAGCACACATAGTGCTCTCCTTAGCCACACACGATGAGAGCAGCACACATAGTGCTCTCCTTAGTCACACACGATGAGAGCAGCACACATAGAGCTCTCCTTAATCACACACGATGAGAGCAGCACACATAGTGCTCTCCTTAGTCACACACGATGAGAGCAGCACACATAGTGCTCTCCTTAGTCACACACGATGAGAGCAGCACACATAGTGCTCTCCTTAGTCACACACGATGAGAGCAGCACACATAGTGCTCTCCTTAGTCACACACGATGAGAGCAGCACACATAGAGCTCTCCTTAGCCACACACGATGAGAGCAGCACACATAGTGCTCTCCTTAGTCACACACGATGAGAGCAGTACACATAGTGCTCTCCTTAGTCACACACGATGAGAGCAGCACACATAGTGCTCTCCTTAGTCACACACGATGAGAGCAGCACACATAGTGCTCTCCTTAGTCACACACGATGAGAGCAGCACACATAGAGCTCTCCTTAGTCACACACGATGAGAGCAGCACACATAGTGCTCTCCTTAGTCACACAGGATGAGAGCAGCACACATAGTGCTCTCCTTAGTCACACACGATGAGAGCAGCACACACAGTGCTCTCCTTAGTCACACACGATGAGAGCAGCACACACAGTGCTCTCCTTAGTCACACAGGATGAGATCAGCACACATAGAGCTCTCCTTAGTCACACAGGATGAGAGCAGTACACATAGTGCTCTCCTTAGTCACACAGGATGAGAGCAGCACACATAGTGCTCTCCTTAGTCACACACGATGAGAGCAGCACACATAGTGCTCTCCTTATTCACACACGATGAGAGCAGCACACACAGTGCTCTCCTTAGTCACACACGATGAGAGCAGCACACACAGTGCTCTCCTTAGTCACACACGATGAGAGCAGCACACACAGTGCTCTCCTTAGTCACACAGGATGAGATCAGCACACATAGAGCTCTCCTTAGTCACACAGGATGAGAGCAGCACACATAGTGCTCTCCTTAGTCACACAGGATGAGAGCAGCACACATAGTGCTCTCCTTAGCCACACACGATGAGAGCAGCACACATAGTGCCCTCCTTAGTCACACACGATGAGAGCAGCACACATAGTGCTCTTCTTAGCCACACACGATGAGAGCAGCACACATAGTGCTCTCCTTAGCCACACACGATGAGAGCAGTACACATAGTGCTCTCCTTAGTCACACACGATGAGAGCAGCACACATAGTGCTCTCCTTAGCCACACACGATGAAAGCAGTACACATAGTGCTCTCCTTAGTCACACACGATGAGAGCAGCACACATAGAGCTCTCCTTAGCCACACACGATGAGAGCAGTACACATAGTGCTCTCCTTAGTCACGCACGATGAGAGCAGCACACATAGTGCTCTCCTTAGTCACGCACGATGAGAGCAGCACACATAGTGCTCTCCTTAGCCACACACGATGAGAGCAGTACACATAGTGCTCTCCTTAGTCACACACGATGAGAGCAGCACACATAGAGCTCTCCTTAGCCACACACGATGAGAGCAGCACACATAGTGCTCTCCTTAGTCACACACGATGAGAGCAGCACACATAGTGCTCTCCTTAGTCACACACGATGAGAGCAGCACACATAGTGCTCTCCTTAGCCACACACGATGAGAGCAGTACACATAGTGCTCTCCTTAGTCACACACGATGAGAGCAGCACACATAGAGCTCTCCTTAGCCACACACGATGAGAGCAGTACACATAGTGCTCTCCTTAGTCACGCACGATGAGAGCAGCACACATAGTGCTCTCCTTAGTCACGCACGATGAGAGCAGCACACATAGTGCTCTCCTTAGCCACACACGATGAGAGCAGTACACATAGTGCTCTCCTTAGTCACACACGATGAGAGCAGCACACATAGCGCTCTCCTTAGCCACACACGATGAAAGCAGCACACATAGTGCTCTCCTTAGTCACACACGATGAGAGCAGCACACATAGTGCTCTCCTTAGTCACACACGATGAGAGCAGCACACATAGTGCTCTCCTTAGTCACACACACGATGAGAGCAGCACACATAGTGCTCTCCTTAGTCACGCACGATGAGAGCAGCACACATAGTGCTCTCCTTAGTCACGCACGATGAGAGCAGCACACATAGTGCTCTCCTTAGTCACGCACGATGAGAGCAGCACACATAGTGCTCTCCTTAGTCACGCACGATGAAAGCAGCACACATAGTGCTCTCCTTAGTCACACACGATGAGAGCAGCACACATAGTGCTCTCCTTAGTCACACACGATGAGAGCAGCACACATAGTGCTCTCCTTAGTCACACACGATGAGAGCAACACACATAGTGCTCTCCTTAGTCACACACACGATGAGAGCAGCACACATAGTGCTCTCCTTAGTCACGCACGATGAGAGCAGCACACATAGTGCTCTCCTTAGTCACGCACGATGAGAGCAGCACACATAGTGCTCTCCTTAGTCACGCACGATGAAAGCAGCACACATAGTGCTCTCCTTAGTCACGCACGATGAAAGCAGCACACATAGTGCTCTCCTTAGTCACGCACGATGAGAGCAGCACACATAGTGCTCTCCTTAGTCACGCACGATGAGAGCAGCACACATAGTGCTCTCCTTAGTCACGCACGATGAGAGCAGCACACATAGTGCTCTCCTTAGTCACGCACGATGAGAGCAGCACACATAGTGCTCTCCTTAGTCACGCACGATGAAAGCAGCACACATAGTGCTCTCCTTAGTCACGCACGATGAAAGCAGCACACATAGAGCTCTCCTTAGTCACACACGATGAGAGCAGCACACATAGAGCTCTCCTTAGTCACACACGATGAGAGCAGCACACATAGTGCTCTCCTTAGTCACACACGATGAAAGCAGCACACATAGTGCTCTCCTTAGTCACACACGATGAGAGCAGCACACATAGTGCTCTCCTTAGTCACTCACGATGAGAGCAGCACACATAGAGCTCTCCTTAGTCACACACGATGAGAGCAGCACACATAGTGCTCTCCTTAGTCACACACGATGAAAGCAGCACACATAGTTCTCTCCTTAGTCACGCACGATGAGAGCAGCACACATAGTGCTCTCCTTAGTCACGCACGATGAGAGCAGCACACATAGTGCTCTCCTTAGTCACGCACGATGAAAGCAGCACACATAGTGCTCTCCTTAGTCACGCACAATGAGAGCAGCACACATAGTGCTCTCCTTAGTCACGCACGATGAGAGCAGCACACATAGTGCTCTCCTTAGTCACGCACGATGAGAGCAGCACACATAGTGCTCTCCTTAGTCACGCACGATGAGAGCAGCACACATAGTGCTCTCCTTAGTCACGCACGATGAGAGCAGCACACATAGTGCTCTCCTTAGTCACGCACGATGAAAGCAGCACACATAGTGCTCTCCTTAGTCACGCACGATGAGAGCAGCACACATAGTGCTCTCCTTAGTCACGCACGATGAGAGCAGCACACATAGTGCTCTCCTTAGTCACGCACGATGAGAGCAGCACACATAGTGCTCTCCTTAGTCACGCACGATGAAAGCAGCACACATAGTGCTCTCCTTAGTCACACACAATGAAAGCAGCACACATAGAGCTCTCCTTAGTCACACACGATGAGAGCAGCACACATAGAGTTCTCCTTAGTCACACACGATGAGAGCAGCACACATAGTGCTCTCCTTAGTCACACACGATGAGAGCAGCACACATAGTGCTCTCCTTAGTCACACACGATGAAAGCAGCACACATAGTGCTCTCCTTAGTCACACACGATGAGAGCAGCACAGATAGAGCTCTCCTTAGTCACTCACGATGAGAGCAGCACAGATAGAGCTCTCCTTAGTCACACAAGATGAGAGCAGCACACATAGAGCTCTCCTTAGTCACACACGATGAGAGCAGCACACATAGTGCTCTCCTTAGTCACACACGATGAGAGCAGCACACATAGTGCTCTCCTTAGTCACACACGATGAGAGCAGCACACACAGTGCTCTCCTTAGTCACACACGATGAGAGCAGCACACACAGTGCTCTCCTTAGTCACACACGATGAGAGCAGCACACATAGAGCTCTCCTTAGTCACACACGATGAGAGCAGCACACATAGTGCTCTCCTTAGTCAAACACGATGAAAGCAGCACACATAGTGCTCTCCTTAGTCACACACGATGAGAGCAGCACAGATAGTGCTCTCCTTAGTCACTCACGATGAGAGCAGCACACATAGAGCTCTCCTTAGTCACACACGATGAGAGCAGCACACATAGTACTCTCCTTAGTCACGCACGATGAGAGCAGCACACATAGTGCTCTCCTTAGTCACGCACGATGAGAGCAGCACACATAGTGCTCTCCTTAGTCACGCACGATGAGAGCAGCACACATAGTGCTCTCCTTAGTCACGCACGATGAGAGCAGCACACATAGTGCTCTCCTTAGTCACGCACGATGAGAGCAGCACACATAGTTCTCTCCTTTGTCACGCACGATGAGAGCAGCACACATAGTGCTCTCCTTAGTCACGCACGATGAGAGCAGCACACATAGTGCTCTCCTTAGTCACGCACGATGAAAGCAGCACACATAGTGCTCTCCTTAGTCACGCACGATGAGAGCAGCACACATAGTGCTCTCCTTAGTCACGCACGATGAGAGCAGCACACATAGTGCTCTCCTTAGTCACTCACGATGAGAGCAGCACACATAGTGCTCTTCTTAGTCACGCACGATGAAAGCAGCACACATAGTGCTCTCCTTAGTCACACACGATGAAAGCAGCACACATAGAGCTCTCCTTAGTCACACACGATGAGAGCAGCACACATAGAGCTCTCCTTAGTCACACACGATGAGAGCAGCACACATAGTGCTCTCCTTAGTCACACACGATGAGAGCAGCACACATAGTGCTCTCCTTAGTCACACACGATGAAAGCAGCACACATAGTTCTCTCCTTAGTCACGCACGATGAGAGCAGCACACATAGTGCTCTCCTTAGTCACGCACGATGAGAGCAGCACACATAGTGCTCTCCTTAGTCACGCACGATGAAAGCAGCACACATAGTGCTCTCCTTAGTCACGCACAATGAGAGCAGCACACATAGTGCTCTCCTTAGTCACGCACGATGAGAGCAGCACACATAGTGCTCTCCTTAGTCACGCACGATGAGAGCAGCACACATAGTGCTCTCCTTAGTCACACACGATGAAAGCAGCACACATAGTGCTCTCCTTAGTCACGCACGATGAGAGCAGCACACATAGTGCTCTCCTTAGTCACTCACGATGAGAGCAGCACACATAGAGCTCTCCTTAGTCACACACGATGAGAGCAGCACACATAGTGCTCTCCTTAGCAAATTCTTGGGCTTTCATGGGAGGGTTTATTTTTATTTTTTTCAGGCAGCTGAGTGAACCTAAAGACCTTTAACCACTTATAGACCGCCCACCGCAGTTTTACGTCGGCTCTTCTTCATCCTCTTCTTCATCAGGCGGTCTGCTACAAGATAAAAGTGGTCTCTGAGGTGGATTCACCGCAAGATCACTTTTATGGGGGGTGGGAGACGGCCCACCGATCTGGTGCCCTCCGCCGCTGACCGGAGCCATCGGCGATCCTTTGCCTAGCCTGACATGGAGACGGGTGAGGGGGGAGATGGCCCCACACCTGTCTCCATATGATTGCGGGGCGGAAGCGAAGTCAAAGCATCACTTCCGCCCACAGCTCTTAAAAGGGAAATAAAAAATTGAATGACTAATTATTATTTTTTTATTTCATTTTAGTGTAAATATGAGACGTGAGGTCTTTTTGTTCCCCCGGATCTCATATATAAGAGGTCCTGTCATGCTTTTTTTCTAGTACAAGGGATGTACTAGAAAAGGTGGAATCTGTCATTGAAGGCTTATGGCGTCTGTCGAATGTTCTAAGAAGATTCGACGGAGCAGCTAAACTCTAAGCCCCTTGTACACACGGTCAGACATTCTGACAACCAAATCCGTCGGATTTTGTCCGAAACTGTTGCATACACACGGTCGGACAACGTTGTCGGAAAATTTGATCGTTCAGAACGTGATGACGTTATTTTGTTACGACGGGACTACGTTCAGGCTAGTAGCCAATAGCTTTGGTGTAGGAATTTGATCTGAGCATGCGTGGCACTTTGTCCAATCGGAATTCTCTACACATGATCGGACCAAGTCCAATCGGATCATGTTGTCGGAAAGTTTTATAGCCAAGCTCGAAAACTTGGTCCGTCGGATATTTCGACGGAAACAGTCCGATGGAGCCCACACACAGTCGGATTATCCGACAACACGGTCCGATCGGACATTTTCCGTCGGAATGTCTGACCGTGTGTACAAGGGCTAAGACGCCCTGATCGTACATTTCCGGTCCAATGTTCCGCCTACAAGCTATAGTAGAATTCTAATGTTGTATATATATATAATTATATTTATTTATTATTATTACTAGTCACCCAACATTAGAATTCTTCTATAGCCTAGGGGCGGAGCATTTGACCATAAATATCCACTGCTTCCTCGAATCCTCATGTCGAATCTTTTCTCTCTATGTAGAATAATCTTGGATTAATAGAGTTAGGTTAGGCACATTCAACCTTTTTTGCTATTATCTCTATAAAGTCAAATCTTTTCTCTCTATGTCGAATCTTTTCTCTCAATGTCAAATCTTTTCTCTCTATGTCGAATCTTTTCTCTCTATGTCGAATCTTTTCTCTCAATGTCAAATCTTTTCTCTCTATGTCGAATCTTTTCTCTCTATGTCGAATCTTTTCTCTCTATGTCGAATCTTTTCTCTTTATGTCGAATCTTTTCTCTCAATGTCAAATCTTTTCTTTCTATGTAGAATCTTTTCTCTCAATGTCGAATCTTTTCTTTCTATGTAGAATCTTTTCTCTCAATGTTGAATCTTTTCTTTCTATGTAGAATCTTTTCTCTCTATGTCAAATCTTTTCTCTTTATGTTGAATCTTTTCTCTTTATGTCGAATCTTTTCTCTCTATCTCGAATCTTTTCTCTCTATGTCGAATCTTTTCTCTCAATGTCAAATCTTTTCTCTCTATGTCGAATCTTTTCTCTCTATGTCGAATCTTTTCTCTCTATGTCGAATCTTTTCTCTTTATGTCGAATCTTTTCTCTCAATGTCAAATCTTTTCTTTCTATGTAGAATCTTTTCTCTCAATGTCGAATCTTTTCTTTCTATGTAGAATCTTTTCTCTCAATGTTGAATCTTTTCTTTCTATGTAGAATCTTTTCTCTCTATGTCGAATCTTTTCTCTCTATGTCGAATCTTTTCTCTCTATGTCGAATCTTTTCTCTCTATGTCAAATCTTTTCTCTCTATGTCAAATCTTTTCTTTCTATGTCAAATCTTTTCTCTCTATGTCGAATCTTTTCTCTCTATGTCGAATCTTTTCTCTCTATGTCGAATCTTTTCTCTCTATGTCGAATCTTTTCTCTCTATGTCAAATCTTTTCTCTCTATGTCAAATCTTTTCTTTCTATGTCAAATCTTTTCTCTCTATGTCGATGGTAACTCTGATCTACAGTCCACTCTGTATATCGTATCAGGTTCATATGCGCATATCCATGTTCTCCACATAGAAATCCCCCCCCCCCCATGGGGGCACATGTTTACCAGATGCCATACCCGGGTGGGAGACTCCTCCTGTCTCTGTTGTAGGGTTGGTGGTGACAGGGGTCCTCACTTCAGTGGGGAAGGAAAGGTCGGGGTCTGCACTGGCATTGTACATCGATGGATCTGTAATAGAAATACTGAAATGATTTCTGTCTTCTCTGCACAATTCATCGTTATCCAACCAGCGGCTCTCCAAAGACTTTCCGATAACTGAAAACTGTGTGGATGTTACTAAAACCATAAAAAGTAAAAAAATATGAAACCCAGCAGCTCTTAGTTGTAAGATAAACAAGACCTTCGATGATCAATCTGATGTAAATCCTATGTTATATGGTATCAGGTTCATATGAGCTTATCCAGATTTTTCATATAGAAGTTCCCCCATGGAGCCACTAGGTGGACACCAGATGCCATACCTGGGTGGAAAGCTCCCATTGTCTCAGCCGTAGCATTACCGATGCCAGGAATCTCCTCTCTGGTGGGCGAGGACAAGTCGGGGCCTGCACTGGCATTGTACATCGATAGATCTGTAATAGAAATACTGAAATGATTTCTGTCTTCTCTGCACAATTCATCGTTATCCAGATTCTTCATATGCATAGCTCCCAACTGTCCCGGATTTCGAGGGACCGTCCCGGATTTCGGGGGACTGTCCCGGATTTTGAGGGACTGTCCCAGATTTGGAGCAATGCCCCTCTGTCCCTCTCCCCCCCCCATTTGTCTCTTATTTTGGTCTGATCTATATGGTGGCATTCGGGTGGCAGATGCGCTGACGTCCTCGCGATACAGTGTAGGTTGCACGGGCGATTGCATGCCAGCCGGCATTTTTTATGGGCGCTTTCACTGCTTTCTATGTAAGTGTATTTCTTTACTTTTATTACATTTGTTATACGGAACTATGCTATGGTGAGTCTTCTTTCCATTTCCCTGGGATCCCGAGTATTGCCTTTCTGCTTCACGTGCTGCTGTTGACGGTCCCGGCCGGTTCTATTCAATAAGGGAGCCCTACGGTGATCATGGTCTGAGGAGGTGCTGCGGAGATTGACTATGGGCACGAAATCGCTTGCCTTTTGGTAAGCGCATATTTTGTGTGGTGGTGATCACGATCCTTGGTGTTTTTTGGTTGCACAGAAGATTAAACATTTTTTTTTTATACATTTTTTTATTTTTACATCATTATTACACCCATTATTACCACTATTTTTTTTTTTTTATTATTACCACTAATATATATATTTTTTAAAATTTTTATTTTATTGTTACTATTAACTTAATATTTTTTCACGAATTCTTATGAATTTTAACTTTTTTTCAATTTAGGTATTTATTAAGTTCTCACTGGACTATTTTTCATTTGTTTGACTTTTTTTATCACTTCACTGGGATTTTTTCGAATTTCATTATTAACACTTGTTATTTATAATTCTTTTTTTTTTTTTTTTTTTTTTATAAATTATGTTAAGTTTGATTTATTCGAGGGGTAGATCAATTTTTCTCACTATTATTGCAATCAATTAATTAATCACTCATAGGCGTTTCTTCCTTTTTGTATAATTTTCCAAAGTATAATTTTTTTGTTTTATAATTATATTGTTATATTATTTTATTGTTTTTAATTATACGTTTTTTGTTCTTTTTTTTATATAAACGTATTTTAATGCTGTTTGTTTATTTTTAGAAAAAAGTCATGAGCTCCTGATGAAGCGTTTTTTAGAGACCGCGTAACATGTAGAGCATCCCTGAGCTGAGTCGTCTATGATACACTGTTTTGTAAATTTTCTTCTTTGTGTTTTTGGCTCTTTTTTATTTGTCCCCATGTTATATATATGTATGATAACAAAATGGGAATACATGAGTCATGTGTGTAAATTGTGACGTACCTAGACCATACCAGACAGTGTAATCATTATGCTCTGAGGCATTGAATGTATGTTTCTTTGTTTTTAGAAATAAAACATTGTTAAAATTATTCTTTTTTTTTTTTTTTAAATCTATGTTTATGCCTAAAAAGTCCATCGATATCAACAAATAGTTGTTCTGAGGAATATTTGAGAAAGAAGAAAGGGGATTTTTCATACAGTGCTAGTGTATTGAAAGTACAATAATAAAAATTATACATAAAACAATTAATTTTATTATTAATTATTTAAAAAATTTACATTTGCAATCATTGCATAGTTACAAAAGCTTGCAGTCATCTATCCCGACATGTTTCGCAAACAGCTTCCTCAGGGGATATCCCCTGAGGAAGCTGTTGCGAAACATGTCGGGATAGATGACTGCAAGCTTTTTTTTTTCCCACCCTCTGTACTATGTGGACCAGTCTTCTTTGTCATTTTTGTAACTATGCAATGATTGCTAATGTAAAAAAAATTAATAATTAATAATAAAATTAATTGTTTTATGTATAATTTTTATTATTGTACTTTCAATACACTAGCACTGTAAAAATCCCCTTTCTTCTTTCTCAAATATTCCTCATTTGTATTGGGATGAAGTGCTGTCTAAAAAGGTGCTGATGGACCCCCCCCCCCCCCCCCAATAAAACACAAAAAAAAATAAAAAATTATTTTTTACTAAACAGTGCTAAACGTTTCACCTAAATTCTAAATTGCTACATTTGTACATTTTAAAAGCCAATATAAAGGAATAGTACTGTAGTGGTAAAAAAAAAAAAAAAAAGTCCTCGTGGATTTAATTAACCTTTTATTTTTGGTTAATTCTCCTTTAACCGGTTCCCGACCGGCGCACGCCGATGTACGTCGGCAAAATGGCACGGGCAGGCAAATGGGCGTACCTGTACTTCCCTTTAAATTTGCCGCCCCCTGCCGTCGCGAGCGCGCCCGCCGTGCCGGTCGGGACCCCCCGTGAGTCCGGTCGCAGGTCACCGGCGGACTCGATCGACCGCGGGGATACCCGCGATCGTCTCACGGGGGGCGGCTGAACGAGGATATGCCGTTGTAAACAACATCTCCCCGTTCTGCCTAGCAACAAGTGACGCTGATCTCTGCTCCATGTGATTGGAGCACAGATCAGTGTTCACTAAATTAAAGCCCAGCCCCCCCCCCACAGTTAGTAACACACCCCTAGGAACACTTAACCCCTACACTGCCACCCACTGGTTAACCCCTTCACTGTCAGTGTCATTTACACAGGAATCACTGCATTTATATAGGATTTATATATGCTGTACAAATGACAATGGTCCCAAAAATGTGTCAAAAATGTCCGATGTGTCCGCCACAATGTCGCAGTCACAATAAATATCGCTGATCGCCGCCATTACTAGTAAAAAAAAAAATATTAATAAAAATGTCATAAAACTATCCCCTATTTTGTAAACGCTATAACTTTTGCGCAAACCAATCAATAATCTCTTTTTTTTTTTAACAAAAATATGTAGAAGAATACGTATCGGCCTAAACTGAGGGAACAAAAAAGTTTTTTTATATATTTTTGGGGGATATTTATTATGACAAAAAGTAAAAAAATAATGCGTTTCTTTCAAAATTGTCGCTCTATTTTTGTTTATAGCGCAAAAAATAAAAACCGCAGAGGAGATCAAATACCACCAAAAGAAAGCTCTATTTGTGGGGAAAAAAAGGACGCCAATTTTTATTTGGGAGCCACGTCGCACGACCGCGCAATTGTCAGTTAAAACGACGCAGTGCCGAATCGCAAAAAGTTGTCTGGTCTTTGACCAGCAAAACAGTCCGGGGATGAAAGTGGTTAAGGGGGTGTGGTGGGGGCGTGTCCTATGCCTACATACGTTTGCTGGTAGGAGGCCCTCATTCCCATCTCAAAAATGTTGGGAGGTGTGCATATAGAAGTTCCCCCCCATGGAGCCACTACGTGGACACCAGATGCCAGACATGGGGCGCCGTCAGAAATTTTTTTGTTTTGTTTCGTACGGAAAAAGAAATTGGCATTTCGTAATGTGTGTACGAAATTCAATTCGGATTTGCCCAAAATACGAATTTTCGTCAGATTCGTAAAAAAAAATGACGTTAAAACAACGAAAGTTCGTTATGACGAATTTATCATTATGAGGGGCTCCCACCCCGTCCCTGCGCTGTGCTGACTTCCTCTGATTGGTGAACAAAACACCAGTCACGTTTCTGGTAATTTGGATCCGAAATTCGTTAACGAAATTTCGTCATTTGTTCGGAATTTGTATGCATAAAAATTCGTATATTTCGGATTCGTACTAATTTTTTGTTTCGTATCGAAACGAATCTCACGTGTCTGCCAGATGTCATACCCGGGTGGGAGACTCCTCCTGTCTCTGTTGTAGGGTTGGTGGTGACAGGGGTCTTCACTTCAGTGGGGAAGGAAAGGTCGGGGTCTGCACTGGCATTGTACATCGATGGATCTGTAATAGAAATACTGAAATGATTTCTGTCTTCTCTGCACAATTCATCGTTATCCAGATTCATTTTAATGGCTAATATGCAAGATGTTGTCCTAAAAAGGGTTTGGGGACCTGGCTCCTGCCCCAGGGGACATGGGTCAATGCCAAAAAATTTTTTAAAAACGGGCGCTTTTTTCGGGAGCACTGATTTTAATGACGATTAAAGTGAAAAAAAAGTGAAATATTCCTTTAAATATGGTGCCTGGGGGGGTGTCTGCAGTATGCCTGTGAAGTGCCACGTGTTTCCCGTGTTTAGAACAGTCCCTGCACAAAATGACATTTAATGGAAAAAAAGTCATTTCAAACTGCTTGCAGTTTTAATGTTATATCTGGTTCCGTCAATATGGATGAAAATCATTGAGAAAAATGGGATGGGTAGCCCTCCCTGCCCATTA
Organism: Lithobates pipiens; assembly: GCF_037356315.1. Classification (NCBI taxonomy): domain Eukaryota; kingdom Metazoa; phylum Chordata; class Amphibia; order Anura; family Ranidae; genus Lithobates; species Lithobates pipiens. The sequence continues at coordinate 595,679,750 of NW_027507764.1, read as the reverse complement.
CCAGCCCCTTTGGGTCTTGTACGGATATTAACCACTTGCCGACCGCCGCACGACGATATACGTCGGCAGAATGGCACGGGCAGGCATATGGGCGTATATATAAGTCCCTGCCTGCCCGCGGGTGGGGGGCCCGATCGGGCCCCCCCCCGGTGCCTGCGGCGGTCGGCATTTCTTCGAGAGCGATCCGGGATGAGGGGGCGGCCATTCATTCATGGCCACCCCCTCGCGATCGCTCTCGACGAATGGAAATCCCCCGTGACATCACTTCCTCTCCTGTAATGTAAACACAGGAGAGGAAGTGATGTATTCTCTCCTCCGTGTCGGTATTTTCCGTTCCGACACGGAGGAGAGCGGATCGGTGAGTTGCACCAACACTCTACACACACAGTAGAACATGCCAGGCACACTCACACCCCCCCTTTACCCCCCGATCACCCCCCCAATTACCCCTGCCCCCCAGTCACAGTGACACCAATGTCATTTTTTTTTTTTTTTTTTTTTTTTTTGCATTGGTGTCATTTGTGACTGTAATAACTGTTAGGGCAGTTAGAGTTAGCCCCCTTTAGTTCTAATGTACCCCCCTAACCCCCCCAATAAAGGTTTAACCCCGTGATCACCCCCCGTCGCCAGTGTCACTAAGGCTGGGTTCACATTGCAGCGGTTTATGAGAACGAATGTGATTCGCACCGCACTGCAGTGCAAATCACATCCGATCTCTGTGCGATTCGAGTTCAGCCATTCGCCGCACCCGCCGCACCCGCCGCAAATTCGCACGGGACCCTTTTTTTGGCCCGCAGCAGAATCGGATCGCATGGGTGTTCACACCATGCGATCCGAGTTTGCAGATCGCACTGCGATATGCGAACTGATCTGGGGGTGTCAGTAACATTTCACTGACACTCCCAGCAGTTCGCATAGGGCAGTGTGAACTGCCGCCGGGAGGCATGCGATGCGGGAACCCGCCGCGGATTCGTGCGTTCCCGCATCGCTCCAGTGTGAACCCAGCCTAATAAGCGATCATTTTTCTGATCGCCGTATTAGTGTCACAGGTGACGCTAGTTAGGCAGGTAGGTATTTAGGATCGCTGCAGCTTTTTATAGCGCCAGGGACCCCCATATACTACCGCATAAAGCCCCCTGATTGCCCCCTAGTTAACCCTTTCACCAGTGATCACCATATAACTGTTACAGGTGACGCTGGTTGGTTAGTTATTTTTTTATAGTTTCAGGGCACCCGCCATTTATTACCTAATAAAGGTTTAACCCCCTGATCACCCGGCGGGTGTCATTTGTGACTAATAACTGTTAGGGCAGTTAGGGTTAGCCCCCTTTAGTTCTAAGGTACCCCCCTAACCCCCCCAATAAAGGTTTAACCCCGTGATCACCCCCCGTCGCCAGTGTCACTAAGGCTGGGTTCAGATTGCAGCGGTTTGAGAACGGATGTGATTCGCACCGCACTGCAGTGCAAATCACATCCGATCTCTGTGCGATTCGAGTTCAGCCATTCGCAGCACCCGCCGCACCCGCCACACCCGCCGCACCCGCCGCAAATTCGCACGGGACCCTTTTTTTGGCCCGCAGCAGAATCGGATCGCATGGGTGTTCACACCATGCGATCCGAGTTTGCAGATCGCACTGCGATATGCGAACTGATCTGGGGGTGTCAGTAACATTTCACTGACACTCCCAGCAGTTCGCATAGGGCAGTGTGAACTGCCGCCGGGAGGCATGCGATGCGGGAACCCGCCGCGGATTCGTGGCGTTCCCGCATCGCTCCAGTGTGAACCCAGCCTAATAAGCGATCATTTTTCTGATCGCTGTATTAGTGTCACAGGTGACGCTAGTTAGGCAGGTAGGTATTTAGGTTCGCCGCAGCTTTTTATAGCGCCAGGGACCCCCATATACTACCGCATAAAGCCCCCTGATTGCCCCCTAGTTAACCCTTTCACCAGTGATCACCATATAACTGTTACAGGTGACGCTGGTTGGTTAGTTATTTTTTTATAGTTTCAGGGCACCCGCCATTTATTACCTAGTCTCACTAGTGTACCCCTAAATTTAGGGGTGTCTACTTTCCAAAATGGGGTCATTTGGGGGGGGTTTGTGCCATCTTGGCATTTTATGGCCTTCAAAACTGTAACGCCCTTAGAAAGCCTGAAGGCGGTGCTTGGTTTTCGGGGCCCCGTACGCGGCTAGGCTCCCAAAAAGTCCCACATATGTGGTATCCCCGTACTCAGGAGAAGCAGCAGAATTTATTTTGGGGTGTCATTTCACATATGCCCATGGCATGCGTGAGCAATATATCATTTAGTGACAACTTTGTGAAAAAAAAAAAAAAAAAAAAAGTTTGTAATTTTCCCGCAACTTGTGGCAAAATATAAAATATTCCATGGACTCAACATGCCTCTCAGCAAATAGCTTGGGGTGTCTACTTTCTAAAATGGGGTCATTTGTGGGGGTTTTGTGCCATCTTGGCATTTTATGGCCTTCAAAACTGTAATAGGTAGTGAGAAGTGAACTCAAAAATTTACGCCCTTAGAAAGCCTGAAGGCGGTGCTTGGTTTTCGGGGCCCCGTACGCGGCTAGGCTCCCAAAAAGTCCCACATATGTGGTATCCCCGTACTCAGGAGAAGCAGCAGAATTTATTTTGGGGTGTCATTTCACATACGCCCATAGCATGTGTGAGCAATATATCATTTAGTGACAACTTTGTGTAAAAAAAAAAAAAAATTTTTTTTTTGTCATTATTCAATCGCTTGAGGCAAAAAAATAAAATATTCAATGGGCTCAACATGCCTCTTATCAATTTCCTTAGGGGGTCTACTTTCCAAAATGGGGTCATTTGGGGGGGTTTTGTACTGCCCTGCCATTTTAGCACCTCAAGAAATGAGATAGGCAGTCGTAAACTAAAAGCTGCGTAAATTCCAGAAAACGTACCTTAGTTTGTAGATGTGACAACTTTTGCGCAAACCAATAAATATACAATTATTGACTTTTTTTTTACCAAAGACATGTGGCTGAATACATTTTGGCCTAAATGTATGACTAAAATTGAGTTTATTGGATTTTTCTAATAACAAAAAGTAGAAAATATCATTTTTTTTCAAAATTTGCGGTCTTTTTACGTTTATATCGCAAAAAATAAAAATCGCAGAGGCAATCAAATACCATCAAAAGAAAGCTCTATTTGTGGGAAGAAAAGGACGCAAATTTTGTTTGGGTACAACATTGCATGACCGCGCAATTACCAGTTAAAGCAGCGCAGTGCCAAAGTGTAAAAAGACCTCTGGTCATTTACCAGCAAAATGGTCCGGTCTGAAAGTGGTTAAGGGGAACCCCGTACCCAAATAAAAAAAAGGAAATGCGTGTGGCCCCCAGGCCCTATATACTCAGAACAGCAGTATACAGGCGGTGCAAACAAGACAGGGACTGTGTAGGTTTGTTGTGTTAAGTTGAATCTGTTTGTAATTTTGAACTGGTACATTTTTAAAGTGTAGCTCCAGTCAGGCATGTACTGGCCATCGGGACTACCGGGAGATTCCCGGTGGGCCGATGGCTCAGTGGGCCGGTCTGGTGCAGTCCTGGAGCCGCTCCTCTCTGACAGTGAGCGATCGCGATTCCCTGCCTGTCAGGAGGAGAAGCTTCCGTCATATGCTGGAGAGAGCATTAGGCGTTATGCTCCCTCCAGCCTGCAGGGGGAGATAGACAGCCGGCCGACTTTCTTTCCTCTCTCCCCTATCACTTGTTATCACATGACTGGAGAGAGGACGATGAGAAGCTGCCTTCAGAACTGTGAGTACATGTGGGGGAGGACACTGATGTAAGGGGACTGTTGATGGGACACTCTGATGTAAGGGGGCTGGTGATGGGACACTCTGATGTAAGGGGGCTGGTGATGGGACACTCTGATGTAAGGGGGCTGGTGATGGGACACTCTGATGTAAGGGGGCGCTGATGGGACACTCTGATGTAAGGGGGTGCTGATGGGACACTCTGATGTAAGGAGGCTGCTGATGGGACACTCTGATGTAAGGGGGCGCTGATGGGACACTCTGATGTAAGGGGGTGCTGATGGGACACTGATGTAAGGGGGCACTGATGGGACACTCTGATGTAAGGGGGCTGGTGATGGGACACTCTGATGTAAGGGGGCTGCTGAAGGGACACTCTGATGTAAGGGGGCTGGTGATGGGACACTCTGATGTAAGGGGGCCGGTGATGGAACACTCTGATGTAAGGGGGTGCTGATGGGACACTCTGATGTAAGGGGGCACTGATGGGACACTCTGATGTAAGGGGGCTGGTGATGGGACACTCTGATGTAAGGGGGCTGCTGAAGGGACACTCTGATGTAAGGGGGCTGGTGATGGGACACTCTGATGTAAGGGGGCTGGTGATGAGACACTCTGATGTAAGGGGGCTGGTGATGGGACACTCTGATGTAAGGGGGCTAGTGATGGGACACTCTGATGTAAGGGGGCTGGTGATGGGACACTCTGTAAGGGGGCTGGTGATGGGACACTCTGATGTAAGGGGGCGCTGATGGGACACTCTGATGTAAGGGGGCTGGTGATGGGACAGTCTGATGTAAGGGGGCTGGTGATGGGACACTCTGATGTAAGGGGGCTGGTGATGGGACAGTCTGATGTAAGGGGGCTAGTGATGGGACACTCTGATGTAAGGGGGCTGGTGATGGGACACTCTGATGTAAGGGGGCGCTGATGGGACACTCTGATGTAAGGGGGCTGGTGATGGGACACTCTGATGTAAGGGGGCTGGTGATGGGTCAATCTGATGTAAGGGGGCCGGTCTGGATGAAGTCCAGGGCCAAATTTCTGTCCCAGTCCAGCCCTGGCTCCAGTCAAAAAATCAATTTTAAGCTTTTTGGAAAACATAGGGAAGGGTTATCACCCCTGTATAATTTGTTTTGTCGTCCGTCTTTTTTCATCTCACTTGCTGTTGTCTCCTTCCGTTTGCAAGTAGGAGATGTTTGTAAGTTGGATGTTTGAAAGTAGGGGCCTGCCCTATATGCTCTGCAGAAATGGCGGAACAAGGTGTTGGTTTTGCCACAACATTGTAAGCCCTCAAAGTGACTCTTGGTGGGCGCTGGAGCGCCCTGCTGTGAACGATTATATCAAGAATTGTAATTACATGCCATTGTTGAACAGTGGTAGAAAAATTGGGCCTATGGTGGTTGTGGTGCTGGTGCCACAACACTATAAGTCCTCACAGTTACTCTCGGTGGGCACAGGAACGGGCCCTGCTGTGAAATATTATATCAAGAATTGTAATTATATGCCCCTGTTAAACCAGGGCTGAAAAATTGGGCCTTAGGCACTGGTGCTGGTGCCACCACACTGCAACCTCTCCCAGATACTCCTAGTTGGAGTGCAGGAATGAGCCCTGCTACAAAGCATTGCATCAAAAATTGTAATTACAAGCCCCTGTTAAACAGGGGCTGAAAAGTTGGGCCTTAGGCACTGGTGGCGGCACCCAGAACCAAAAATGTTCTTGCAAGCTATCAGCAGGATCATTGAGGAGGAAGAAGATAGTCAACATAACAGGACAGTCACTCAGCATCAGCATGGGCAGTCTTGAAGGGATGTGACATTTCAAAAAAAATGATTCGGTTACATCAGCTTCAGGTGCTTGGTAGCTGTGGGTGATCCAAGACTGATTCATCTTGATGAAGGTCAGTCGATCAACTGATTCGGTGGACAGGCGCACCCTGTGATCGGTAACAAAGCCACCAGCAGCACTGAAGGTGCGTTCCGAAAGAACGCTGGATGCAGGACAGGCCAGTAGCTCAATTGCATACTGTGCAAGCTCTGGCCAGTGATCCATCCTCAAGACCCAGTAAGCCAGAGGATTTTCGATGGGAAAGGTGTCCAAGTCTGACCTTGCCCCTAGGTATTCCTGCACCATGTAAATCAGACGTGGTGATGGTTGCTGGAACCGATCATACCTTGGGGCTGCGGACTAAAAAATTGTCTGAACGCATCGGTCAGACGGCCACCTTCTCCACCGCTCCTTCTGACCGATGCCTCAGCAACACGTTGTCCAGGAGCAGGAGTTTGTAACCTCCCAGTTTCTGGGAACGCGTTGCACAGACCTTTCTGCAAGGCCTCCCGGAGATGTCTGTAGGGAGATGAGAACACCAGCAATTGGGGTAGCTTTAGGTGCACACTGAGCAGATGACACAATACACGGACTCTGACTGCGCTAGGTTCAATCACAAGAAAATAAGACACTGTCCCTGCCTATCCTGTTCTCTCCCTGAATGCCGCAACACACTACACAAGGCCGCTGCGCAGGCGGCCTTATATAGTGTGGGGCGTGTACTAAACCCCCTGAGCTATAATTGGCCACAGGCATCCTGCCTGTGGCCAATTATGGGTCTCCTTCTGCCTGCGCTGTGATTGGCCAAGCATGCAGGTCACAGTGCATGCTTGGCCAATCATCAGCCAGCAATGCACTGCGATGGAGCAGTGCATTGCGGGCCATGAGCGCCCCACGAATATGGCACGAACAGCCCACAAAGTTCTGACTTCGCCGAACGGGCGAACAGCCGGTGTTTGAGTCGAACATGATTTCGACTCGAACACCCAGCTCATCCCTATTCCTCAGCGGACTATAGGTTCCAGCAAGCATTTATTGTAGGTTCTCCATGCGTTTCCCCAGCGTTCCCTGGACCCCCATAGGATCGAGACCGCTTGACTTTTATAGAACATGGGAGGGAGACTGGACCTCAGCTAAAGTCTGCACGCACCCACACCGGGGAAAAGGCAGCAAAACATTAATCCTTTCCCCCTGACCTGGGCTGTGCAGCCTTAAACAACATTATAGATTGAAGGATCGGTAATATAAAAACTGCAATCATTATCCTCTTTTTGGCTTAAATCATAGCTCTGTCCAAAAAATGCCTCTCCAAAAAATTGTTATTGTCCTGAAAACTCAATGGACACTACTAATCCCCAAAAATATTTACATAATTTCACCCATTATTTCTCAGTTATAAAGCCTTCAAAGATAACTCTTCTGATTCTAATTAGTAAGTATCATGTTCATATAAGCATATCCAGGCTCTCCTTATAGAAATCCTCCCCATTGGGCCACTACTGTGTGGTTATCAGATGCCATACCTGGGTAGGAGGCTCCTCCGGTGTCTGCGGTAGTGTTGGTAACGACAGGGTTCCCCCCTCCAGTGGAAAAGGACAAGTCTGGGTCTGAACTGGCATTGGACACCAATGGCTCTGTAATATAAATACTGCACTCATTATTGTCTTCTCATCGTAAGTCATAGCTGTCCATCTAATGGCTCTCCAAAAACCTTTTGTGTCCCGAAACCTCCATGAATGCTACTAAAACTCAGCAACTCTTAGTTATGTAGCGGCGGGCTCCATGCGCTATGTGTTTTTCAAAGTTAAAACTTTACCCAAGCTACAATTTGACTTCTGTGTCAGTCTGACTGGGCTGTGAGATTGTTCAGCCTGGCCACAGGGGGCACTGTCTCTTGTAGCAGGCATGGAACTATGGTCTGGTCAGGCGCTCAAGTTACTCTTTTTCGGAGCCAGGTCAGTGGGAGTGGCCCTCTCGCTGTGCCCTCTGGGAGAGGGTATTTAAGATACGGACGTCACGTGGTTCGGGGGTTACGGTCCAGTATGATGTGCTGATTACATGGTCCTGGTCCTCCTGACCAGCCCCCAGGAAGGCTATGGCCTGGGGTGCGGATCCACCCAATTTTAATGCCTTGGGGCTGGCTAGCCTGGGGCAGGGAAACTAGAGGAGGATTCTGAGGTGGTTGGGTGCCGTCTCTGGTTCGGGAGAGACCCAGTGTGCTTCAAGCATTCCAGGGGAGGACTCTTCAGAAGAACACCACGTATGAGTTTGGTTTTCTTAACAAGAGCCTGGAAGGGCTGAAGTAACCAAGAGAATCCGGTCTTGTGGATATCGCCAAGCTGGCTGAGAGATCCGGGAATCCTACAAGTGTTCTACAGCTTAGTTTCCTACATGTTCTACAACAACGTCTGTGGCAGAGACTTTGTTCCTGAGTAGCACCTTGTTGGCTGCTTGGCCTTGTGAGAGAGGGACTGTCCAACCCGAGGGATCATCCAGCTGTGATTGGCTGTTCTCTAGATGCAGTCAAAGTAAACAAGTTCTTTAACGTTTATAGACTTTGACATTGAGAGAACCTGAACCTCCTTCCCAACCCTCTGATCCCAAGTTGAAAGACTGTTCAATGGTTCGAGTTTTTGCAAATAAAATCCATTCAAGTGGATCTATTGTCAGTCTCAAGTTACTGGGCCACCGACCACGGGACATCCCCTAGACGTGTCACAAGGAGAACGGAAGATAACGGTAAGCCCAAAAATAACCAGCAGCTCCTTCAGGGGTTAGTGCTACAGTTATGAGAGAAATAAGGCCATCAATCATAACTCTGATCTACATCATATATAGTATCAGGTTCATATAAGATTCTGCACATGGGTCCACTACTGTGTGGTTATCAGATGCCATACCTGGGTAGGAGGCTCCTCCGGTGTCTGCGGTAGTGTTGGTAATGACAGGGTTCCCCCCTCCAGTGGAAAAGGACAAGTCTGGGTCTGAACTGGCATTGGACACCAATGGCTCTGTAATATAAATACTGCACTCATTATTGTCTTCTCATCGTAAGTCATAGCTGTCCATCTAATGGCTCTCCAAAAACCTTTTGTGTCCCGAAAACTCCATGAACGCTACTAAAACTCAGCAACTCTAGTGCCTTGTACACACGGTTGGACATTCCGACCACAAAATCTGTCAGATTTTTTCAGACGGATTTTGTCCTAAACTGGTGTTGCGTACACACGGTCAGGCAAAGTTGAATGATGTGGAAGTCGGGGTGATTGATGTGGAGGGTTTTGGAATCGCATCCTGATGGCGATTAAATCTCAAAATGTTTCTTAGCCTGGATTGTGTTTAGGTTGAGGTTCGAGGTTTGTATCTCTTTTTTGTTGTCATTAAAATATGTTTCTTTCTATGTCATCTTGTCAGGTTTTCTTTACTTGCTGATGTAAGCACGCTTGTGTAGCGGCGGCTCCTGAGAAGCACGCGCTATGCGTTTTTCAAAATTAAACTTTGCCTAAACTGCAGTTTGGTTTGGGTTTATTTGTCTAAATTTGACTTCTGTGTCAGTCCGACTGGACTGCGAGATGTTCAGCCTGGCCACAGGGGGCACTGTCTCTTGTGGCAGGCGTGGAACTATGGTCTGGTCAGGCGCTTAAGTTACTCTTTTTCGGAGTCAGGTCAGTGGGAGTGGCCCTCTCGCTGTGCCCTCTGGGAGAGGGTATTTAAGATACGGACGTCACGTGGTTCGGGGTTCCGGTCCAGTATGATGGGCTGATTACATGGTCCTGGTCCTCCTGACCAGCCCCCAGGAAGGCTATGGCCTGGGGTGCGGATCCACCTGACTTTAATGCCTTGGGGCTGGCTAGCCCAAGGCAAGGAAACTAAAGGAGGATTCTGAGGTGGTTGGGTGCCGTCTCCGGTTTGGGAGAGGCCCAGTGTACTTCAAGCATTCCAGGGGGAGGACTCTTTAGAAGAACATCACATATGGGGGTTTTTTAACAAGAGCCTGGAAGGGCTGAAGTTACCGAGAGAATCCGGTCTTGTGGATATCGCCAAGCGGGCTGAAAGATCCAGGAATCCTACAAGTGTTCTACAGATTAGTTTCCTACGTGTTCTACATCAACGTCTGTGATAAAGACTTTGTTCCTGAGGAAGCACCTTGTTGGTTGCTCGGACTGTCCAACCTGAGTGACCATCCAGCTGTGATTGGCTATTCTCTGGATGCAGTCAAAGTAAGTGAGTTCTTTAACGTTCTCTGGACTTTGACATTGAGAGAACCTGAACTTCCTTCCCAACCCTCTGATCCCAAGTTGAAAGACTGTTCAATGGTTTGAGTTTTTGCAAATAAAATCCATTCAAGTGGATCTATTGTCAGTCTCAAGTTACTGGGCCACCGACCACGGGACATCCCCTAGACGGTAAGGCCTAACGGTAAGCCCAGAAATAACCAGCAGCTCCTTCGGGGGTCAGTGCTACACTTTTTTTTGTTTAGTTGTTGTTTATTTTTATGTGAATGTTTTTATCAATAATATATGTTTGTGTGATTTTTTTTTAATAAACATAAATTTACACTCTGATGTCCCCTCCCCCACAGTCACTGAATGTTGTTATTATTATTACACATTTATATGGCTCTGACATATATTGTAGCGCTTGCCATAAATGGTCTATGTAATTCCAGCCTCTAAAATCAAATATAAACTTTAACACAATAAATTAAATTCTGAAGTCTTTTTAAGCTTTTAAAATCTGCAGCTTTCATTATAATATTCCCTGGTGATCCTGCCACGGGGCTCCTTGTTCAGGCACTTCCTGTTATAGGGTGACAACACTCTGATCCTATTTCCCAGTTGTGCTTCTGCGTTGTCGCCCTGCCACATACTCCCCCTGGTGGGGATTGCAAGTATTTGTTTAGACTCTGAGACATGGTCCACCATGGTCACCAGAGCAATGATGTACAGGCCACGTTGCCTATGTGGTGCCCCCCTTGTCCTTTCTGACAGAATGATTTTGGTTTGTATTAGCATGTAGGGGGGTCTACACCCCACATGAGACAGATTGCTAAGGCCAGGTTTCCCCCTAGTGTCTGTGAAATGTCAAAATTGACCCCGCCCTTCCAGCAGGTTTGTTAAAGCCTCGGGAATCCAGAAAGTTCTGATATATGAGAGTCGGTAACTCCGGCTCACCATTGCTCAACATCAGAACGAACGCTCAATTCTCAGTAGCTGCACAAGGTGAGGCCACCAGGCCATTGGGAAGCGGCAACCCCAAGTTGTCCATCCACTCCAACTAATGGAAGGCCCCAACTTTACTCCATCACAGGGACCACCTTGTGGAACCAACTACCTCCCCCCCCCCCCACCTTTTGCAGTCTAACACACACTCATGTTCAGATTGACTTAAATCATGGTTCAATGGTTTTAGTTCAACAAAACTTGTCAGGAAAAATCTTGGAGCCATTTCCAATATGGCGGCCTTAGGCAAATCTAAATAGAATGTGAGGATATGGGACTTCTGTCTGGCTCTCCTGCACTAAGTTTCAGGACTTGGGTCACCTACTGGTGGCACTGTGGCTCCCTGGGTGGAGGGTTGTTGTTCCAGTGTCCACCAGCAGGTGTCTCCCAGCAGTCATCAGATCCCATTCTTCACCTGATGTTGGCTGCTGGGAGGGTATTTAGTTCCTCTTTTACTGTTCTCTTACCCTTCAGTGTTTTGCTTGCTAGCCAGAGACTTGCTTGCTAATTCATCATTTCTGATCCCGCCTTGTCCCCTCTTGTTTCTGATTCCATTTCTGGTCCTGCCCCCCTCCCCCCTTCCTTGTATCTCCAGTCTCCAGCAAGGTTTATAAAGACATGGAGGAGCGAGTTTGTGGTATAGGAACTTAACTGGCCTGCAGAGAGTCCTGACCTCAAACCGATAGAACACCTTTGGGATAAATTAGAGCGGAGACTGCGAGCCAGGCCTTCTCGTCCAATATCAGTGCTTGCTTGACCTCACAAATGCTCTTCTGGAAGAACGGTCAAACATTCCCATAGACACCCTCCTAAACCTTGTGAACAGTCTTCCCAGAAGAGTTGAAGCTGTTATAGCTGTAAAGGGCCAACTCAATATTGAACCCTCCGGACTAAGACTGGGATGCCAGTAAAGTTCATGTGTGTGTAAAGGCAGGTGTCCCAATACTGTTGACAATATAGTGTAGGTACTCCCAGCACTCTGTGGTCTCTATCCTGGCCCAGGCAGGGTTCTCCCTCTTTGCCCCAATGGGGAAGAGACAACATGAAGGGATCATCAGTGGTAACATGAATTCTGAACTCTTCTGCCCTGAAGGAGGCCCAGGTCATCAGTAAATATCCCCGCTCCTCTAATGGGCAGCCATGTGTACCTATCTTGTCTTCTCTTTATCATTAGGTGCTCCCTTCATGACGCAATACATAATATTTATATATCACTTCTGTGCCAGAATGACCATCATATCTCGTGGAAATTTGGTGGCTATAATAGGCACTGGCTTCCCCAAGATGGACACCTAGAAACCACTGTAGAGGACACATCAGTCCTCTGAAGGGTTCCCTCTAGTGTCCATAGCACTGTAGTGCTGATTGTGATTCTATGTGCTGGGGTCGCTCTGTCTGCAGTGCACCTTGGGGAGGTGGGTGGAGACCTTTGTATTTCAGTGGGCCCGAGAATGGGGAATGGGGCAGGAGTAAGAGCAGAGTACAAAGATAATACTGGTCCGTGTAGTGCGCTGCACCAAAGCAAATGTAGTGGTCACAACCGGGGCCAACGGTCGGAACACTTCATAATGAAGAGAGCCTAATAATGATTCACAAACTCTCTTGCAGTAAAATACGGGGCTAATAGCAGGGAAAGAATAAATGCCCCAATGTTGGTGGTGTCTGTGGGTGGAGAAAAATGTTGCTGGGTCAGTGGTGTCAGGCAGACTACCTGGGGGTCCATGTCAGTGGAACGAAGTGAACTAGGAGGGGAAAGGGTACAATAAACTAAGGAGCCCTGTGTGACCCTAGGGAACACGAGGGCGGGGGGGTATCTGAAGGCCTTTAGGGTAAGAGGGGAGCTCTTGTCCATGTACCTGCACAGAGCCACCACAGTCCCAAAAGCATGCTGAAAGGTGGTCTATATGTAGGGCAAGGCACACCACCACCCTGTGTCAATAAGTGGGCCAGCGATTGGTGGCTCAGGCACCAATCACAGTATTGTAAGAAGTGGGGGGAGGGGTGCAGCTGTGTGTGTGCCATAACCAGGAGTTCCCTGGATGCACCCAGGTGTTCCCCCGTCCTCCCCCTTAGGTGGGCACCCCAATTGTCTTCTGCGACTGGGACCCATGATACTATCACTACAGTGCCACCTCTGCCTGTCGGACATATGCAAGGTGCAACCAAAAACAAACAAAAAAGTTTGGCGGGCAGCCGGTACCACCAGAGTGCGCACCACACCCCTTCACCCCCCTAAGTATACCACTGGTGCAGACCAGTGGACATCACCACCGGAGACATCATTGCTCCTCTGCTTCGGCTCTTCCATGTCAGGTAGGGCTGCCCCTTGGTAGAAGGGGGGGTCAGTAAAGAATTGGAAGGGGTAAGGGTGGTAAGGGTGGGCTCTCAGCTTGGACGAATGTACTATATGGGCTGCTGTGTCAAAGGCTCCCCCCCACCACATGTAGACATTGCAACCAGGGCACCTTCCCCTCCTGCCCCCAAGTCCCGACCCTGGTAACAGGTCATGCTCTGGTTAAGACAGTACTAAAGCCACTATTTTTTAAATGAACTGCATTGTTCTTCACCCATTTAGCATTGGCCAATAAATGCTTAGAGAATACAAACTTATTTCAAACTTCTTACACCTGCAGCTTCCTCTGTGCCGCTTCCCTGAACTTCCTGTCAGGAAGTGATCACTATGAATGTCATCTAATCCTCTTACTTGAGGCTACTTGTCCCATCATTCCTACCACTGCCATGCCAGCCCCATCTTGTCCTCTCTGGCTGCCTGCGGTCTAAGGCTCAGACAGCATAGGCACGTTGGGAGGTAGCCCTCAACTGTGAAAGGGTGGCCCCATAGGGCCCTGAAAGGTAAGACAGCCAGCCAATAAAAGGAAGACTTGGGCCGTGATCTTTGGATTGGCTCAATTAAGAAGAAAGGGAAAGCCTCATTCAAAGTGTGTTGAGGTCAGCGGCTCATTAACATTTAGGGTTTGGTGACACGTGATCATGATGGCCTCATCCTTCGTCTATTTACAAACGGCAGTCTTCTGACCCTCTGAACTCTGCCCCCCTGTGCCCAGGCACTATAGTTCCCCCCACTATGTCATCCTGTGGTATGCCCCCAGAGGACGAGGACTCACCATTTGTGAAGGTCTCCTCCGGGCTGGTCTGCACTTGATACAGAATGAGAAAGACATGGAGCAGATAAAAACAGAACTTGTGGGTCCCGGACACCATGATGGTTGGAATGGTCACCAAGGCTCCACATCACCGGGTCTCCGGGGACTTGACCATTGCTGGAGGTTATGAGAAGGAAATGTGTGAGAATGAGCCCTGGAAGTGCCGGAACACAGAGGCAACTCTCAGCATGTCATCTACCTCTGAATGACCCAAAGTTCATTGTCTCCGGACGTGGCTTTTATTTGACCAATGAGAACAGAGTCCATTTCCGTGTACCTGTGGGAGGGACCAGAGGTTTGTTCCCCCCGGAGAGTATAGGATGGGTATTGATCTGGAGAGTCACTGTTTAGGAATTCGGAGATAAACAAATTCAGCTGCCAATCAATGTGATTTGGGGAAAGCGAGCCCAGAAAGATTATGTTCTTCAAAAAAATGTTTTATTGATTTTTATTTTTTTTTACGTACATAAGCAAACTTTTCCATGTAGGTTGTCAATTTCCGAACTATAGATAACCAGCATGTCAGTGAACATAAAAGATAAATGTGTCACAGACCTTAGATCAGTGTCAATTCCTGAACCTTCACATGTCAGATCACCCCAAGTAATAGACCTCCCCACCTCAGATCACCCCAAGTAATAGACCTTCCCACCTCAGATCACCCCAAGTAATAGACCTTCACACCTCAGACCACCCCAAGTAATAGACCTTCCCACCTCATATCACCCCAAGTAATAGACCTTCCCCCCTCAGATCACCCCAAGTAATAGACCTTCCCACCTCAGATCACCCCAAGTAATAGACCTTCCCACCTCAGATCACCCCAAGTAATAGACCTTCCCACCTCAGATCACCCCAAGTAATAGACCTTCACACCTCAGACCACCCCAAGTAATAGACCTTCCCACCTCAGATCACCCCAAGTAATAGACCTTCCCACTTCAGATCACCCCAAGTAATAGACCTTCCCACCTCAGATCACCCCAAGTAATAGACCTTCACACCTCAGACCACCCCAAGTAATAGACCTTCCCACCTCAGATCACCCCAAGTAATAGACCTTCCCACTTCAGATCACCCCAAGTAATAGACCTTCCCACCTCAGATCACCCCAAGTAATAGACCTTCCCACTTCAGATCACCCCAAGTAATAGACCTTCCCACCTCAGATCACCCCAAGTAATAGACCTTCCCACTTCAGATCACCCCAAGTAATAGACCTTCCCACCTCAGATCACCCCAAGTAATAGACCTTCCCACCTCAGATCACCCCAAGTAATAGACCTTCCCACCTCAGATCACCCCAAGTAATAGACCTTCACACCTCAGACCACCCCAAGTAATAGACCTTCCCACCTCAGATCACCCCAAGTAATAGACCTTCACACCTCAGATCACCCCAAGTAATAGACCTCCACACCTCAGATCACCCCAAGTAATAGACCTTCCCACTTCAGATCACCCCAAGTAATGGACCTTCACACCTCAGATCACCCCAAGTAATAGACCTTCACACCTCAGATCACCCCAAGTAATAGACCTTCACGCCTCAGATCATCCCAAGTAATGGACCTTCACACCTCAGATCACCCCAAGTAATAGACCTTCCCATCTCAGATCACCCCAAGTAATAGACCTTCTCACCTCAGATCATCCCAAGAAATACACCTTCCCACTTCAGATCACCCCAAGTAATAGACCTTCACACCTCAGATCATACCAAGTAATAGACCTTCCCACCTCAGATCACCCCAAGTAATAGACCTCCCCACCTCAGATCACCCCAAGTAATAGATCTTCCCACCTCAGATCATCCCAAGTAATAGACCTTCCCACCTCAGATCATCCCAAGAAATAGACCTTCCCACCTCAGATCACCCCAAGTAATAGACCTTCCCACCTCAGATCACCCCAAGTAATAGACCTTCACACCTCAGATCACCCAAGTAATAGATCTTCCCACCTCAGATCATCCCAAGTAATAGACCTTCAAACCTCAGATCATCCCAAGAAATAGACCTTCCCACTTCAGATCATCCCAAGTAATAGACCTTCCCACCTCAGATCACCCCAAGTAATAGACCTTCACACCTCAGATCACCCCAAGTAATAGACCTTCCCACCTCAGATCACCCCAAGTAATAGACCTTCACACCTCAGATCACCCCAAGTAATAGACCTTCACACCTCAGATCACCCAAGTAATAGATCTTCCCATCTCAGATCATCCCAAGTAATAGACCTTCCCACTTCAGATCACCCCAAGTAATAGACCTTCACACCTCAGATCACCCCAAGTAATAGACCTTCACACCTCAGATCACCCAAGTAATAGATCTTCCCACTTCAGATCACCCCAAGTAATAGACCTTCACACCTCAGATCACCCAAGTAATAGATCTTCCCACCTCAGATCATCCCAAGTAATAGACCTTCCCACCTCAGATCATCCCAAGTAATAGACCTTCAAACCTCAGATCATCCCAAGAAATAGACCTTCCCACTTCAGATCATCCCAAGTAATAGACCTTCCCACCTCAGATCACCCCAAGTAATAGACCTTCACACCTCAGATCACCCCAAGTAATAGACCTTCCCACCTCAGATCACCCCAAGTAATAGACCTTCACACCTCAGATCACCCCAAGTAATAGACCTTCCCACCTCAGATCATCCCAAGTAATAGACCTTCCCACCTCAGATCATCCCAAGAAATAGACCTTCCCACTTCAGATCATCCCAAGTAATAGACCTTCCCACCTCAGATCACCCCAAGTAATAGACCTTCCCACCTCAGATCACCCCAAGTAATAGACCTTCCCACCTCAGATCACCCCAAGTAATAGACCTTCACACCTCAGATCACCCCAAGTAATAGACCTTCACACCTCAGATCATCCCAAGAAATAGACCTTCACACCTCAGATCATCCCAAGTAATAGACCTTCACACCTCAGATCACCCCAAGTAATAGACCTTCACACCTCAGATCATCCCAAGAAATAGACCTTCACACCTCCGATCATTCCAAGAAATAGACCTTCCCACCTCCGATCATTCCAAGTAATAGACCTTCACACCTCAGATCATTCCAAGTAATAGACCTTCACACCTCAGATCATCCCAAGTAATAGACCTTCCCACCTCAGATCACCCCAAGTAATAGACCTTCCCACTTCAGATCATCCCAAGAAATAGACCTTCACACTTCAGATCATCCCAAGTAATAGACCTTCACACCTCAGATCATCCCAAGTAATAGATCTTCCCACCTCAGATCACCCCAAGTAATAGAACTTCCCACCTCAGATCATCCCAAGTAATAGACCTTCATACCTCAGATCACCCCAAGTAATAGACCTTCACACCTCAGATCATCCCAAGTAATAGATCTTCCCACCTCAGATCATCCCAAGTAATAGACCTTCCCACCTCAGATCATCCCAAGAAATAGACCTTCCCACCTCAGATCACCCCAAGTAATAGACCTTCACACCTCAGATCACCCCAAGAAATAGATCTTCCCACCTCAGATCATCCCAAATAATAGACCTTCCCACCTCAGATCACCCCAAGTAATAGACCTTCACACCTCAGATCACCCCAAGTAATAGACCTTCACAGCTCAGATCACCCCAAGAAATAGATCTTCCCACCTCAGATCATCCCAAGTAATAGACCTTCCCACCTCAGATCATCCCAAGTAATAGATCTTCCCACTTCAGATCATCCCAAGAAATAGACCTTCCCACTTCAGATCATCCCAAGTAATAGACCTTCACACTTCAGATCATCCCAAGAAATAGACCTTCCCACCTCAGATCACCCCAAGTAATAGACCTTCCCACCTCAGATCATCCCAAGAAATTGACCTTCCCACCTCAGATCGCCCCAACTAATAGACCTTCCCACCTCAGATCATCCCAAGAAATAGACCTTCACACCTCAGATCATGCCAAGTAATAGACCTTCCCAACTCGGATCACCCCAAGAAATAGACCTTCCCACCTCAGATCATCCCAAGTAATAGACCTTCCCACCTCAGATCATCCCAAGAAATAGACCTTCACACCTCAGATCATCCCAAGTAATAGACCTTCCCAACTTGGATCACCCCAAGTAATAGACCTTCACACCTCAGATCACCCCACGTAATAGACCTTCACACCTCAGATGACCCCCAATACTTGGACTTTCACCCCTCAGATCACCCCAATTCCTGCACCTTCACAGGAAAAGAAACACAGCGCCTCTAAGTGCAGTATGGGTAAACCACTTAATATGCTTGCTCCATTCTCCGATGACCTGAGAAAGGAGCAAGCATTTCCCCCGAACGTGAAGACACCACCTCTCACCCTGCACCCGGGAGTGAAGTCATCTCTGATCGCCCCTGTGTTCCCTGCTGTTTTCATAGGCTGCAAATGCTGGAATCCACCTGCACGAGTTGTCAGTTGCACTTCAGAGACACGGACATTTAGGAGAAAAACCACCTCCGGATTTTGCTGCAGGATTATTACCATGCTTGTGTTTATATTCCCTTTGTGAGTAGTTTTACTTTTGACTTGACTTAAATGGTTTACCAACAGTGCACTTAGAGGAGTGGGGTTTCTTTTGTTGCATTGCGGAGACTGCTTCTAGCTCTTCACACTGGCTGCCCTTAGTGCTGGCACATGGATTCCTCTCCCTCTTATCTTAGAAACTGTTGCTATGGACTTTGTCCCTCCTATTTAGAGACTTTATTAATGACATTTATCTGATCTGTTTACACCTCCAGGGTCTCTCCTGAAAGGAGCTCTGAGTTTATTTTTTGTCCTGCACCTTCACCCCTGTAATCACCCCAATTCCTGCACTTTTACACCTCAGATCACCCCAATTCCTACACATTCACACCTCCAATTCCTAGGCATTCATCCCTCAGATCACCCCAAATCTTAGATCTTCACACCTCAGATCACCCCCAATTACTGGACCTTCAGGCCTAAGATCAGCCGAATTCCTGCACCACCACATCTCATATCACCCCCAGAACAAGGACCTTCACCCTCAGATCACCCCCAGTACAAGGATCTTTACACCTCAGATCACCCCGATTCCTGCACCTTTACATCTCAGATCACTCCAATGCCTGGACCTTCACACCTGAGATCACCACCAATACCTGGACCCTCACACCTCAAATCACCCGAATTCCTGCACCTTCACCCCTCAGATCGCCCCCCAATACCCGAACCTTCACACTTCAGATCACCACCATTACCTGAACCTTCACACCTCAAATCACCCCAATTCCTGAAATATCAGATCTCATATCACCCCAATGCCTGAAACTTCACACCTCAGATTATCCCCAATTCCTAAACTATTAGACCTCAGATCACCCCAATACCTGAACTTTCACACTTTAGATCATCCCCAATGCCTACACCTTCACACCTCAGATCATCCCCAATGACTGAACCTTTACACCTCAGATCACCCCCATACCTGCACCTTCACACCTCAATCCTCCCCAATTCCTGCATCATCACACCTCAGACCACCCCGATTCCTTCACATCTCAGGTCACCCCAAATGCTAGAATTTCAAACCTCAGATCGCCCCCATTACTGGACCTTAACATTTCAGATCAGCCAAATTCCTGCACCTTCACCCCTTAGATCTCCACAATTACGGCACCTTCTCATTTCAGATCTATATTTAGGATGTATCTGGTCTATAAACCAGAGGCTCTGGATGGACAGTTGGATAAATGGCTCTATATTTAGGATGTATAGAGGACATATATTCAGAGTGCTGTAAAAGCAAAAATGTCCTGGCTGGTGATTAGGGGGTTAATGTCGGAGGTGTGATCACAGGGAGGTCCCTGACCTTGTAGCATAGACAAGAAAGGTGAAGATGACAGGACAGGTCATTCCCCTCTGCATTCTTCTCCTGACTTATCACAGAGACATGCAATGAACATGCAGTCATTCTAAAGTCTTTCTTCATCGTGTCTTCTGCATTCCCTGCCTGTGGTCATCTATTACCTTCAGTCTTCTTTATATTTTCCTAAAACCTGCTTAGATGCTGATTGGTGGATACAACTTCTCTCTGTCTCTAGATTTTACATACATTTGCAGAAAGCTTGGTGCAGTCCGCGCCTGATCTGACACTACTTTCGTACATGTAAAATTCACTATTTTTTTTATTAGAAAATTACTTAGAACACTCGAACATTATATATATGCACACACAGTATCTCACAAAAGTAAGTACACCCCTCAGTCACATGTTTAAAAATCTTCTCTTCTCTCTTTTCATGTGACAACACTGAAGAAATGACACTTGTCTACAATGTAAAGTAGTGAGTGTACAGCTTGTATAACAGTGTAAATTTCCTGTCCCCTCAAAATAACTCAACACACAGCCATTAATGTCTAAACCGCTGGCAACAAAAGTCAGTACACCCCTAAGTGAAAATATCCAAATTGGGCCCAAAGTGTCAATATTTTGTGTGGCCGCCATTATTTTCCAGCACTGCCTTCACCCTCTTGGGCTTGGAGGTCACCAGAGCTTCACAGGTCACCACTGGAGTCCTCTTCCCCTCCCCCATGATGACATCACGGAGCTGGTGGATGTTGGAGACCTTCCCCTCCTCCACCTTCCGTTTGAGGATGTCCCACAGATGATCAATAGGGTTTAGGTCTGGAGACATGCTTGGCCAGTCCATCACCTTTACCCTCAGCTTCTTTAGCAAGGCAGTGGTGGTGTTGGAGGTGTGTTTGGGGGGGTTATCATGTTGGAATACTGCCCTGCGGTCCAGTCTCTGAAGGGAGGGGATCATGCTCTGCTTCAGTATGTCACAGTACATGTTGGCATTCATGGTCCCCTCAAAGATCTGTAGCCCCCCAGTGCCGGCAGCACTCATGCAGCCCCAGACCATGACACCCCCACCACCATGCCTGACTGTAGACAAGACACACTTGTCTTTGTCCTCCTCAAAGGCCAAAAGTAAACGTACTCTGCTGTCTGTTTACAACCGACTGCCCTCTGATCTGCCTAGACAGAGAAGGACGGATCCTCCCCGGAGGTAGGAGGATTCGGGACCGCCGGGATGCACACAACATGGTCTGGGAGTTGTGGCACCGTCCGGAGGAACAAAGAGACCCGGACAGTGGCACAAGCTGACGACGATATACCCCACCCCCCCCCCCTCTTTCTCTATTCTTCTCTCTTTCTTTTTTTCTCCCTAACGGGAGTACCGTATATACTCGAGTATAGGTCGATCCGAATATAAGCCGAGGCCCCTAATTTACCACAAAAAACTGGGAAAACGTATTGACTCGAGTATAAGCCGGGGGTGGGAAATGCAGCAGCTACTGTAAGTGGCAAAGAGGGTCAACAATGCCCATCTGCAGCTACATGCCTCCCTGTGTCCATTGCATGCCTCCCTGTGCTAATCTTCATCCTTTGTGTCCTGTGCATGCCTCCGTGTGCCCATCTGCAGCCACCGATCAGCGCGTCATAAAAACATATGGCGGCCATTCCAGTATTCAAAAGCCGCGCCTCCTCCTCGTCTGATAGGCAGAACACTCAATTTCCCAGCAGTCAGTTTTCAGCCTATCACGGACATCCGCTCATCCTCGTCTGAGGTATGAGGATGAGGGGATGTCCGTGATAGGCTGTCCGTTATAGGCTGAAAACTGACTGCTGGGAAATTGAGTGTTCTGCCTATCAGACGAGGAGGAGGCGCGGCTTTTAACCACTTCAATACCGGGGGGCACTTAAACACCTTCCTGCCCAGACCAATTTTGAGCTTTCAGCGCTGTCGCACTTTGAATGACAATTGCGCGGTCGTGCTACGCGGTACCCAAATGAAATTTTTATCATTTTTTTCCCACAAATAGAGCTTTATTTTGGTGGTATTTGATCACCTCTGCGGTTTTTATTTTTTGCTAAACAAATAAAAAAATACCGAAAATTTTGAAAAAATAAAGTTTTTTTTGTTTCAGTTTCAAAACTTTGCAAATAAGTACGTTTTCTCCTTCACTGATGGGCACTGATGGGGTTACACTGATGGGCAATGATAAGGCGGCACTGATGGGCACCAATGAAGTGGCACTGATGAGGTGGCATTGATGGACACCGATATGTGGCACTGATAGGCGGCACTGATGGGCGACACGGATGGGCACTGATAGGTGGCACAAATTGGCATGGATGGGCATGGATAGGTGGCACAGGTGGGCATGGGTTAGGCAGCACAGGTGGGCATGGGTAGGCGGCACAGGTGGGCATGGGTAGGCAGCACAGGTGGGCATGGGTAGACGGCACAGGTGGGCATGTGTAGGCAGCACAGGTGGGCATGGGTAGGCACTGATAGGCGGCACAGATGGGAACTGATAGGCGGCATTGTATTATAATATATTGTACTAATGGATGCCAATCAGTGCCAATCAATAATGCATGCCAATCAGTGATGCCCATTGTGGGCACTGATTGGCATCCATTATGGGCACTGATTGGCATCCATTGTGGCACTGACTGGAATCCCTGGTGGTCTAGGGTGGCATACCTTGTCCTTGGCATCCCTGGTGGTCTGGTGGCGTCCCTGGTGGTCCAGTGTGGGCATCCTTGGGGGGGCTGTGCTGATAATCGATCAGCACAGACCCCCCCTGTCAGAGGAGCAGCCGATCGGCTCTCCTCTACTCCCGTCTGACAGACGCGAGTGAGGAAAAGCCGATCACCGGCTTTTCCTATTGACATTGTGATCAGCCGTGATTGGACACGGCTGATCACGTGGTAAAGAGTCTCCGTCGGAGACTCTTTACCGAGATCGTAGTTGCCGGGTGTCAGACTGAAACCCCGCAACAACGATCGCCGCGATGCGCGCCCCCGGGAGCGCGCAGCGGCTCATGATCCTGATCAAGTCATATGACGTCCGGTTAGGATTATGAAACCACTTTGCCGCCGTCTATTTGCTATAGGGCGGGCGGCAAGTGGTTAAATACTGGAATGGCCGCTGTATGTTTTTATGACACGCTGGCCACCGTCTGTCTACATGACACGCTGATCGGGTAGGCAGACGGCGGTGACTCGAGTATAAGCCGAGGGGGGGCACTTTCAGCCTAAAAAAAAGGGCTGAAAATCTCGGCTTATACTCGAGTATATACGATACTTATACTCCAACAAACGTTACGAGTTAAAAGGTTTGGTTACTAACTACTTGAGTTAAAGAATAAATAGCCTGACATTAGCATTTAAGAACTTGGTTTCCAGATAGAGAGTAACTTAGCACTTAGGATATATTGTCACTATGCTAAGAAAACAAGTACTTAATGTATACAATGTATAAGCACTGCAATTGGAATGTATCTGGAATAATACTAAATAAAATTGTTATTGATGAAAAAAATTCCTTTAATGACTCCGAATGAGAGCCAGGCAGAGGGTTGGGCGCTGTGGTGTCATGTGAGGTGGGGGTGCAGATTGGAGAGTTCCAGTCACTACAGGCTGACCAGAGTAGTAACAGCAGCATCACTACTCCTGTCAGCTTAGTGCGGGAACCGACGAGCTGAATTTGGAGAGAAGAGAGTTGGGGGGGGGGGGGGTGGGCTGTGCTCTCTCTCCCCTCCTGCCATTACAGACCAGGACTGTGCAGGGTTTACCCCATCTCCTTCCAGCAAAGAATGTGCATGGGGCGTAGGGGCACCTCTCCTCACTGGGTGCCTGGCAAATGTGTTAGAAGTCAGCTTGACCCCCCCCCCCCCAACTCTGAAAAGATAAGGAGGAGACTGGGAGAAAGGCCAAGACACAGCCCTCTACCACACTACATCTGAGGTCTGTATGTTGGTGGGAAAGGGGACAGCACTGGGGGGATGGGGGGGGGGGGGGCAGAGTAAGAAACATTTTAGGATGAGTGTACTAGGAGGGGGCAAGGATAAGATCATTAGTGGTAAGTGGGGGATTTGATGTGTGCTGGGGGGAGGATATAAAGGGGGGAGGTAGGAATGGAAATCTCTTTTGATGGGAGTATATGTGCTAGCAGGGATGATTGGGGAGGGGGGGGGGGATTTGTACTCGTGGGGAAATTTGGAGGTGATTTGTGCTAAGAGGGTGGATTTGTGTTTGGAAGGGAAATTGCGGGGGGGGGGGGGGAATTGGTGCTAAGATGGGAGATTTGTGTTGGTGGATTTGTACTCACTGAGAAATTTGGGGGGAGGAATAAGTTAGTAGGGATTGCTGGGAAGATTTGTGGTAGAAGGAGTGAGGGGATCTGTGCTGGAAGGGAGGATTTGTGCTCATGGGGAAACTGAGGGCAGCGGGATTTATGCTAGGGGGTATTTGCAGTCAGAAGTAAAATAAAATGGGGGGGGGGGAGATATTTTTGCTAGGAGGGGGAAGTAGGGGAAATAGGAGAGGGTAGTGAGTGTACAGCTTGTATAACGGTGTAAAATTTGCCGTCCCCTCAGAATAACTCAACACACAGCCATTAATGTCTAAACCGCTGGCAACAAAAGTCAGTACACCCCTAAGTGAAAATATCCAAATTGGGCCCAAAGTGTCAATATTTTGTGTGGCCGCCATTATTTTCCAGCACTGCCTTCACCCTCTTGGGCTTGGAGGTCACCAGAGCTTCACAGGTCACCACTGGAGTCCTCTTCCCCTCCCCCATGATGACATCACGGAGCTGGTGGATGTTGGAGACCTTCCCCTCCTCCACCTTCCGTTTGAGGATGTCCCACAGATGATCAATAGGGTTTAGGTCTGGAGACATGCTTGGCCAGTCCATCACCTTTACCCTCAGCTTCTTTAGCAAGGCAGTGGTGGTGTTGGAGGTGTGTTTGGGGGGGTTATCATGTTGGAATACTGCCCTGCGGTCCAGTCTCTGAAGGGAGGGGATCATGCTCTGCTTCAGTATGTCACAGTACATGTTGGCATTCATGGTCCCCTCAAAGATCTGTAGCCCCCCAGTGCCGGCAGCACTCATGCAGCCCCAGACCATGACACCCCCACCACCATGCCTGACTGTAGACAAGACACACTTGTCTTTGTCCTCCTCAAAGGCCAAAAGTAAACGTACTCTGCTGTCTGTTTACAACCGACTGCCCTCTGATCTGCCTAGACAGAGAAGGACGGATCCTCCCCGGAGGTAGGAGGATTCGGGACCGCCGGGATGCACACAACATGGTCTGGGAGTTGTGGCACCGTCCGGAGGAACAAAGAGACCCGGACAGTGGCACAAGCTGACGACGATATACCCCACCCCCCCCCCCTCTTTCTCTATTCTTCTCTCTTTCTTTTTTTCTCCCTAACGGGAGTACCGTATATACTCGAGTATAGGTCGATCCGAATATAAGCCGAGGCCCCTAATTTACCACAAAAAACTGGGAAAACGTATTGACTCGAGTATAAGCCGGGGGTGGGAAATGCAGCAGCTACTGTAAGTGGCAAAGAGGGTCAACAATGCCCATCTGCAGCTACATGCCTCCCTGTGTCCATTGCATGCCTCCCTGTGCTAATCTTCATCCTTTGTGTCCTGTGCATGCCTCTGTGTGCCCATCTGCAGCCACCGATCAGCGCGTCATAAAAACATATGGCGGCCATTCCAGTATTCAAAAGCCGCGCCTCCTCCTCGTCTGATAGGCAGAACACTCAATTTCCCAGCAGTCAGTTTTCAGCCTATCACGGACATCCGCTCATCCTCGTCTGAGGTATGAGGATGAGGGGATGTCCGTGATAGGCTGTCCGTTATAGGCTGAAAACTGACTGCTGGGAAATTGAGTGTTCTGCCTATCAGACGAGGAGGAGGCGCGGCTTTTAACCACTTCAATACCGGGGGGCACTTAAACACCTTCCTGCCCAGACCAATTTTGAGCTTTCAGCGCTGTCGCACTTTGAATGACAATTGCGCGGTCGTGCTACGCGGTACCCAAATGAAATTTTTATCATTTTTTTCCCACAAATAGAGCTTTATTTTGGTGGTATTTGATCACCTCTGCGGTTTTTATTTTTTGCTAAACAAATAAAAAAATACCGAAAATTTTGAAAAAATAAAGTTTTTTTTGTTTCAGTTTCAAAACTTTGCAAATAAGTACGTTTTCTCCTTCACTGATGGGCACTGATGGGGTTACACTGATGGGCAATGATAAGGCGGCACTGATGGGCACCAATGAAGTGGCACTGATGAGGTGGCATTGATGGACACCGATATGTGGCACTGATAGGCGGCACTGATGGGCGACACGGATGGGCACTGATAGGTGGCACAAATTGGCATGGATGGGCATGGATAGGTGGCACAGGTGGGCATGGGTTAGGCAGCACAGGTGGGCATGGGTAGGCGGCACAGGTGGGCATGGGTAGGCAGCACAGGTGGGCATGGGTAGACGGCACAGGTGGGCATGTGTAGGCAGCACAGGTGGGCATGGGTAGGCACTGATAGGCGGCACAGATGGGAACTGATAGGCGGCATTGTATTATAATATATTGTACTAATGGATGCCAATCAGTGCCAATCAATAATGCATGCCAATCAGTGATGCCCATTGTGGGCACTGATTGGCATCCATTATGGGCACTGATTGGCATCCATTGTGGCACTGACTGGAATCCCTGGTGGTCTAGGGTGGCATACCTTGTCCTTGGCATCCCTGGTGGTCTGGTGGCGTCCCTGGTGGTCCAGTGTGGGCATCCTTGGGGGGGCTGTGCTGATAATCGATCAGCACAGACCCCCCCTGTCAGAGGAGCAGCCGATCGGCTCTCCTCTACTCCCGTCTGACAGACGCGAGTGAGGAAAAGCCGATCACCGGCTTTTCCTATTGACATTGTGATCAGCCGTGATTGGACACGGCTGATCACGTGGTAAAGAGTCTCCGTCGGAGACTCTTTACCGAGATCGTAGTTGCCGGGTGTCAGACTGAAACCCCGCAACAACGATCGCCGCGATGCGCGCCCCCGGGAGCGCGCAGCGGCTCATGATCCTGATCAAGTCATATGACGTCCGGTTAGGATTATGAAACCACTTTGCCGCCGTCTATTTGCTATAGGGCGGGCGGCAAGTGGTTAAATACTGGAATGGCCGCTGTATGTTTTTATGACACGCTGGCCACCGTCTGTCTACATGACATGCCTGATCGGGTAGGCAGACGGCGGTGACTCGAGTATAAGCCGAGGGGGGGCACTTTCAGCCTAAAAAAAAGGGCTGAAAATCTCGGCTTATACTCGAGTATATACGATACTTATACTCCAACAAACGTTACGAGTTAAAAGGTTTGGTTACTAACTACTTGAGTTAAAGAATAAATAGCCTGACATTAGCATTTAAGAACTTGGTTTCCAGATAGAGAGTAACTTAGCACTTAGGATATATTGTCACTATGCTAAGAAAACAAGTACTTAATGTATACAATGTATAAGCACTGCAATTGGAATGTATCTGGAATAATACTAAATAAAATTGTTATTGATGAAAAAAATTCCTTTAATGACTCCGAATGAGAGCCAGGCAGAGGGTTGGGCGCTGTGGTGTCATGTGAGGTGGGGGTGCAGATTGGAGAGTTCCAGTCACTACAGGCTGACCAGAGTAGTAACAGCAGCATCACTACTCCTGTCAGCTTAGTGCGGGAACCGACGAGCTGAATTTGGAGAGAAGAGAGTTGGGGGGGGGGGGGGGGGGTGGGCTGTGCTCTCTCTCCCCTCCTGCCATTACAGACCAGGACTGTGCAGGGTTTACCCCATCTCCTTCCAGCAAAGAATGTGCATGGGGCGTAGGGGCACCTCTCCTCACTGGGTGCCTGGCAAATGTGTTAGAAGTCAGCTTGACCCCCCCCCCCCCAACTCTGAAAAGATAAGGAGGAGACTGGGAGAAAGGCCAAGACACAGCCCTCTACCACACTACATCTGAGGTCTGTATGTTGGTGGGAAAGGGGACAGCACTGGGGGGATGGGGGGGGGGGCAGAGTAAGAAACATTTTAGGATGAGTGTACTAGGAGGGGGCAAGGATAAGATCATTAGTGGTAAGTGGGGGATTTGATGTGTGCTGGGGGGAGGATATAAAGGGGGGAGGTAGGAATGGAAATCTCTTTTGATGGGAGTATATGTGCTAGCAGGGATGATTGGGGGGGGGGGGATTTGTACTCGTGGGGAAATTTGGAGGTGATTTGTGCTAAGAGGGTGGATTTGTGTTTGGAAGGGAAATTGCGGGGGGGGGGGGGGAATTGGTGCTAAGATGGGAGATTTGTGTTGGTGGATTTGTACTCACTGAGAAATTTGGGGGGAGGAATAAGTTAGTAGGGATTGCTGGGAAGATTTGTGGTAGAAGGAGTGAGGGGATCTGTGCTGGAAGGGAGGATTTGTGCTCATGGGGAAACTGAGGGCAGCGGGATTTATGCTAGGGGGTATTTGCAGTCAGAAGTAAAATAAAATGGGGGGGGGGAGATATTTTTGCTAGGAGGGGGAAGTAGGGGAAATAGGAGAGGGTAGTGAGTGTACAGCTTGTATAACGGTGTAAAATTTGCCGTCCCCTCAGAATAACTCAACGCACAGCCATCGGCCCTTTTCGCTGCCAGGCCCTGTGCCCCGTTTTGCAAATCTTCATATCGCTACTTTCACAAAAAAACACACAGAAATCATGAATATTGCCCATAAACACAACGTAACTTACAAAATTCCTGCTGAATCAGTACTAAAGCATCGTTCACATGTGGTTCATGCTGAATTGTATGCCCATGGGGGGGCGTGTTCACCCGTGCAGGTGTTCCGTGCACCCCCATACAGCCAGTCCCATTCATGTCAATGCGGGTGCAATGGCTGCACAGGCATACCTGCTGTTCCCAATCTGACATCCATGTGGGCACATGACCCCGAGCACAGGCAGTGTGAGCTCAGGGACATGCATGCCGACCTACATGGGTGTAAAATTGGGAGGAGCGGCTGTGTTGGTGCGGTTCCTACATCCCAAATGACATCAAGGGATGAACAGATCGCCTGTGTGCGTCCCTTCTAAACGTACGCTGTGTATGCCGTGTGTGAACAAGGCCTCGGCCCCCTCCACACAAGCACACCAATCGGGTCTGCCTGTCCTTTTTTTTTTTTTTAGGGGGGGGGGGGGCAATTGGACCACCCATTGTTCTCAATGGAGAGGCTGATGTAAATGGACATGTGTCCGCCTGCGTCCGATAAAAACATCTAGCAGATCGGATGGCATCCGACGGTAATGGAATGGTTGCCCTCTGACCACCCCATAGAGAACAGTGGCTGTGTCCGTGTCCGCTCTGCATCATTGGAGCAGCCACAGACCTGTCACCCGCCTGCTCAGCAGGGATCAGCAGACAGGTCCCTCCCCCCCTCCGCTGAGCAATCAGATATGCTTGACAGAGTCCGCCCCACGTGAAAGGAGTCTTACCAGGAACGGCCGGTCCATTAGGGGCAGCCCCCCCCCCCCCCAGGGCACCGGATTGAATTCTGGTCTGCGTGATATAATAGCTGGATGGGGGGGTATAACTCTAGTTGAGTGGTGTAACCATATGGATGGAATATCCTTGACTGTAGGGATTTATCCTCAGCACCATGGGGGGGAGGGGGGGGGGATATACACAAATGCAGTTGTCTTTAGTTTCTTATTATTGGTCATGAAGACCTAGTGGTTAATTCAGGTGTCTCAGCCAGAGATCCGTGTCCTGGAAGTCCAAGTCTTTGCTGGGCTATCATGGCAGTCCACCTACCGAGGAGCTGTACAGAGCACGCAGCGTCACCTCGAAACGCGTTAGCAAAGTATTCATTTCATGTTATCCCTTGTTATCATTCCTTATATCATTCCATCCAGTGACAACATTGATGTTAGTTATTACCATTTTGAATACATAGTACCTACTGCTGTATAAAACGCATTTGTTTATAATAAATGTTTTACTATGATTCATATATCAGGCCACGCGCCTTCCTTCCCCTTTTCTACATAGCATTCCGGACTTCCCCTAGTTGGCCCAGGCCGTGGGGTATACATGGTGACTCCACTACCAGGAAATACAACCGTCTGTACTAAGGACCTCCGCACTAGTGCAGGAGAATATCTTTTCCATTGATACCTTTACATGATTACAGTCTGAGGCTCTAATTGGCTTGACAAATGGGTGGGTGGGAGCATTGCCCCCCCGAACCCACCCACTTGTGACAATAGTGAGTGACTTGTATAGCGCTACCTATGCCAACTGAATCGCCTCAGGGCGCTTTCTTTCCACCAGAATCCATCTGCGGCTTTGCATGGTCCTTTACCCCGTAAGGTCCTGACACGCTTACAAACACATACAACATTGACATACACATATTAAGGCCAATTTTTTTAGACAAGGTCTAATTAACCTACCAGGATGTCTTTAGAGTGTGGGAGGAAGCCGGAGTACCCGGAGGAAACCCACGCAGGCACAGGGAGAACATGCAGACTCCAGGCAGATGGTGTCGTGGTCGGGATTTGAACCAGCGACCCTATTGCTGCTAGGTGAAAGTGCTAACCACTACACCACTGTGCCTCGTCCACTACACCACTGTGCCTGGTTGTGACAATAGCGAATTAATATTCGCTATCTTCTTCCAGATTCTCCGCCTGGCCAATCAGGACATATTGGGTTGGCCAGAAGGAGAAGCTGAGGTATCCATGGAGGGGTGAGTGCAAGGGGCAGCCGTCACCATGGAGGGGTGAGTGCAGGGGGGGCAGTCACTATGGAGGGGTGAGTGCAAGGGGGCCATCACCATGGAGGGGTGAGTGCAAGGGGCAGCCGTCACCATGGAGGGGTGAGTGCAGGGGAGGTGCATCACCATGGAGGGGTGAGTGCGGGGGGAGGACTGTCTCCATGGAGGAGTGAGTGCAGGGGGGGCAGTCACCATGGAGGGGTGAGTGCAAGGGGGCCATCACCATGGAGGGGTGAGTGCAAGGGGCAGCCGTCACCATGGAGGGGTGAGTGCAGGGGGGGCGTCACCATGGAGGGGTGAGTGCACGGGAGGGGCGTCACCATGGAGGGGTGAGTGTGGGGGGAGGACTGTCTCCATGGAGGAGTGAGTGCAGGGGGGGCAGTCACCATGGAGGGGTGAGTGCAAGGGGGCCGTCACCATGGAGGGATGAGTGCAGGGGGTGGCCGTCACCATGGAGGGGTGAGTGCATGGGGGCCGTCACCATGGAGGGGTGAGTGCAGGGGGGGCCGTCACCATGGAGGCATGAGTGCAAGGGGGCCGTCACGATGGGGGGGTGAGTGCAGGGGGTGGCCGTCACCATGGAGGGGTGAGTGCAGGGGGGGCGTCACCATGGAGGAGTGAGTGCAGGGGGAGGACTGTCTCCATGGAGGAGTGAGTGCAGGGGGAGGACTGTCTCCATGGAGGAGTGAGTGCAGGGGTGGGAATGTCACCATGGGGGGGGGGGGGGTGAGTGCAGGGGAGGGGCGTCACCATGGAGGAGTGAGTGCGGGGGGAGGACTGTCTCCATGGAGGAGTGAGTGCAGGGGGAGGACTGTCTCCATGGAGGAGTGAGTGCAGGGGGGGCCGTCACCATGGAGGAGTGAGTGCAGGGGGAGGACTGTCTCCATGGAGGAGTGAGTGCAGGGTTGGGAATGTCACCATGAGGGGGGTGAGTGCAGGGGAGGGGCGTCACCATGGAGGGGTGAGTGCGGGGGGGCCGTCACCATGGAGGGGTGAGTGCAGGGGGTGGCCGTCACCATGGAGGGGTGAGTGTGGGGGGAGGACTGTCTCCATGGAGGGGTGAGTACAAGGGGGCCGTCACCATGGAGGGGTGAGTGCGGGGGGAGGACTGTCTCCATGGAGGGGTGAGTGCAGGGGGTGGCCGTCACCATGGAGGGGTGAGTGCAGGGGGGGCCGTCACCATGGAGGCATTAATGCAAGGGGGCCGTCACGATGGGGGGGTGAGTGCAGGGGGTGGCCGTCACCATGGAGGGGTGAGTGCAGGGGGGCGTCACCATGGAGGAGTGAGTGCAGGGGGAGGACTGTCTCCATGGAGGAGTGAGTGCAGGGGGAGGACTGTCTCCATGGAGGAGTGAGTGCAGGGTTGGGAATGTCACCATGGGGGGGTGAGTGCAGGGGAGGGGCGTCACCATGGAGGGGTGAGTGCAAGGGGGCCGTCACCATGGAGGGGTGAGTGCAGGGGGTGGCCCTCACCATGGAGGGGTGAGTGCAGGGTGGCCGTCACCATGGAGGGGTGAGTGTGGGGGGAGGACTGTCTCCATGGAGGGGTGAGTACAAGGGGGCCGTCACCATGGAGGGGTGAGTGCGGGGGGAGGACTGTCTCCATGGAGGGGTGAGTGCAAGGGGGCCGTCACCATGGAGGGGTGAGTCCAGGGGGGGCCGTCACCATGGAGGGGTGAGTGCAGGGTTGGCCGTCACCATGGAGGGGTGAGTGCAGGGGGAGGACTGTCTCCATGGAGGAGTGAGTGCAGGGGGAGGACTGTCTCCATGGAGGAGTGAGTGCAGGGGTGGGAATGTCACCATGGGGGGGGGTGAGTGCAGGGGAGGGGCGTCACCATGGAGGAGTGAGTGCGGGGGAGGACTGTCTCCATGGAGGAGTGAGTGCAGGGGGAGGACTGTCTCCATGGAGGAGTGAGTGCAGGGGGAGGACTGTCTCCATGGAGGAGTGAGTGCAGGGGTGGGAATGTCACCATGGGGGGGTGAGTGCAGGGGAGGGGCGTCACCATGGAGGGGTGAGTGCGGGGGGAGGACTGTCTCCATGGAGGAGTGAGTGCAGGGGGGGCCGTCACCATGGAGGAGTGAGTGCAGGGGGAGGACTGTCTCCATGGAGGAGTGAGTGCAGGGTTGGGAATGTCACCATGGGGGGGTGAGTGCAGGGGAGGGGCGTCACCATGGAGGGGTGAGTGCAAGGGGGCCGTCACCATGGAGGGGTGAGTGCAGGGGGTGGCCGTCACCATGGAGGGGTGAGTGCAGGGTGGCCGTCACCATGGAGGGGTGAGTGTGGGGGGAGGACTGTCTCCATGGAGGGGTGAGTACAAGGGGGCCGTCACCATGGAGGGGTGAGTGCGGGGGGAGGACTGTCTCCATGGAGGGGTGAGTGCAAGGGGGCCGTCACCATGGAGGGGTGAGTCCAGGGGGGGCCGTCACCATGGAGGGGTGAGTGCAGGGTTGGCCGTCACCATGGAGGGATGAGTGCGGGGGGAGGACTGTCTCCATGGAGGGGTGAGTGCAGGGGGTGGCCGTCACCATGGAGGGGTGAGTGCAGGGGGGGCCGTCACCATGGAGGCATTAATGCAAGGGGGCCGTCACGATGGGGGGGTGAGTGCAGGGGGTGGCCGTCACCATGGAGGGGTGAGTGCAGGGGGGCGTCACCATGGAGGAGTGAGTGCAGGGGGAGGACTGTCTCCATGGAGGAGTGAGTGCAGGGGGAGGACTGTCTCCATGGAGGAGTGAGTGCAGGGTTGGGAATGTCACCATGGGGGGGTGAGTGCAGGGGAGGGGCGTCACCATGGAGGGGTGAGTGCAAGGGGGCCGTCACCATGGAGGGGTGAGTGCAGGGGGTGGCCCTCACCATGGAGGGGTGAGTGCAGGGTGGCCGTCACCATGGAGGGGTGAGTGTGGGGGGAGGACTGTCTCCATGGAGGGGTGAGTACAAGGGGGCCGTCACCATGGAGGGGTGAGTGCGGGGGGAGGACTGTCTCCATGGAGGGGTGAGTGCAAGGGGGCCGTCACCATGGAGGGGTGAGTCCAGGGGGGGCCGTCACCATGGAGGGGTGAGTGCAGGGTTGGCCGTCACCATGGAGGGGTGAGTGCAGGGGGAGGACTGTCTCCATGGAGGAGTGAGTGCAGGGGGAGGACTGTCTCCATGGAGGAGTGAGTGCAGGGGTGGGAATGTCACCATGGGGGGGGGTGAGTGCAGGGGAGGGGCGTCACCATGGAGGAGTGAGTGCGGGGGAGGACTGTCTCCATGGAGGAGTGAGTGCAGGGGGAGGACTGTCTCCATGGAGGAGTGAGTGCAGGGGGAGGACTGTCTCCATGGAGGAGTGAGTGCAGGGGTGGGAATGTCACCATGGGGGGGTGAGTGCAGGGGAGGGGCGTCACCATGGAGGGGTGAGTGCGGGGGGAGGACTGTCTCCATGGAGGAGTGAGTGCAGGGGGGGCCGTCACCATGGAGGAGTGAGTGCAGGGGGAGGACTGTCTCCATGGAGGAGTGAGTGCAGGGTTGGGAATGTCACCATGGGGGGGTGAGTGCAGGGGAGGGGCGTCACCATGGAGGGGTGAGTGCAAGGGGGCCGTCACCATGGAGGGGTGAGTGCAGGGGGTGGCCGTCACCATGGAGGGGTGAGTGCAGGGTGGCCGTCACCATGGAGGGGTGAGTGTGGGGGGAGGACTGTCTCCATGGAGGGGTGAGTACAAGGGGGCCGTCACCATGGAGGGGTGAGTGCGGGGGGAGGACTGTCTCCATGGAGGGGTGAGTGCAAGGGGGCCGTCACCATGGAGGGGTGAGTCCAGGGGGGGCCGTCACCATGGAGGGGTGAGTGCAGGGTTGGCCGTCACCATGGAGGGATGAGTGCGGGGGGAGGACTGTCTCCATGGACGGGTGAGTGCAAGGGGGCCGTCACCATGGAGGGGTGAGTGCAGGGTGGCCGTCACCATGGAGGGGTGAGTGTGGGGGGAGGATTGTCTCCATGGAGGGGTGAGTACAAGGGGGCCGTCACCATGGAGGGGTGAGGATTGTCTCCATGGAGGGGTGAGTACAAGGGGGCCGTCACCATGGAGGGGTGAGGATTGTCTCCATGGAGGGGTGAGTACAAGGGGGCTCTGATATAATCTTGTGGTCATTGAAGTGACCCTAAGCTTATAGGAGAGAAAGAAAGGAGGTCCATACCACATACTGACCTGGCCACCTGCAGGCCCTTTTGTAGGTTCATAGGGCATACGGACTTGGCAGTGAAAGGGTTAATGTCGAAACCGCTGGCAACAAAAGTGAGTACACCCCTAAGTGAAAATGTCCAAATTGGGCCCAAAGTGTCAATATTTTGTGTGGCCGCCATTATTTTCCAGCACTGCCTTCACCCTCTTGGGCATGGAGGTCACCAGAGCTTCACAGGTCACCACTGGAGACCTCTTCCCCTCCCCCATGACCACATCGAGGAGCTAGTGGATGTTGGAGACCTCATCATGGAGGAGTGGAAGGGAACTTTCCCAAAATGGTGCTCTGATTGAAGGGTGTCTGGGAGAAGAGATGGTGCACGTGCAATACGGTCTCAAAACGAAAAGTCATATAGGCGAAATGGTGCCAAATTCAAACAAAAGGGGCATGCTCCTCAGCCACTGAAGGAAGTCCACGGCCGGGTAACACCATTCCATGGTCACCATGCCCCTCTGCCAGAGGGCAGTACAGACACTTACCATTCCAATCACCTGGTGCAGAGCCGCCCGTCCTAGAGACCCAGCTCAATCCACCGCCAGTCTTGTCTGGCTTACGCCCCACACAAGGGGTCTTCAGGATCTGGACCCAATGGTCTATGAATAACCAATCCCATGACTGCGATGTACAGTAGAGATGTCGAAAAACATTTAGTGCAGCTCTGCAATACATGTACATTTCCCTCTCTTCACACTTGCGAATGGGGCTGCATGCGATCTCATGTAGGAACCACATGGAGGGTTCCCGGGGGGCGATTAGGTGCAGGGGGCAGCCTCACCGAAAGCAATAGGGAGGCTAACAGCTCCCGTGGCTAATCACGACTGCTTGCATGTAATTGCTCATGAAGCAATTTTACCTGAGAGTGATCGGCCCATGACGTGGACCGCCTGCCTCCAGAGCCGATCACTCCGCAGGCAATTACATGTAAGTTGCTGCAATTAGCTGCGGGAGCCGTCAGCCTCCCACTGATTTCAATGAGGCTGCCTCCTGCACCTTATCAGCCATGTCTACTGGCTAAAAGAACTCCACCAATCTTCATTTATGTCTGTCCCATTCCACAGGTATATATTTATTTCCCAGCAAAACAATACTGCTGCTTTGAGTGCCACCCACATAGTGCGTGTATGAAAAGGGCTCTTTGGAGATGTAGTTCTGGGGGCATTTCTACGTCAACAGGAATGGAGCTCCAGCAGATGCCCCTGAAGGGCTTTTCTAAGCTTTCTACATGCTGAAGCATGCTCTAAAGGGCGAGAGCGAGGGTTGGGTGTACATTTGGGCATGCCTGCACAAAATCCTTAAGGCCCCTTTCAGTGCCGCTTTGCCGCGACTTGAAGCAATGACTGTAATCTTGAGATCCATGGACCTCAAGTCGAATCAAAGTCGGACCAAAGTAGTGCAGGGACTACATTGAAGTAGTCATGAATATGAATGGTACTCATTGGAAATCGTGGGGTACCACTTGTTATGTGACTTTGCAGTCCCAAGTTGCAGAAATGTGAAAGGGGCATAAAGCTTAACTGAAGTCATAGAAATAAAGATACAGTCAGACATTGTATGAATAGTCTTCATTTTCATAGTCTTATTTTTACTCTCCTCTTACAGAAGTTATTAGGGGGGGGGTCTAGATATGACCATTCAACCAGAAAACACCCAGGGCACTTAGTAATTCACATAGACCTGGTCAGACACACCCGCTCCTCTGCAACTGAGGTGTAGCTGTTACTCAGCTCTGCCAGCTGTCCTCACAATGAGGGGTGTGCCTGTTACTCAGCTCTGCCGGCTGTCCTCACAATGAGGGGTGTGGCTGTTACTCAGCTCTGCCGGCTGTCCTCACAATGAGGGGTGTGCCTGTTACTCAGCTCTGCCGGCTGTCCTCACAATGAGGGGTGTGGCTGTTACTCAACTCTGCCTGCTGTCCTCACAATGAGGGGTGTGCCTGTTACTCAGCTCTGCCGGCTGTCCTCACAATGAGGGGTGTGGCTGTTACTCAGCTCTGCCGGCTGTCCTCACAATGAGGGGTGTGGCTGTTACTCAGCTCTGCCGGCTCTCCTCACAATGAGGGGTGTGGCTGTTACTCAGCTCTGCCGGCTGTCCTCACAATGAGGGGTGTGGCTGTTACTCAGCTCTGCCGGCTCTCCTCACAAAGAGGGGTGTGGCTGTTACTCAGCTCTGCCGGCTGTCCTCACAATGAAGGGTGTGCCTGTTACTCAACTCTGCCGGCTGTCCTCACAATGAGGGGTGTGCCTGTTACTCAGCTCTGCCGGCTGTCCTCACAATGAAGGGTGTGCCTGTTACTCAGCTCTGCCGGCTGTCCTCACAATGAGGGGTGTGCCTGTTACTCAGCTCTGCCGGCTGTCCTCACAATGAGGGGTGTGGCTGTTACTCAGCTCTGCCGGCTGTCCTCACAATGAGGGGTGTGCCTGTTACTCAGCTCTGCCGGCTGTCCTCACAATGAGGGGTGTGGCTGTTACTCAACTCTGCCGGCTGTCCTCACAATGAGGGGTGTGGCTGTTACTCAGCTCTGCCGGCTGTCCTCACAATGAGGGGTGTGGCCGTTACTCAGCTCTGCCGGCTCTCCTCACAATGAGGGGTGTGGCTGTTACTCAGCTCTGCCGGCTGTCCTCACAATGAGGGGTGTGACTGTTACTCAGCTCTGCCGGCTGTCCTCACAATGAAGGGTGTGCCTGTTACTCAACTCTGCCGGCTGAGGGGTGTGCCTGTTACTCAACTCTGCCGGCTGTCCTCACAATGAGGGGTGTGCCTGTTACTCAGCTCTGCCGGCTGTCCTCACAATGAGGGGTGTGGCTGTTACTCAGCTCTGCCGGCTGTCCTCACAATGAGGGGTGTGGCTGTTACTCAGCTCTGCCGGCTGTCCTCACAATGAGGGGTGTGGCTGTTACTCAGCTCTGCTGGCTCTCCTCACAATGAGGGGTGTGGCTGTTACTCAGCTCTGCCGGCTGTCCTCACAATGAAGGGTGTGCCTGTTACTCAACTCTGCCGGCTGTCCTCACAATGAGGGGTGTGCCTGTTACTCAGCTCTGCCGGCTGTCCTCACAATGAGGGGTGTGCCTGTTACTCAGCTCTGCCGGCTGTCCTCACAATGAGGGGTGTGGCTGTTACTCAGCTCTGCCGGCTGTCCTCACAATGAAGGGTGTGCCTGTTACTCAACTCTGCCGGCTGAGGGGTGTGCCTGTTACTCAGCTCTGCCGGCTGTCCTCACAATGAAGGGTGTGCCTGTTACTCAGCTTCACTGGCTCTCCTCACAATGAGGGGTGTGGCTGTTACTCAGCTCTGCCGGCTGTCCTCACAATGAGGGGTGTGGCTGTTACTCAGCTCTGCCGGCTGTCCTCACAATGAGGGGTGTGGCTGTTACTCAGCTCTGCCGGCTGTCCTCACAATGAAGGCCGTGGCTGTTACTCAGCTTCACTGGCTCTCCTCACAATGAGGGGTGTGGCTGTTACTCAGCTCTGCTGGCTCTCCTCACAATGAGGGGTGTGGCTGTTACTCAGCTCTGCCGGCTTTCCTCACAATGAAGGGTGTGCCTGTTACTCAGCTCTGCCGGCTCTCCTCACAATGAGGGGTGTGGCCATTACTCAGCTCTGCCGGCTGTCCTCACAATGAGGGGTGTGCCTGTTACTCAGCTCTGCCGGCTGTCCTCACAATGAAGGGTGTGCCTGTTACTCAACTCTGCCGGCTGAGGGGTGTGCCTGTTACTCAACTCTGCCGGCTGTCCTCACAATGAGGGGTGTGCCTGTTACTCAGCTTCACTGGCTCTCCTCACAATGAGGGGTGTGGCTGTTACTCAGCTCTGCCGGCTCTCCTCACAATGAAGGGTGTGGCTCAGCATGGTGGTCAGAATGAAGCACTTTTACTATAAGTATTTTAACAGGCTTCCAAGCTAGCCAAGGTCATCAAGGGCTCTGCTGCTTTAAGACGAGTCAGCCAGTTGGCTTATTCCCCAAGTAACAAAAGACACGCAAAGATGAGTGCTCTACACCTTTGTACTAGCGGTCTCACTGGCTGCCTCGAAAAATCAACCTCAGGCCAGACTTTAGAACGGACCACTTGCTCCAACCAGTATATTGCTTAGCAATACCAAAATGTGTTGAGAATAGTAAACAGCAAGACACCAATGTTCCACCACCAACAGTATAATAGGATATTTCTATACAGAGAATTTACATTAGGTTTACTTATAGTGGAAGAAGCGTCACTCTCCACATTAGGTTTACTTATAGTGGAAGAAGCGTCGCTCTCCAACACAGAGATATCACACTGGACTTTAGATGTCTTCATGACCATTGTAAGGAGAGGCCCTAAATGTCTGATGTTCTCCTTACAGTCACCCAGTTTGCTATCAGTTGTAACATTTACACAGTATATAGAACTATTCAAGTTGAATCACTTCAATTTCACTTCCAACTTGTGTATTCATTGTATTTGCTATGGGGGTTACGTGTGGAAAGGCCTGGCGATTAACCACCACCTTGCCTCCATTCTCACTCATGGTAAAATCATTGACACTATTTGAGCTTTTAGTTGTGATAAGGGCCAAGTTTTTTAGTACGAGGTCCCGGCACATGCTGCTGGGCTCACTCGGTTTCTCGGCCATAGGGACCAGCAACGGTGACTGGACATCAAGGTTGGACAGTCTCGTCTTCTTGATTCTATGGATGCGTCTGTGGTTTATGAACTGCGACAGGGACGGACAGACCACCCCGCAGTCTAAGCACTTCAACCGGCATTC
Source organism: Lithobates pipiens (assembly GCF_037356315.1). Taxonomy (NCBI): domain Eukaryota; kingdom Metazoa; phylum Chordata; class Amphibia; order Anura; family Ranidae; genus Lithobates; species Lithobates pipiens. The sequence continues at coordinate 595,640,120 of NW_027507764.1, read as the reverse complement.
AGTCTGAGTTTCTGTTTGCGATCGTTTCAGCATGTGTTCGTTCAAGGTTTCCACTCGCTGGTTGTCGACAGTCCACTTCAGTACCTGATCGTTACATGGTTCCGGAGGTTTATCGGAACATCTCAACGTGGGTTCCCCCTGAACTCTCATCTGTAGGTTGTCGACTGTCCACGTTTGTGGCTGTACGTGTTGAGTGGGTCCCGGACATTCCAGCACAAGTTGCTTTTCGTTTTCCACTTTTTGGCTGTTGACTGACCACTTCAACACTTCCTCCTTTGGCTGAGTGTTCATGCGCAGGCTTCTTCCTGGGTATTTAATCACAATTTCATCTTCAGTCTCAAAGCATTGGAAGCCACCTGGAGACTTCAGTAGGTGTTCCTGCCCTGATGTCATGTGTTTGTCGTAGACCGGTACCTCTTTATTCTCAGTTTTTATTTGTGGAGCGAGGTCTGAAAATCTCAACTTGTTTTTATTCTGGGGTTCTCGATGTTGGAGGTGGTCTGAACGTTTCACTGGCTGTTCCTTACGGGGTTCCGGACGTGGCTGTGATTTCAGGTGTTTTTCGTGGACTGATACCTCTTCATTCTCAGTTTTTATTTGTGGAGCGAGACCAGAGAACTTCAGCTGGTGCTCATTATGAGGTTCTCGATGTTGGAGGAGGTCTGAACGTTTCACTGGCTGTTCCTTACGGGGTTCCGGACGTGGCTGTGATTTCAGGTGCTTGTCATAGACTGATACCTCTTCATTCTCAGTTTTTATTTGTGGAGCGAGGCCAGAGAACTTCAGCTGGTGCTCATTATGAGGTTCTCGATGTTGGAGGAGGTCTGAACGTTTCACTGGCTGTTCCTTAGAGGGTTCCGGACGTGGCTGTGATTTTAGTTGTTCAGTCTGGTGCTTCAGAGGTTGACGGAGGTCTGAGAGTTTCACTTGTTGATTACGGGGTTCTGGATGTTGCTGTGAATTCACATGTTTGTCATCGACTAATACCTCTTCATTCTCAGTTTTAATTTGTGGAGCAAAGTCAAAAAATTTCAAATTGTGTTTATTCTGGGGTTCCAGATTTTGAAAGAAGACAGAATATGGCACATTGTTTTCATTTCGGGGTTCCAGATGTTGACGGGGATTTGAATGTTTCACCTGTCGCTCATTTTGGGGTTCCGGATGTTGCTGTGATTTCACTTGTTTGTCTTGGACCAATACCTTTTCGTTCTGAGTTTTTACTTGTGGAGCAAAGTCTGAAAATTTTCGTTGGTGTTCATTTTGGGGTTCTTGATGTTGAAGGAGGTCTGAATATTTCACTGGCTGTTCCTTACAGGAACGTGGCTGTGATTCCAGGTGTTTGTCGTAGACTACTACCTCTTTATTCTCAGTTTTTATGTTTGGACCAAGGTCTGGAAACTTCAGCTGGTGTTCATTCTGGTGCTTCAAGGATTGATGGAGGTCTGAAAGTTTCACTTGTGGATTATGGGGTTCCAGGTGTTGCTGTGATTTCAGGTGTTTGTTATCGATTAATACCTCTTTATTCTCAGTTTTTATGTGTGGTCCAAGGTCTGGAAATTTCAGTTGGGGTTCTGGGTTTTGACAGAATACTGAATGTGTCACCTGACGTTCATTTTGAGGTTTCGGAAGATGGAGATCTGAATGTTTCACCTGTTGTTCATTTCGGGGTTCCAGATGTTGCTGTGATTTCACTTGTTTGTCGTAGACCAATAACTCTTCATTCTTAGTTTTTTTGTGTGGACCAAGGTTTGGAAATTTCAGTTGATGTTCATTCTGGGGTTCTGGGTTTTGACAGAATACTGAATGTTTCACCTGACGTTCATTTTGAGGTTTCGGAAGATGGAGATCTGAATGCTTCACCTGTTGTTCATTTTGGGGTTCCAGATGTTGCTGTGATTTCACTTGTTTGTCGTAGACCAATAACTCTTCATTCTTAGTTTTTTTGTGTGGACCAAGGTCTGAAAATTTCAAATGGTGTTTATTCTGGGGTTCCGGATGCTGAAAGAGAACAGAATATTGCACATTCTTTTCATTTTGGGGTCCCAGTTGTTGGCGGGGATCTGAATGTTTTATCTGTCGTTCAGGTTGAGGTTCCAGATATTGACCAAGGTCTGAATGTTTCGCCTGATGTTCATTTCGAGGGTCCAGACGTTGCTGCGATTTTACATGTTTGTCGTAGACCAGTACCTCTTCATTCTCAGTTTTTATGTGTCGAGTGAAGTCTGAAAATGTCAGGTGTTTATTCTGGGGTTCCAGCCGTTGATAGAGGACAGAATGTGGCACATTTTTTTCATGTTGGGGTTCCAGATGTTCTGAATGTTTAATCTGTTGTTCATGTCGGGGTTCCGGATGCTGCTGTGATTTCACATGTTTGTCACAAGCCAATACCTCTTCATTCTCAGTTTTTATGTGCGGACTGAGGTCTGAACATTTCAGCTGGTGTTCTTTCTGGGGTTCCAGATGTTGATGGAGATTTGAATGTTTCACCTGTTCATTTCGGGGTTCTGGATGTTTCTGTGATTTCATGTGTTTGTCGTAGACTAATACCTCTTCATTCTCAGTTTTTACGTGAGGAGCCAAGTCTGAAAATTTCAAATGGTGCTTATTCTGGGGTTCTGGATGTTGAAAGAGGACAGGCTGTGGTACATTTTTTTCATTTTGGGGTTCCAGATGTTGACGGGGATCTGAATGTTTTATTTGCCGTTCAAGTCGAGGTTCCAGATGTTGACGGAGGTCTGAATGTTTCACCTGTTTTTCATTTTGGGGTTCTGTATGTTGCTGTGACTTCATATGTTTGTCGTAGACCAATACCTCTTTGTTCTCAGTTTTTACATGAGGACCAAGGTCTGAACATTTTAGCTGGTGTTTTTTCTGGGGTTCCAGGTGTTGAAGGAGGTCCGAATGCTTCCCCTGTTGTTCATTTCGGGATTCCGGATGTTTCTGTGATTTTAGGCGTTTGTCATAGATTAATGCCTCTTCGTTCTCTTTTTTTATGTGCGGGCCAAGGTCTGAAAACTTCAGATGGGGTTCTTTCTGGGGTACTGGATGTTGATGGAGGTCTGAATGTTTCATCTGTTCTTCATGTCGGGGTTCCAGATGTTGACGGAGGTCTGAAAGTTTCACCTGTTGTTCATTTATGGGTTCCAGATGTTGCACTGATTTCACGGGTTTCTGGTAGACTAATACCTCTTCGTTTTCAGTTTTTATGCGAGGCCAGAGGTCTGCAAATTTTAGCTGGCATTTATTCTGAAGCTCCGGATATGGAAAAAGATCTGACTGTTTCACCTGTGGTTCATTTCGGTGTTCTAGTTGTTGACGGAGGTCTGATCGTGTCCCCTGTGGTTCATTTCGGTGTTCTAGTTGTTGACGGAGGTCTGATCGTGTCCCCTGTGGTTCATTTCGGTGTTCTAGTTGTTGACGGAGGTCTGAACGTGTCACCTGTGGGTCAGTAAGGGGCTTTGGAGGTTGTGCTGATTTCATGTGTTTATCATAGACAATTGCCCTTTCGTTCTCAGTTCTTGTGTACGGGCCAAGGTCTGAATTTCTTAGCGGGTGCTCATTTTGGGGTTTCAGATGTTGATGGAGGTCTGAATATTTCACCTGGTGTTCTATTCGGGGTTCTGGATATTGCAATGATTTCACAGGTTTGTCATAGACGAATACTCCTTTATTTTCAGTAATTATGGGTTGACCATAGTCTGAAAATCTTAGTGAGTGCTTATTTTGAGGTTCCAGATGTTGATGGAAGACCGAATATTCCATCTGTCGCTCCATTTGGGGTTCCAAGTGTTGCGATGATTTCATGCGTTCGTCATAGACGAATACCTTTTCATTCTTACTTTTTGGGTGTGAAAATCTTAGCGGGTACTCATTTTGGGGTTCCAGATATTGATGGAGGTCTGAATGCTCCACCTGTCGTTTATTTAGGGGTTCCAGGTGTTGCCAGGGTTCTGAATGTTCCACCTGTCGTTTATTTTGGGGTTCCAGTTGTTGATGGAAGTCTGAATAATTCGCCTGTCTTTTATTTTGGGATTCTGAGTATTGCCAGGGTTCAGAATATTTCAGATGGTGTTCGTTCCGGGGCTTCGGATGCTGGCACAGCTCTAAACTTTTAAGTTGGTGCCCCGTGTGGGGTTCCTGCCACGAACGAATGTCCATCAAGTCTTCAGGCTCAGATTTTATCGGTTGAGCAATATGTGAATATGTCAACCTTGGTTCACCCAGAGGTTCCATGTGTTGAGTGGTGTCCAAAGAACTGAGCTCACCATAATTGTCCCCGTATTGACTAGCTGGATCTATAATGTCTTGTTTGTTATCCGTCAATGGAAAGTGCATTCGCTTGTGGCGGTTCAGAGTAGAAGAGTCATTGAACCTCTTGCCGCAGATGGAGCACTGGAAGGGTTTCTCTCCGGTGTGAACTCTGATGTGCCTCCGAAGCTTGGCATGTTCAACAAAGCCCCTACTGCAAATGTGACATTGGTAGGGGCGTTCTCCGGTGTGCCTCCGCATGTGAATAATCAGAGAGGATTTCCGAGGGAAGCCTTTTTCGCACACCGAGCACTGGAAAGGTTTCTGGCCATTGTGAGATTCCTGATGCGCGAGGAGCATGCACCGGTAGATAAAGCTTTTACCGCAGTCGGGGCAATGGTGAGGTTTATTTCCAGAATGTGTTTTCTGGTGAGTGAGCAGCTTAGAGGGATACAAGAAGGACTTTCCACAGTCCTGGCAGACGTGTGGCTTCTGTCCACAGTGAGTCTTCTGGTGGACGAGAAGGTTGGATTGGTGAGTGAAGTGCTTGTTGCAGTTGGCGCATGAGTAAGACTTGGGCTTGGTGTGAGTTTTCCGGTGGGTGACCAGCTTAGATGGGTAAGTAAAGGATTTGTCACAGTCTGGGCACTTGTAAGGTTTCATCCCGCCATGAATGATGAAATGGCGAACCAGAAATTTCCACACGTCAAAAGTTTCACCACAACTGGCGCAGATATAGAGTTTTTCTCCGGAGTCTGGTTCCTCTGTGATGGGTTTGTTGGCGTCTTTAGTTTCGGGGGAGTCTTTTGGCTCTGGGCTCTTCCCTAGCTCGTGGTGCCCTTCCAACTCAGGATGTTCTGGTGGTGGGCATTCAGCTTGATTGTTGCACTTGGCTGGCTCACTACTTTCCATGGGCTTGTGGAGCTCCTCTCCCTTACTGGTCTCAGCTTGCGTGGGGCATACAACTGACGCATGGCACGCCACTGGTTTATGGCATGTATCCGGCTCACTGCACTCTGGCAGCTGAGTGCACACTGCTGGCTCACTGCACTCCACTGGCTGAGGGCACACAGTCTGCTCAATTAACACCACTGGCTGAAGGCAGGGACTTATTCCATCAGTTGGCTTACTTAGCACCACTGGCTGAAGGCAGGGACTTACAGGAGGTTCACTGCACTCCATTGGCTCACAGCATGGACTTATAGGCAGCTCACTGCACTCCATTGGCTGAGGGCACACAGACGACTCAATTAATGCCACTGGCTGAGGGCAGGGACTTATTCCTTCAGTTGGCTTACTTAGCATCACTGTCTGTGGGCAGGGACTTACAGGAGGTTCACTGCACTCCATTGGCTCACAGCATGGACTTACAGGTGGCTCACTGCACCCCATTGATTGAAGGCACCCCACTGGTTGAGGGTTGATAGTTACTTCACTGCTCTCCATTGGTTGAGGGCACACCACTGGTTGAGGGTTGATAGCTACTTCACTGTGCTCCATTGGCTGAGGGCACACCACTGGTTGAGGGTTGATAGTTACTTCACTGCGCTCCATTGGCTGAGGGCACACCACTGGTTGAGGGCTGACCGTTGGTTCGCTGCACGCCACTGGCTTACGCTTCACAGCTGGGCCAGCACGCTTCATTGCCTTACAGGGCTTAGTTGGTTCATGGCACTCCTCTGAGACATTCTCCGCAGTAATGCTCTGGTTACAAGGCTCTCCCATTTTTAGACCGTGCAGCTGTAAGGTGAAATCAGTGAGGATGTCCAGGGTGGACTTGGATTGGATTTGCATATTTTGAATCCTAACTTCTTTGGGTTTCTCGGTAGCGTTTTGCGCCGCGCGAGTCCCGATGCCGACCAGAGACTGCAGCGAAGTTTTTTCTGTGAAAACCAAGAGAAAAAAAATATATAGTTAGATTATAAATACGGAAAGTGACCCTAACAATCTGTATGACTTAAATGTATAAGTTTAAGCCCCACAAAAAGTTTTAACCTGCCCAAAAGTTTTCAAATCCCTGCCCCACCTCAGTACGTTCCCCCGTGAAGACCTCAGATGAAGCAGGGACCCCTTTTCTCCCAATGCTCAGATCTCTATCATTCCAATGTTTCCATTTATTTCTCAGCAGGATGCCTGTGCTGCAGTGCAATGGTGCCCCAACAGGTTCTATATATATATATATATATATACACACACACCTATATATATATATATATATATATATATATATATATATATATATATATATATATATATATATATATATATAGCCATTGCAAGCTTTGGGTGCCTGCTAACCATAATTGGTGACATCCTAGGAAGACGAGGAGGAGAGAAGGAAGGAAGACAAGAGAAGAGAAGAATGATAAGGAGAAAAGAAGGAAAACAAAGAGCAGAGCAGGAAGACAAGGAAAAGAGAAGGAAGACAATAAGAAGAGAAGGAAGAAGGGAGTAGAGAAGGAAGACAAGGAGAAGAGAAGGAAGACAAGGAGAAGAGAAGGAAGACAAGGAGAAGAGAAGGAAGACAAGGAGAAGAGAAGGAAGACAAGGAGAAGAGAAGGATGATAAGGAGAAGAGAAGGATGATAAGGAGAAGATAAGGAAGAAGGGAGGAGAGAAGGCAAGAGGGGAGAAGGATGATAAGGAGGAGAGAAGAAAGACAAGAGGAGAGAAGAAAGATGGGAGGAGAGAGGGGAGACAAGAGAAGAGAAGGAACGAAGACAAGGAGAAGAGAAGTAAGACAAAGAAAAGTAGAAAGATAAGAAAAGAGAAGAAAATGGGAGAAGAGAATGAAGACAAGAGGAGAAAATGACAGATGTGAGAAGAGAAGGAGGAGAGAAGGAAGAAAAGGAGAAGAGAAGGAAGACAAGGAGAAGAGAAGGAAAACCAGGAGAAGAGAAGGATGACAAGGATAAGAGAAGGAAGAAGGGAGGAGAGAAGGAAGACAAGAAGAAGAGAAGAAAGACAAGGAGAAGAGAAGGATGAAGGGATGAGAGCACATTACTCCAACCATACACTTGGGTGAGTTGGGATTATTTTTATACACAATGAAGACAAGGATAAAAGAAAGGAGACAAGGAGAAGAGAAGGAAGACAATGAGAAGAGAAGAGAGACAAGGAGAAGAGAAGGAAGACAAGGAGAAAAGAAAGAAGACAAGGAGAAGAGAAGGAAGACAAGGAGAAGAGAAGAGAGACAAGGAGAAGAGAAGAGAGACAAGAAGAAGAGAGACAAGGAGAAAAGAAGGCAGAAAAGGAGAAAAGAAGGAAGACAAGGAGAAGAGAAGAGAGACAAGAAGAAGAGAAGAGAGACAAGGAGAAAAGAAGGGAGACAAGAAGAGAAGGGAGACAAGGAGAAAAGAAGGGAGACAAGGAGAACAGAAGGAAGACAAGGAGAAGAGAAGGGAGACAAGGAAAAGAGAAGAGAGACATGGAGAAGAGAAGAGAGACAAGGAGGAGAGAAAGGAGAAAAGGAGAAGAGAAGAGAGACAAGGAGGAGAGAATGAAAACAAGGAGAAGAGAAGAGAGACAAGGAGAAGAGAAGAGAGACAAGGAGAAGAGAAGAGAGACAAGGAGAAGAGAAGAGAGACAATGGGGAGAGAAGGAAAACAAGCAGAAGAGAAGGAAGAAGGGAGGAGAGAAGGAAGACAAGGAAAACAAGTAGAAGAGAAGGAAGGAAGACAAGAGAAGAGAAGGATGATAAGGACGATAAGGGGAGAAGGATGATAAGGAGGAGAGAATAAATATGGGAGGAGAGAGGGGAGACAAGAGAAGAGAAGGGAGACAAGGAGAAGAGAAAGAAGACAAGGAGAAGATAAAGAAGAAGGGAGGAGAGAAGGAAGACAAGGAGAAGAGAAGGGAGACAAGAAGAGAAGAGAGATAAGGAGAAGAGAAGAGAGACAAGGAGAAGAGAAAGGAGACAAGGAGAATATAAAGAAGAAGGGAGAAGAGAAGGGAGACAGGGAGAAGTGAAGAGAGACAAGGAGAAGAGAAGGGAGACAAGGAGAAGAGAAAGAAGACAAGGAGAAGAGAAGGAAAACAAAGAGAAGAGAAGGGAGACAATGAGAAGAGAAAGAAGAAACGGAGAAGAGAAGGAAGGAGAGAAGGGAGACAAGGAGTAGAGAAGGAAGACAAGGAAAAGAGAAGGAAGACAAGGAGAAGAGCAAGGAGACAAGGAGAAGAGAAAGAAGACAAGGAGACGAGAAGGAAAACAAGGAGAAGAGAAGGGAGACAAGAAGAGAAGAGAGACAAGAAGAGAAGAGAGACAAGAAGAGAAGAGAGACAAGAAGAGAAGAGAGATAAGGAGAAGAGAAGGGAGACAAGGAGAAGAGAAAGGAGACAAGGAGAAGATAAGGAAGAAGGGAGAAGAGAAGGGAGACAGGGAGAAGTGAAGAGAGACAAGGAGAAGAGAAAGAAGACAGAGAAGAGAAGGAAAACAAAGAGAAGAGAAGGGAGACAATGAGAAGAGAAAGAAGAAATGGAGAAGAGAAGGAAGGAGAGAAGGAAGACAAGGAGAAGAGAAGGAAGACAAGAAGAAGAGAAGGAAGAAGGGAGGAGAGAAGGAAGACAAGGAGAAGAGAAGGGAGACAAGGAGAAGAGAAGGAAGAAGGACGGAGAGGAGGAGGAGAGCACATTACACCAACCATGCACTTGGGCGAGTTGGGATTGTTTTTATACACAATGAAGACAAGGAGAAGAGGAGGAAGACAAGAGGAGAGAAGGAAAACAAGGAGAAGAGAAGAGAGACAAGGAGAAGAGAAGAGAGACAAGGATAAGAGATGGAAGAAGGGAGGAGAGAAGGAAGACAAGGAAAAGAGAAGTGAGACAAGGAGAAGAGAAGGAAGACAAGAAGAGCAAGAAGACAAGGAGAAGAGCAAGAAGACAAGGAGAAGAGCAAGAAGACAAGGAGAAGAGAAAGAAGACAAGGAGAAGAGAAGGAAGACAAGGAGAAGAGAAGGAAGACAAGGAGAAGAGAAGGAAGACAAGAAGAGAAGGGAGACAAGGAGAAGAGAAGGGAGACAAGGAGAAGAGAAGAGAGACAAGGAGAAGAGAAGAGAGACAAGGATAAGAGATGGAAGAAGGGAGGAGAGAAGGAAGACAAGGAAAAGAGAAGTGAGACAAGGAGAAGAGAAGGAAGACAAGGAGAAGAACAAGAAGACAAGGAGAAGAGAAAGAAGACAAGGAGAAGAGAAGGAAGACAAGGAGAAGAGAAGGAAGACAAGAAGAGAAGGGAGACAAGGAGAAGAGAAAGAAGACAAGGAGAAGAAAATGAAGACAAGGAGAAGAGAAAAAAGACAATAAGAAGAGAAGGAAGAAGGGAGTAGAGAAGGAAGACAAGGAAAAGAGAAGGAAGACAAGGAGAAGAGCAAGGAGACAAGGAGAAGAGAAAGAAGACAAGGAGACGAGAAGGAAAACAAGGAGAAGAGAAGGAAGACAAGGAGAAGAGAAGGACGAAGGGAGGAGAGCACATTACACCAACCATACACTTGGACGAGTTGGAATTGTTTTTATACACAATGAAGACAAGGAGAAGAGAAATGAGACAAGGAGAAGAGAAGGAAGACAAGGAGAAGAGCAAGAAGACAAGGAGAAGAGAAGGGAGACAAGGAGATGAGAAAGAAGAAGGGGAGAGAAGGGAGACAAGGAGAAGAGAAGGAAGACAAGGAGAAGAGAAGGTAGAAAGGAGAAGAGAAGGGAGACAAGGAAAAGAGAAGTTAGACAAGGAGAAGAGAATGAAGACAATGAGAAGAGAAGGAAGAAGGGAGGAGAGAAGGAAGACAAGGAAAAGAGAAGTGAGACAAGGAGAAGAGCAAGAAGACAACAAGAAGAAGAGAAGGACGAAGGGAGTAGAGCACATAACACCAACCATACACTTGGACAAGTTGGGATTGTTTTTATACACAATGAAGACAAGGAGAAGAGAAGAAAGATGGGAGGAGATAAGGAAGACAAGAGAAGGAAAGGGAGTCAAGGAGAAGAGAATGAAGACAAGAGGAGAGAAGGAAAACAAGGAGACGTGAAGAAAGACAAGGAGAAAAAAAAGAAGAAGGGAGGAGAGAAGGGAGACAAGGAGAGGAGAAGAGAGACAATGAAAAGAGAGGGGAGACAACGAGAAGAGAAGGGAGACAAGGAGAAGAGAAGGGAGACAAGGAGAAGAGAAGGGAGACAAGGAGAAAATAAAGAAGACAAGGAGAAGAGAAAGAAGACAAGGAGAAAAAAAGGAAAACAAGGAGAAGAGAAGGGAGACAATGAGAAGAGAAAGAAAAGGAGAAGAGAATGAAGGAGAGAAGAAAGACAAGGAGAAGAGAAGGAAAACAAGGAGAAGAGAAGGAAGAAGGGATGAGAGCACATTACACCAACCATACACTTGGGTGAGTTGGGATTATTTTTATAAACAATGAAGACAAGGAGATAATAAGGGAGACAAGGAGAAGAGAAGGAAAAAAAGGAGAAGAGAAAGAAGACAAGGAGAAGAGAAGGAAGAAGGGAGGAGAGAAGGAAGACAAAGAGAAGAGAAGGAAGAAGGGAGGAGAGAAGGAAGACAAGGAGAAGAGAAGGAAGAAGGGAGGAGAGAAGGAAGAAGGGAGGAGAGAAGGAAGACGGGAGGAGAGAAGGAAGACAAGGAGAAGAGAAGGAAGAAGGGAGGAGAGAAGGAAGACAAGGAGAAGAGAAGGAAGACAAGGAGATGAGAAGGAAGAAGGGAGGAGAGAAGGAGGACAAGGAGAAGAGAAGGAAGACAAGGAGAAGAGAAGGAAGAAGGGAGGAGAGAAGGAAGAAGGGAGGAGAGAAGGAGGACAAGGAGAAGAGAAGGAAGACAAGGAGAAGAGAAGGAAGAAGGGAGGAGAGAAGGAAGACAAGGAGAAGAGAAGGAAGACAAGGAGATGAGAAGCAAGAAGGGAGGAGAGAAGGAGGACAAGGAGAAGAGAAGGAAGAAGGGAGGAGAGAAGGAAGAAGGGAGGAGAGAAGGAGGACAAGGAGAAGAGAAGGAAGACAAGGAGAAGAGAAGGAAGAAGGGAGGAGAGAAGGAAGACAAGGAGATGAGAAGGAAGAAGGGAGGAGAGAAGGAAGACAAGGAGAAGAGAAGGAAGAAGGGAGGAGAGAAGGAAGAAGGGAGGAGAGAAGGAGGACAAGGAGAAGAGAAGGAAGACAAGGAGAAGAGAAGGAAGAAGGGAGGAGAGAAGGAAGACAAGGAGGAGAGAAGGAAGAAGGGAGGAGAGAAGGAAGACAAGGAGAAGAGAAGGAAGAAGGGAGGAGAGAAGGAAGAAGGGAGGAGAGAAGGAGGACAAGGAGAAGAGAAGGAAGACAAGGAGAAGAGAAGGGAGGAGAGAAGGAAGACAAGGAGGAGAGAAGGAAGAAGGGAGGAGAGAAGGAGGACAAGGAGAAGAAAAGGAAGAAGGGAGGAGAGAAGGAAGAAGGGAGAGAAGGAGGACAAGGAGAAGAGAAGGAAGACAAGGAGAAGAGAAGGAAGACAAGGAGAAGAGAAGGAAGAAGGGAGGAGAGAAGGAAGACAAGGAGGAGAGAAGGAAGAAGGGAGAAGAGAAGGAAGACAAGGAGAAGAGAAGGAAGACAAGGAGGAGAGAAGGAAGACAAGGAGGAGAGAAGGAAGAAGGGAGGAGAGAAGGAAGACAAGGAGGAGAGAAGGAAGAAGGGAGGAGAGAAGGAAGACAAGAAGAGAAGGAAAAAAAGGATAAGAGAAGGGAGACAAGGAGAAGAGAAGGAAGAAGGACGGAGAGGAGAGCACATTACACCAACCATACACTTGGGTGAGTTGGGATTGTTTTTATACACAATGAAGATTATAAAGCAGAGCAGATCCCACACAGATCTCTCCCGGATCTGCCTGTCTGTGGCGGTCTGTAGAGGCCAAGCTGAGTGACCAATAATGGACATAAAGAGGAGGAAGGTTCCCCAGAGCCCCCGGAGATACCAGCAGACCAATAGAAGATGAGAAGTGGTATTTGTCTTACCGGTGGGGGGCCCTCTGGTCTCCTTCCTGGAGGTGGGGTTGGTCACGTACTCCCCATACAGGACGCTCCCCATCAGGATCTTCAGGATGATTTCTGGTCTCACTGCAGTCGGATCTACGGGAGGATTATAACAGCTGAGCAGTAGACGTGTCCCCTTCATAGATAAGAATGATCCCCATCTACCCCTCACCCAGCCATGCCCCACACAGAATATTTATTTACACATGTTATAGGGCGAGCTCTTCAGTGAGCCATGGAGTCTTCTTTTAGTGCATGCAGTATCCATTCACAGAAGTGTAATGCTCCTCCCCCACCGATGACATCACACCTGGATCTGTCTTCTGGTCCTTCCTCTAGAGTTTAGTGGGAGGGGCCAGTAGGCTCCAATGAACATCCAGCACCCTGACTTCAGCATTATATTTTTTTAAAAAACCATCCCCGGCATCCTTGACATGCTCCTCCCTGCTGACCACCGAGTGCTGCAGACTTGAGCTGTGCAATCTGCCGATCTCTCTATTGGTGTACAATCTGCCGATCTCTCTATCTGTGCAATCTGCCGATCTCTCTATCAGTGTACAATCTGCCGATCTCTCTATTGGTGTACAATCTGCCGATCTCTCTATTGGTGTACAATCTGCCGATCTCTCTATTGGTGTGCAATCTGCTGATCTCTCTATTGGTGTACAATCTGCCGATCTCTCTATTGGTGTGCAATCTGCCGATCTCTCTATTGGTGTACAATCTGCCGATCTCTCTATTGGTGTACAATCTGCCGATCTCTCTATTGGTGTACAATCTGCCGATCTCTCTATCAGTGTACAATCTGCCGATCTCTCTATCAGTGTACAATCTGCCGATCTCTCTATTGGTGTACAATCTGCCGATCTCTCTATTGGTGTACAATCTGCCGATCTCTCTATTGGTGTACAATCTGCCGATCTCTCTATTGGTGTGCAATCTGCTGATCTCTCTATTGGTGTACAATCTGCCGATCTCTCTATCAGTGTACAATCTGCCGATCTCTCTATTGGTGTACAATCTGCCGATCTCTCTATTGGTGTACAATCTGCCGATCTCTCTATTGGTGTGCAATCTGCTGATCTCTCTATTGGTGTACAATCTGCCGATCTCTCTATTGGTGTACAATCTGCCGATCTCTCTATCAGTGTACAATCTGCCGATCTCTCTATTGGTGTACAATCTGCCGATCTCTCTATTGGTGTACAATCTGCCAATCTCTCTATCTGTGCAATCTGCCGATCTCTCTATCAGTGTACAATCTGCCGATCTCTCTATTGGTGTACAATCTGCCGATCTCTCTATTGGTGTACAATCTGCCGATCTCTCTATTGGTGTACAATCTGCCGATCTCTCTATTGGTGTACAATCTGCCGATCTCTCTATCAGTGTACAATCTGCCAATCTCTCTATCTGTGCAATCTGCCGATCTCTCTATCAGTGTACAATCTGCCGATCTCTCTATTGGTGTACAATCTGCCGATCTCTCTATTGGTGTACAATCTGCCGATCTCTCTATTGGTGTGCAATCTGCTGATCTCTCTATTGGTGTACAATCTGCCGATCTCTCTATTGGTGTACAATCTGCCGATCTCTCTATCAGTGTACAATCTGCCGATCTCTCTATTGGTGTACAATCTGCCGATCTCTCTATTGGTGTACAATCTGCCGATCTCTCTATTGGTGTACAATCTGCCGATCTCTCTATTGGTGTGCAATCTGCCGATCTCTCTATTGGTGTGCAATCTGCCGATCTCTCTATTGGTGTACAATCTGCCGATCTCTCTATTGGTGTACAATCTGCCGATCTCTCTATTGGTGTACAATCTGCCGATCTCTCTATTGGTGTACAATCTGCCGATCTCTCTATTGGTGTACAATCTGCCGATCTCTCTATTGGTGTACAATCTGCCGATCTCTCTATTGGTGTGCAATCTGCTGATCTCTCTATTGGTGTACAATCTGCCGATCTCTCTATCAGTGTACAATCTGCCAATCTCTCTATCTGTGCAATCTGCCGATCTCTCTATCAGTGTACAATCTGCCAATCTCTCTATCTGTGCAATCTGCCGATCTCTCTATCAGTGTACAATCTGCCGATCTCTCTATCAGTGTACAATCTGCCGATCTCTCTATCAGTGTACAATCTGCTGATCTCTCTATTGGTGTACAATCTGCCGATCTCTCTATTGGTGTGCAATCTGCCAATCTCTCTATCTGTGCAATCTGCCGATCTCTCTATCAGTGTACAATCTGCCGATCTCTCTATCAGTGTACAATCTGCCGATCTCTCTATCAGTGTACAATCTGCCGATCTCTCTATTGGTGTACAATCTGCCGATCTCTCTATCAGTGTACAATCTGCTGATCTCTCTATTATTGTACAATCTGCCGATCTCTCTATTGGTGTGCAATCTGCTGATCTCTCTATTGGTGTACAATCTGCCGATCTCTCTATTGGTGTGCAATCTGCCAATCTCTCTATCTGTGCAATCTGCCGATCTCTCTATCAGTGTACAATCTGCCGATCTCTCTATTGGTGTGCAATCTGCCAATCTCTCTATCTGTGCAATCTGCCGATCTCTCTATCAGTGTACAATCTGCCGATCTCTCTATCAGTGTACAATCTGCCGATCTCTCTATCAGTGTACAATCTGCCGATCTCTCTATCAGTGTACAATCTGCTGATCTCTCTATCAGTGTACAATCTGCCGATCTCTCTATCAGTGTACAATCTGCTGATCTCTCTATCAGTGTACAATCTGCCGATCTCTCTATCAGTGTACAATCTGCTGATCTCTCTATCAGTGTACAATCTGCCGATCTCTCTATCAGTGTACAATCTGCCGATCTCTCTATCAGTGTACAATCTGCTGATCTCTCTATCAGTGTACAATCTGCCGATCTCTCTATCAGTGTACAATCTGCTGATCTCTCTATCAGTGTACAATCTGCTGATCTCTCTATTATTGTACAATCTGCCGATCTCTCTATTGGTGTACAATCTGCCGATCTCTCTATTGGTGTACAATCTGCTGATCTCTCTATCAGTGTACAATCTGCCGATCTCTCTATTGGTGTACAATCTGCCGATCTCTCTATTGGTGTACAATCTGCTGATCTCTCTATCAGTGTACAATCTGCTGATCTCTCTATCAGTGTACAATCTGCCGATCTCTCTATCAGTGTACAATCTGCCGATCTCTCTATTGGTGTACAATCTGCCGATCTCTCTATTGGTGTACAATCTGCTGATCTCTCTATCAGTGTACAATCTGCTGATCTCTCTATCAGTGTACAATCTGCCGATCTCTCTATTGGTGTACAATCTGCCGATCTCTCTATTGGTGTACAATCTGCCGATCTCTCTATTGGTGTGCAATCTGCCAATCTCTCTATCTGTGCAATCTGCTGATCTCTCTATTGGTGTACAATCTGCCGATCTCTCTATTGGTGTGCAATCTGCTGATCTCTCTATTGGTGTACAATCTGCCGATCTCTCTATTGGTGTGCAATCTGCCAATCTCTCTATCTGTGCAATCTGCCGATCTCTCTATCAGTGTACAATCTGCCGATCTCTCTATCAGTGTACAATCTGCCGATCTCTCTATCAGTGTACAATCTGCTGATCTCTCTATTATTGTACAATCTGCCGATCTCTCTATTGGTGTGCAATCTGCCGATCTCTCTATTGGTGTACAATCTGCCGATCTCTCTATTGGTGTACAATCTGCCGATCTCTCTATTGGTGTACAATCTGCCGATCTCTCTATTGGTGTACAATCTGCCGATCTCTCTATTGGTGTACAATCTGCCGATCTCTCTATTGGTGTACAATCTGCCGATCTCTCTATTGGTGTGCAATCTGCTGATCTCTCTATTGGTGTACAATCTGCCGATCTCTCTATCAGTGTACAATCTGCCAATCTCTCTATCTGTGCAATCTGCCGATCTCTCTATCAGTGTACAATCTGCCGATCTCTCTATTGGTGTACAATCTGCCGATCTCTCTATTGGTGTACAATCTGCCGATCTCTCTATTGGTGTACAATCTGCCGATCTCTCTATTGGTGTGCAATCTGCCAATCTCTCTATCTGTGCAATCTGCCGATCTCTCTATCAGTGTACAATCTGCCGATCTCTCTATCAGTGTACAATCTGCCGATCTCTCTATCAGTGTACAATCTGCCGATCTCTCTATCAGTGTACAATCTGCTGATCTCTCTATTATTGTACAATCTGCCGATCTCTCTATTGGTGTGCAATCTGCTGATCTCTCTATTGGTGTACAATCTGCCGATCTCTCTATTGGTGTACAATCTGCCGATCTCTCTATTGGTGTGCAATCTGCCGATCTCTCTATTGGTGTGCAATCTGCCAATCTCTCTATCTGTGCAATCTGCCGATCTCTCTATCAGTGTACAATCTGCCGATCTCTCTATCAGTGTACAATCTGCCGATCTCTCTATCAGTGTACAATCTGCCGATCTCTCTATCAGTGTACAATCTGCTGATCTCTCTATCAGTGTACAATCTGCTGATCTCTCTATTATTGTACAATCTGCCGATCTCTCTATCAGTGTACAATCTGCCGATCTCTCTATTGGTGTACAATCTGCCGATCTCTCTATTGGTGTACAATCTGCCGATCTCTCTATCAGTGTACAATCTGCTGATCTCTCTATCAGTGTACAATCTGCCGATCTCTCTATCAGTGTACAATCTGCTGATCTCTCTATCAGTGTACAATCTGCTGATCTCTCTATTATTGTACAATCTGCCGATCTCTCTATTGGTGTACAATCTGCCGATCTCTCTATTGGTGTACAATCTGCCGATCTCTCTATCAGTGTACAATCTGCTGATCTCTCTATCAGTGTACAATCTGCTGATCTCTCTATCAGTGTACAATCTGCCGATCTCTCTATCAGTGTACAATCTGCCGATCTCTCTATTGGTGTACAATCTGCCGATCTCTCTATTGGCGTACAATCTGCCGATCTCTCTATCAGTGTACAATCTGCTGATCTCTCTATCAGTGTACAATCTGCTGATCTCTCTATCAGTGTACAATCTGCCGATCTCTCTATCAGTGTACAATCTGCCGATCTCTCTATTGGTGTACAATCTGCCGATCTCTCTATTGGTGTACAATCTGCCGATCTCTCTATTGGTGTACAATCTGCCGATCTCTCTATTGGTGTACAATCTGCCGATCTCTCTATTGGTGTACAATCTGCCGATCTCTCTATTGGTGTACAATCTGCCGATCTCTCTATTGGTGTACAATCTGCCGATCTCTCTATTGGTGTACAATCTGCCGATCTCTCTATTGGTGTGCAATCTGCCGATCTCTCTATTGGTGTGCAATCTGCCAATCTCTCTATCTGTGCAATCTGCCGATCTCTCTATCAGTGTACAATCTGCCGATCTCTCTATCAGTGTACAATCTGCCGATCTCTCTATCAGTGTACAATCTGCCGATCTCTCTATCAGTGTACAATCTGCTGATCTCTCTATTATTGTACAATCTGCCGATCTCTCTATTGGTGTACAATCTGCCGATCTCTCTATTGGTGTACAATCTGCCGATCTCTCTATTGGTGTACAATCTGCCGATCTCTCTATTGGTGTACAATCTGCCGATCTCTCTATTGGTGTACAATCTGCCGATCTCTCTATTGGTGTACAATCTGCCGATCTCTCTATTGGTGTGCAATCTGCTGATCTCTCTATTGGTGTACAATCTGCCGATCTCTCTATCTGTGCAATCTGCCGATCTCTCTATCAGTGTACAATCTGCCGATCTCTCTATTGGTGTGCAATCTGCTGATCTCTCTATTGGTGTACAATCTGCCGATCTCTCTATTGGTGTGCAATCTGCCAATCTCTCTATCTGTGCAATCTGCCGATCTCTCTATCAGTGTACAATCTGCCGATCTCTCTATCAGTGTACAATCTGCTGATCTCTCTATCAGTGTACAATCTGCCGATCTCTCTATCAGTGTACAATCTGCTGATCTCTCTATCAGTGTACAATCTGCTGATCTCTCTATTATTGTACAATCTGCCGATCTCTCTATTGGTGTACAATCTGCCGATCTCTCTATTGGTGTACAATCTGCCGATCTCTCTATTGGTGTACAATCTGCCGATCTCTCTATTGGTGTACAATCTGCTGATCTCTCTATCAGTGTACAATCTGCCGATCTCTCTATCAGTGTACAATCTGCCGATCTCTCTATTGGTGTACAATCTGCCGATCTCTCTATTGGCGTACAATCTGCCGATCTCTCTATCAGTGTACAATCTGCTGATCTCTCTATCAGTGTACAATCTGCCGATCTCTCTATCAGTGTACAATCTGCCGATCTCTCTATTGGTGTACAATCTGCCGATCTCTCTATTGGTGTACAATCTGCTGATCTCTCTATTGGTGTACAATCTGCCGATCTCTCTATTGGTGTACAATCTGCCGATCTCTCTATTGGCGTACAATCTGCCGATCTCTCTATCAGTGTACAATCTGCTGATCTCTCTATCAGTGTACAATCTGCCGATCTCTCTATCAGTGTACAATCTGCCGATCTCTCTATTGGTGTACAATCTGCTGATCTCTCTATCAGTGTACAATCTGCTGATCTCTCTATCAGTGTACAATCTGCTGATCTCTCTATCAGTGTACAATCTGCCGATCTCTCTATTGGTGTACAATCTGCCGATCTCTCTATTGGTGTACAATCTGCCGATCTCTCTATTGGTGTACAATCTGCCGATCTCTCTATTGGTGTACAATCTGCCGATCTCTCTATTGGTGTGCAATCTGCTGATCTCTCTATTGGTGTACAATCTGCCGATCTCTCTATTGGTGTGCAATCTGCCAATCTCTCTATCTGTGTACAATCTGCCGATCTCTCTATTGGTGTGCAATCTGCCAATCTCTCTATCAGTGTACAATCTGCCGATCTCTCTATCAGTGTACAATCTGCTGATCTCTCTATTATTGTACAATCTGCCGATCTCTCTATTGGTGTGCAATCTGCTGATCTCTCTATTGGTGTACAATCTGCCGATCTCTCTATTGGTGTGCAATCTGCTGATCTCTCTATTGGTGTGCAATCTGCCAATCTCTCTATCTGTGCAATCTGCCGATCTCTCTATCAGTGTACAATCTGCCGATCTCTCTATCAGTGTACAATCTGCTGATCTCTCTATCAGTGTACAATCTGCTGATCTCTCTATCAGTGTACAATCTGCTGATCTCTCTATTATTGTACAATCTGCCGATCTCTCTATTGGTGTACAATCTGCTGATCTCTCTATCAGTGTACAATCTGCTGATCTCTCTATTGGTGTACAATCTGCTGATCTCTCTATCAGTGTACAATCTGCTGATCTCTCTATTGGTGTACAATCTGCTGATCTCTCTATTGGTGTACAATCTGCCGATCTCTCTATCAGTGTACAATCTGCCGATCTCTCTATCAGTGTACAATCTGCCGATCTCTCTATCAGTGTACAATCTGCCGATCTCTCTATCAGTGTACAATCTGCCGATCTCTCTATTGGTGTACAATCTGCCGATCTCTCTATTGGTGTACAATCTGCTGATCTCTCTATCAGTGTACAATCTGCTGATCTCTCTATCAGTGTACAATCTGCTGATCTCTCTATTGGTGTACAATCTGCCGATCTCTCTATCAGTGTACAATCTGCCGATCTCTCTATTGGTGTACAATCTGCTGATCTCTCTATCAGTGTACAATCTGCTGATCTCTCTATCAGTGTACAATCTGCCGATCTCTCTATCAGTGTACAATCTGCTGATCTCTCTATCAGTGTACAATCTGCTGATCTCTCTATCAGTGTACAATCTGCCGATCTCTCTATTGGTGTACAATCTGCCGATCTCTCTATTGGTGTACAATCTGCCGATCTCTCTATTGGTGTACAATCTGCCGATCTCTCTATCAGTGTACAATCTGCCGATCTCTCTATCAGTGTACAATCTGCTGATCTCTCTATCAGTGTACAATCTGCTGATCTCTCTATCAGTGTACAATCTGCTGATCTCTCTATCAGTGTACAATCTGCCGATCTCTCTATTGGTGTACAATCTGCCGATCTCTCTATTGGTGTACAATCTGCCGATCTCTCTATTGGTGTACAATCTGCCGATCTCTCTATTGGTGTACAATCTGCCGATCTCTCTATTGGTGTGCAATCTGCTGATCTCTCTATTGGTGTACAATCTGCCGATCTCTCTATTGGTGTGCAATCTGCCAATCTCTCTATCTGTGTACAATCTGCCGATCTCTCTATTGGTGTGCAATCTGCCAATCTCTCTATCAGTGTACAATCTGCTGATCTCTCTATTATTGTACAATCTGCCGATCTCTCTATTGGTGTGCAATCTGCTGATCTCTCTATTGGTGTACAATCTGCCGATCTCTCTATTGGTGTGCAATCTGCTGATCTCTCTATTGGTGTGCAATCTGCCAATCTCTCTATCTGTGCAATCTGCCGATCTCTCTATCAGTGTACAATCTGCCGATCTCTCTATCAGTGTACAATCTGCTGATCTCTCTATCAGTGTACAATCTGCTGATCTCTCTATCAGTGTACAATCTGCTGATCTCTCTATTATTGTACAATCTGCCGATCTCTCTATTGGTGTACAATCTGCTGATCTCTCTATCAGTGTACAATCTGCTGATCTCTCTATTGGTGTACAATCTGCTGATCTCTCTATTGGTGTACAATCTGCCGATCTCTCTATCAGTGTACAATCTGCCGATCTCTCTATCAGTGTACAATCTGCCGATCTCTCTATTGGTGTGCAATCTGCTGATCTCTCTATTGGTGTACAATCTGCCGATCTCTCTATTGGTGTACAATCTGCCGATCTCTCTATCAGTGTACAATCTGCCGATCTCTCTATCAGTGTACAATCTGCCGATCTCTCTATTGGTGTACAATCTGCTGATCTCTCTATTGGTGTACAATCTGCCGATCTCTCTATCAGTGTACAATCTGCCGATCTCTCTATCAGTGTACAATCTGCCGATCTCTCTATTGGTGTACAATCTGCCGATCTCTCTATTGGTGTACAATCTGCTGATCTCTCTATCAGTGTACAATCTGCTGATCTCTCTATCAGTGTACAATCTGCTGATCTCTCTATTGGTGTACAATCTGCTGATCTCTCTATCAGTGTACAATCTGCTGATCTCTCTATTGGTGTACAATCTGCTGATCTCTCTATCAGTGTACAATCTGCCGATCTCTCTATTGGTGTACAATCTGCTGATCTCTCTATCAGTGTACAATCTGCTGATCTCTCTATCAGTGTACAATCTGCCGATCTCTCTATCAGTGTACAATCTGCTGATCTCTCTATCAGTGTACAATCTGCTGATCTCTCTATCAGTGTACAATCTGCCGATCTCTCTATTGGTGTACAATCTGCCGATCTCTCTATTGGTGTACAATCTGCTGATCTCTCTATCAGTGTACAATCTGCTGATCTCTCTATCAGTGTACAATCTGCTGATCTCTCTATCAGTGTACAATCTGCCGATCTCTCTATCAGTGTACAATCTGCCGATCTCTCTATTGGCGTACAATCTGCCGATCTCTCTATCAGTGTACAATCTGCTGATCTCTCTATCAGTGTACAATCTGCTGATCTCTCTATCAGTGTACAATCTGCCGATCTCTCTATCAGTGTACAATCTGCCGATCTCTCTATTGGTGTACAATCTGCCGATCTCTCTATTGGTGTACAATCTGCCGATCTCTCTATTGGTGTACAATCTGCCGATCTCTCTATTGGTGTACAATCTGCCGATCTCTCTATTGGTGTACAATCTGCCGATCTCTCTATTGGTGTGCAATCAAGCAACAGATCATCAGATTGCTCAGTCTGCAGCAGCCAGCAGGGAGGAGCATGCATGTCCAAAGGGATGCCGGTGGAGTGTTCTTTCACACAATGCTCAGGACAGGAGTCCAGTGACTGACAGCTCTATAGGTCACACATGAGAGCGCTAATTCTCCAGGACATGGAATCTCATTTAGATCTAAAGTTTATTCCGTTTAGATTGGTCCTTCTCTGGTTCCCCCCTCAGATATAAAACCTTTCCATTTTCATTACACATCTCATGGTGATCATCACCGGCTCTCTGTGCTTCTCCATGCAATCCAGGCAGATTAAGGCGGGTGAGGGGCGGTACAAAAGCTTCCTGAAAACATCACACTGCACCTATGGGAGGAGTTATGCAAAAATAAAAATGCCTTGATGGGTGGAGTCAGCCTGGAGGAGTGGGTGTTCTCAGGCGGGTTGTATTTGCATAGGTAACGCCCACAGGTGATGCTGAGGCTCCATGATTGGTAGAACTGGGAAATCCAGTAAATGAAAGGGGTGGAGCCAGGGACATTCAGGGGGATGGTAAGTGTACATAGAGTGGAATCACAGACACCTGAACCAGGTAAGTGACTACAGGACACAGAGGGGGAGGAGTCAGAGGAAGAAACCACAAAATAATGGACAACTCCATCCACACAGCTAACACACCGGCATAAGGATCCTAATTGTCCAATGGGATATGGAAACTACAGTCACATGACTGACACTGGAGATCCTTACCCTGTGTGGGAGCTGTGTGTACTCAGCCCCATCTCTGCTACAATCGTCTCTAGCTGTGACTACACCCTCCTCAATGTGTGTTCTCATTGGTCAGCTGTGACTACACCCTCCTCAATGTGTGTTCTCATTGGTCAGCTGTGAGTCCTCCCTCCTCAATGTGTGTTCTCATTGGTCAGCTGTGAGTCCTCCCTCCTCAATGCGTGTTCTCATTGGTCAGCTGTGAGTCCTCCCTCCTCAATGTGTGTTCTTATTGGTCGGCTATGAGTCCGTCCTCCTCAATATGTGTTCTCATTGGTCAGCTGTGAGTCCTCCCTCCTCAATGTGTGTTCTCATTGGTCAGTTGCGAGTCCTCCCTCCTCAATGTGTGTTCTCATTGGTCAGCTGTGAGTCTGTCCTCCTCAATGTGTGTTCTCATTGGTCAGCTGTGAGTCCGTCCTCCTCAATGTGTGTTCTCATTGGTCAGCTGTGACTACGCCCTCCTCAGTGTGCGTTTTCATTGGTCAGTCGTGAGTCAATCCTCTTCAGTGTGTGTTCTCATTGGTCAGCTCTGAGTCTGTCCTGCTCAATGTGTGTTCTCATTGGTCAGCTGTGACTACACCCTCCTCAATGTGAGTTTTCATTGGTCAGCTGTGACTACACCCTTCTCAAAGTGTGTTCTCATTGGTCAGCTGTGACAACACCCTCCTCAGTGTGTGTTCTCATTGGTCAGCTGTGAGTCCTCCCTCCTCCATGTGTGTTCTCATTGGTCAGCTGTGAGTCCTCCCTCCTCAATGTGTGTTCTTATTGGTCGGCTATGAGTCCTCCCTCCTCAATGTGTGTTCTTATTGGTCGGCTGTGAGTCCTCCCTCCTCAATGCGTGTTCTCATTGGTCAGCTGTGAGTCCTCCCTCCTCAATGTGTGTTCTTATTGGTCGGCTGTGAGTCCTCCCTCCTCAATGCGTGTTCTCATTGGTCAGCTGTGAGTCCTCCCTCCTCAACGTGTGTTCTTATTGGTCGGCTGTGAGTCCGTCCTCCTCAATGTGTGTTCTCATTGGTCAGCTGTGAGTCCTCCCTCCTCAATGTGTGTTCTTATTGGTCGGCTAGGAGTCCGTCCTCCTCAATGTGTGTTCTCATTGGTCAGCTGTGAGTCCGTCCTCCTCAATGTGTGTTCTCATTGGTCAACCGTGAGTCCGTCCTCCTCAATGTGTGTTCTCATTGGTCAGCTGTGACTACGCCCTCCTCAATGTGTGTTCTCATTGGTCAGCTGTGAGTCCGTCCTCCTCAATGTGAGTTCTCATTGGTCAGCTCTGACTATGCCCTCCTCAATGTGTGTTCTCATTGGTCAGCTGTGACTATGCCCTCCTCAATGTGTGTTCTCATTGGTCAGCTCTGACTATGCCCTCCTCAATGTGTGTTCTCATTGGTCAGCTGTGACTATGCCCTCCTCAATGTGTGTTCTCATTGGTCAGCTGTGACTGCACCCTCCTCAGTGTGCGTTTTCATTGGTCAGTCATGAGTCAATCCTCTTCAGTGTGTGTTTTCATTGGTCAGCTCTGAGTCTGTTCTGCTCAATGTGTGTTCTCATTGGTCAGCTGTGACTACACCCTCCTCAATGTGTGTTCTCACTGGTCAGCTGTGAGGCTGTCCTCCTCAATGTGTGTTCTCATTGGGCAGCTGTGAGTCCTCCCTCCTCCATGTGTGTTCTCATTGGTCAGCTGTGACTACACCCTCCTCAATGTGTGTTCTCATTGGTCAGCTGTGAGTCCTCCCTCCTCAATGTGTGTTCTTATTGGTCGGCTATGAGTCCGTCCTCCTCAATGCGTGTTCTCATTGGTCAGCTGTGAGTCCTCCCTCCTCAATGTGTGTTCTTATTGGTCGGCTATGAGTCCGTCCTCCTCAATGTGTGTTCTTATTGGTCAGCTGTGAGTACTCCCTCCTCAGTGTGTGTTCTCATTGGTCAGCTGTGAGTCTGTCCTCCTCAATGTGTGTTCTCATTGGTCAGCTGCGAGTCCTCCCTCCTCAATGTGTGTTCTCATTGGTCAACCGTGAGTCCGTCCTCCTTAATGTGTGTTCTCACTGGTCAGCTGTGAGTCCGTCCTCCTCAATGTGTGTTCTCATTGGTCAGCTGTGAGTCTGTCCTCCTCAATGTGTGTTCTCATTGGTCAGCTGTGACTATGCCCTCCTCAATGTGTGTTCTCATTGGTCAGCTGTGACTGCACCCTCCTCAGTGTGCGTTTTCATTGGTCAGCTGTGACTGCACCCTCCTCAATGTGTGTTCTCACTGGTCAGCTGGGAGGCTGTCCTCCTCAATGTGTGTTCTCATTGGTCAGCTGTGAGTCCTCCCTCCTCCATGTGTGTTCTCATTGGTCAGCTGTGAGTCCTCCCTCCTCAATGTGTGTTCTTATTGGTCGGCTGTGAGTCTGTCCTCCTCAATGTGTGTTCTCATTGGTCAGCTGTGAGTCCTCCCTCCTCAATGTGTGTTCTCATTGGTCAGCTGTGAGTCCTCCCTCCTCAATGTGTGTTCTTATTGGTCGGCTATGAGTCCGTCCTCCTCAATGTGTGTTCTCATTGGTCAGCTGTGAGTTCATCTGTAGTTCGGGTCTATATTCATAATTAATTTTAGTTACTGATTTACAAGAAACGTAGTAATAGTTTTATGTTGTTGTAATGAGAAGTAATCACTTCTATCTATACAACATGCTAAATGCACGAGACGTCCGCTTCATTATGCTGGGGGAAGTTGGGAACATTTGACCTTTTCTTTTCACCAGTTGTAGGTATCATTTTCCCTGCCACCTACAGTGCCTTGCAAAAGTATTCACCCCCCCCCCCCCGCCCCCCTGGGCATTTTTCATGTTTTGTTGCCTCACAACCTGGAATAATATGGATTGGTGGAGGATTTTCATTATTTAATTTTACAGAACACGCCCACAACTTGGAAGATTTTTTTTATTATAAAGCAAACAACAAATAGGACAAAATGACAGAAAGTCAATGTGAAAAACGATTCACCCCCCTAAAGTCAATACTTTGTAGGGCCGCCTTTTGCGGCTATCACAGCTCCAAGTCACTTTGGATAAGTCTCTGAGTCTTGCCACGTCTTACCACTGGGATTTTTGCCCCATTCCTCCTCCTTGTAAAACTGCTCCAGCTCCTTCCAGTTGGATGGTTTGCACTTGTGAACAGCAATCTTTAAGTCTGACCACAGATTTTCTATTGGATTGAGGTCTGGGCATTGACTAGGCCATTCCAACACATTTCCATGTTTCCCCTTAAACCACTCAAGTGTTGCTTTAGCAGTGTGTTTGGGGTCATTGTCCTGCTGGAAGGTGAACCTCCGTCCTCACCTCAAATCACACACAGAGTGCTACAGGTTTTGCTCAGGAATACCCCTGTATATCACCATCCATCTTTCCCTCAACTCCGACCAGTTTCCCAGTCCTGACTGCTGAAAAACATCCTCACAGCATGATGTGGCCACCACCATGTTTTACAGTGGGAATGGTAGTCTTTGTGCAATGTGATGGGTTGGCTCCATACATAGCGTTTTGTTTGTTGGCAAAAAAGTTCAATTTTAGTCTCATCAGACCAGATCACCTTCCTCCATACATCAGACCAGATCACCTTCCTCCATACATCAGACCAGATCACCTTCCTCCATACATCAGAGCAGATCACCTTCCTCCATACATCAGACCAGATCACCTTCCTCCATACATCAGAGCAGATCACCTTCCTCCATACATCAGAGCAGATCACCTTCCTCCATACATCAGAGCAGATCACCTTCCTCCATACATCAGAGCAGATCACCTTCCTCCATACATCAGAGCAGATCACCTTCCTCCGTACATCAGAGCAGATCACCTTCCTCCGTACATCAGAGCAGATCACCTTCCTCCATACATCAGAGCAGATCACCTTCCTCCGTACATCAGAGCAGATCACCTTCCTCCGTACATCAGAGCAGATCACCTTCCTCCGTACATCAGAGCAGATCACCTTCCTCCATACATCAGAGCAGATCACCTTCCTCCATACATCAGAGCAGATCACCTTCCTCCATACATCAGAGCAGATCACCTTCCTCCGTACATCAGAGCAGATCACCTTCCTCCATACATCAGAGCAGATCACCTTCCTCCATACATCAGACCAGATCACCTTCCTCCGTACATCAGAGCAGATCACCTTCCTCCGTACATCAGAGCAGATCACCTTCCTCCGTACATCAGAGCAGATCACCTTCCTCCGTACATCAGAGCAGATCACCTTCCTCCGTACATCAGAGCAGATCACCTTCCTCCGTACATCAGAGCAGATCACCTTCCTCCATACATCAGAGCAGATCACCTTCCTCCATACATCAGAGCAGATCACCTTCCTCCATACATCAGAGCAGATCACCTTCCTCCGTACATCAGAGCAGATCACCTTCCTCCATACATCAGAGCAGATCACCTTCCTCCATACATCAGACCAGATCACCTTCCTCCGTACATCAGAGCAGATCACCTTCCTCCGTACATCAGAGCAGATCACCTTCCTCCGTACATCAGAGCAGATCACCTTCCTCCGTACATCAGAGCAGATCACCTTCCTCCGTACATCAGAGCAGATCACCTTCCTCCGTACATCAGAGCAGATCACCTTCCTCCGTACATCAGAGCAGATCACCTTCCTCCACACATCAGACCAGATCACCTTCCTCCACACATCAGACCAGATCACCTTCCTCCACACATCAGACCAGATCACCTTCCTCCACACATCACACCAGATCACCTTCCTCCACACATCACACCAGATCACCTTCCTCCATACATCAGAGCAGATCACCTTCCTCCATACATCAGACCAGATCGCCTTCCTCCGTACATCAGACCAGATCGCCTTCCTCCATACATCAGATCAGATCGCCTTCCTCCGTACATCAGATCAGATCGCCTTCCTCCGTACATCAGACCAGATCGCCTTCCTCCATACATCAGACCAGAACACCTTCCTCCGTACATCAGGGCAGATCGCCTTCCTCCTTACATCAGACCAGATCACATTCCTCCGTACATCAGAGCAGATCGCCTTCCTCCGTACATCAGAGCAGATCGCCTTCCTCCGTACATCAGAGCAGATCGCCTTCCTCCGTACATCAGAGCAGATCACCTTCCTCCGTACATCAGAGCAGATCACCTTCCTCCGTACATCAGAGCAGATCACCTTCCTCCGTACATCAGAGCAGATCACCTTCCTCCGTACATCAGAGCAGATCACCTTCCTCCGTACATCAGAGCAGATCACCTTCCTCCGTACATCAGAGCAGATCACCTTCCTCCGTACATCAGAGCAGATCACCTTCCTCCGTACATCAGACCAGATCACCTGCCCCCGTACATCAGAGCAGATCACCTTCCTCCGTACATCAGAGCAGATCACCTTCCTCCATACATCAGACCAGATCACCTTCCCCCGTACATCAGACCAGATCACCTTCCCCCGTACATCAGACCAGATCACCTTCCCCCGTACATCAGAGCAGATCACCTTCCCCCGTACATCAGAGCAGATCACCTTCCCCCGTACATCAGAGCAGATCACCTTCCTCCGTACATCAGAGCAGATCACCTTCCTCCGTACATCAGAGCAGATCACCTTCCTCCGTACATCAGAGCAGATCACCTTCCTCCGTACATCAGAGCAGATCACCTTCCTCCGTACATCAGAGCAGATCACCTTCCTCCGTACATCAGAGCAGATCACCTTCCTCCGTACATCAGAGCAGATCACCTTCCTCCGTACATCAGACCAGATCACCTGCCCCCGTACATCAGAGCAGATCACCTTCCTCCGTACATCAGAGCAGATCACCTTCCTCCGTACATCAGACCAGATCACCTTCCCCCGTACATCAGAGCAGATCACCTTCCCCCGTACATCAGAGCAGATCACCTTCCTCCGTACATCAGAGCAGATCACCTTCCTCCGTACATCAGAGCAGATCACCTTCCTCCGTACATCAGAGCAGATCACCTTCCTCCGTACATCAGAGCAGATCACCTTCCTCCGTACATCAGAGCAGATCACCTTCCTCCGTACATCAGAGCAGATCACCTTCCTCCGTACATCAGACCAGATCACCTTCCTCCGTACATCAGAGCAGATCACCTTCCTCCGTACATCAGAGCAGATCACCTTCCTCCGTACATCAGAGCAGATCACCTTCCTCCGTACATCAGAGCAGATCACCTTCCTCCGTACATCAGAGCAGATCACCTTCCTCCGTACATCAGAGCAGATCACCTTCCTCCGTACATCAGACCAGATCACCTGCCCCCGTACATCAGAGCAGATCACCTTCCTCCGTACATCAGAGCAGATCACCTTCCTCCATACATCAGACCAGATCACCTTCCCCCGTACATCAGACCAGATCACCTTCCCCCGTACATCAGAGCAGATCACCTTCCCCCGTACATCAGAGCAGATCACCTTCCTCCGTACATCAGAGCAGATCACCTTCCTCCGTACATCAGAGCAGATCACCTTCCTCCGTACATCAGAGCAGATCACCTTCCTCCGTACATCAGAGCAGATCACCTTCCTCCGTACATCAGAGCAGATCACCTTCCTCCGTACATCAGAGCAGATCACCTTCCTCCGTACATCAGAGCAGATCACCTTCCTCCGTACATCAGACCAGATCACCTGCCCCCGTACATCAGAGCAGATCACCTTCCTCCGTACATCAGAGCAGATCACCTTCCTCCGTACATCAGACCAGATCACCTTCCCCCGTACATCAGAGCAGATCACCTTCCTCCGTACATCAGAGCAGATCACCTTCCTCCGTACATCAGAGCAGATCACCTTCCTCCGTACATCAGAGCAGATCACCTTCCTCCGTACATCAGAGCAGATCACCTTCCTCCGTACATCAGAGCAGATCACCTTCCTCCGTACATCAGACCAGATCACCTTCCTCCGTACATCAGAGCAGATCTCCTTCCTCCATACATCAGAGCAGATCACCTTCCTCCATACATCAGACCAGATCACCTTCCTCCATACATCAGACCAGATCACCTTCCTCCGTACATCAGAGCAGATCACCTTCCTCCGTACATCAGAGCAGATCACCTTCCTCCGTACATCAGAGCAGATCACCTTCCTCCATACATCAGAGCAGATCACCTTCCTCCATACATCAGAGCAGATCACCTTCCTCCATACATCAGACCAGATCACCTTCCTCCATACATCAGAGCAGATCACCTTCCTCCGTACATCAGAGCAGATCACCTTCCTCCGTACATCAGAGCAGATCACCTTCCTCCATACATCAGAGCAGATCACCTTCCTCCATACATCAGAGCAGATCACCTTCCTCCATACATCAGAGCAGATCACCTTCCTTCGTACATCAGACCAGATCACCTTCCTCCGTACATCAGACCAGATCACCTCCCTCCATACATCAGACCAGATCACCTCCCTCCATACATCAGAGCAGATTACATTCCTCCATACATCAGAGCAGATCACCTTCCTCCGTACATCAGAGCAGATCACCTTCCTCCGTACATCAGAGCAGATCACCTTCCTCCATACATCAGAGCAGATTACATTCCTCCATACATCAGAGCAGATTACATTCCTCCATACATCAGAGCAGATCACCTTCCTCTATACATCAGAGCAGATCACCTTCCTCCATACATCAGAGCAGATCACCTTCCTCCATACATCAGAGCAGATCACCTTCCTCCATACATCAGACCAGATCACCTTCCTCCATACATCAGAGCAGATCACCTTCCTTCGTACATCAGACCAGATCACCTTCCTCCGTACATCAGACCAGATCACCTCCCTCCATACATCAGAGCAGATTACATTCCTCCATACATCAGAGCAGATCACCTTCCTCCATACATCAGACCAGATCACCTTCCTCCATACATCAGAGCAGATCACCTTCCCCCATACATCAGAGCAGATCACCTTCCTCTATACATCAGAGCAGATCACCTTCCTCCATACATCAGAGCAGATCACCTTCCTCCATACATCAGAGCAGATCACCTTCCTCCATACATCAGAGCAGATCACCTTCCTTCGTACATCAGACCAGATCACCTTCCTCCGTACATCAGACCAGATCACCTCCCTCCATACATCAGAGCAGATTACATTCCTCCATACATCAGAGCAGATCACCTTCCTCCATACATCAGACCAGATCACCTTCCTCCATACATCAGAGCAGATCACCTTCCCCCATACATCAGAGCAGATCACCTTCCTCCGTACATCAGAGCAGATCACCTTCCTCCGTACATCAGAGCAGATCACCTTCCTCCATACATCAGAGCAGATTACATTCCTCCATACATCAGAGCAGATTACATTCCTCCATACATCAGAGCAGATCACCTTCCTCTATACATCAGAGCAGATCACCTTCCTCCATACATCAGAGCAGATCACCTTCCTCCATACATCAGAGCAGATCACCTTCCTCCATACATCAGAGCAGATCACCTTCCTTCGTACATCAGACCAGATCACCTTCCTCCGTACATCAGACCAGATCACCTCCCTCCATACATCAGAGCAGATTACATTCCTCCATACATCAGAGCAGATCACCTTCCTCCATACATCAGACCAGATCACCTTCCTCCATACATCAGAGCAGATCACCTTCCCCCATACATCAGAGCAGATCACCTTCCTCTATACATCAGAGCAGATCACCTTCCTCCATACATCAGAGCAGATCACCTTCCTCCATACATCAGAGCAGATCACCTTCCTCCATACATCAGAGCAGATCACCTTCCTTCGTACATCAGACCAGATCACCTTCCTCCGTACATCAGACCAGATCACCTCCCTCCATACATCAGAGCAGATTACATTCCTCCATACATCAGAGCAGATCACCTTCCTCCATACATCAGACCAGATCACCTTCCTCCATACATCAGAGCAGATCACCTTCCTCCATACATCAGAGCAGATCACCTTCCTCCGTACATCAGAGCAGATCACCTTCCTCCGTACATCAGAGCAGATCACCTTCCTCCATACATCAGAGCAGATTACATTCCTCCATACATCAGAGCAGATTACATTCCTCCATACATCAGAGCAGATCACCTTCCTCCGTACATCAGAGCAGATCACCTTCCTCCGTACATCAGAGCAGATCACCTTCCTCCATACATCAGAGCAGATTACATTCCTCCATACATCAGAGCAGATTACATTCCTCCATACATCAGAGCAGATCACCTTCCTCCATACATTTTGGGAGTCTCCCACATTCCTGTTCCCAAACTCAAATCGCGCCATTTTGTTTTTTGCTGAAAGTAATGTCTTTCTTCTGGCCACTCTGCCATAAAGCCCAACTCTATGGAGCGAACGGCTTATTGCCCTCCTATGTACAGATACTCCAGTCTCTGCTGTGGAACTCTGCAGCTCCTCCAGGGTCACCTTAGGTCTCTGTGCTCCTCTCTGATTAATGCCCTCCTTGCCCGCTCTGTGAGTTTTGGTGTGCGGCCGTCTCTTGGCAGGTTGGCTGTTGTGCCATGTTCTTTCCATTCGGTTATGATAGATATGATGGAGCTCCTAGGGATCATCAAAGATTTGGATATTTTTTTATAACCTAACCCTGACTTGTACTTCTCAACAACATTGTCCCTCACTTGTCTGGAGAGTTCCTTGGTCTTCATGGCAGTGTTTGGTTAGTGGTGCCTCTTGCTTGGGTGTTGCAGCCTCTGGGGCCTTTCACAAAGGTGTGTCTATGTAATGACAGGTCATGTGACACTTAGATTGCACACAGGTGACATCATTTCACTAATCATGTGACTTCTGAAGGTAATTGGTGGCACCAGAGCTTTGTATGGACTTCATAACAAAAAGGGGGGTGAATACATCCGTACATGACAATTATCAGTTTTATATTTCTGAAAAAAATTTTTGTTTATATTTTTATAATTTTACTTCACCAACTTAGACTATTGTGTTCTGATCATCACATAGAATTCAGATGAAAGAAACATTCAACTAAAGGCTGTAATGTAACAAAATAGGTAAAAACCCGGGGGGGTGAATACTTTTGCAAGGCTCTGTATATGACTGGGAGGCCAGAGCCGGGGCAAGTTTGAGTTTGATTCAGGACTGAAGAAGAGAAAGTCTGAATCAAGGTGACTGTCGCCTCCGGGTATTTCATTTCTAAGGAGATTGTGACTCCCCCGGAGATGAATACTGGATTTATCTGTATTTTATCATCTGTAATAAATCTGTAATCAAAGCTAATTAAATCTCTTTTATTACTATTCTACTTATGTGTGGTTTTAATTATTGTCCTTCTTCCACAAATCTGAAAGGGTAAAATACATGTCAATAAATGTAACATGGAATTCAACCCCTTGTTACACCGTTCTCCTCCATGTGTGTTCTCATTGGTCAGCTAAGTGTCCTTAGAGCTATATAGAGGAATCAGGACCTCCTTCCTCCTGCTGGTGACCCCTCTAGTGATATAAAGATCTATATAGAGGAATCAGGACCTCCTTCCTCCTGCCGGTGACCCCTCTAGTGATATAAAGATCTATATAGAGGAATCAGGACCTCCTTCCTCCCGCCGGTGATCC
The DNA here is from genome assembly GCF_037356315.1 of Lithobates pipiens. Taxonomy (NCBI): domain Eukaryota; kingdom Metazoa; phylum Chordata; class Amphibia; order Anura; family Ranidae; genus Lithobates; species Lithobates pipiens. The sequence continues at coordinate 595,606,613 of NW_027507764.1, read as the reverse complement.
CTCTAGTGATATAAAGATCTATATAGAGGAATCAGGACCTCCTTCCTCCTGCCGGTGATCCCTCTAGTGATATAAAGATCTATATAGAGGAATCAGGACCTCCTTCCTCCTGCTGGAGACCCCTCTAGTGATATAAAGATCTATATAGAGGAATCAGGACCTCCTTCCTCCTGCTGGAGACCCCTCTAGTGATATAAAGATCTATATAGAGGAATCAGGACCTCCTTCCTCCTGCTGGTGACCCCTCTAGTGATATAAAGATCTATATAGAGGAATCAGGACCTCCTTCCTCCCGCCGGTGATCCCTCTAGTGATATAAAGATCTATATAGAGGAATCAGGACCTCCTTCCTCCTGCCGGTGATCCCTCTAGTGATATAAAGATCTATATAGAGGAATCCAGACCTCCTTCCTCCCTCCGGTGATCCCTCTAGTGATATAAAGATCTATATAGAGGAATCAGGACCCCCTTCCTCCTGCTGGAGACCCCTCTAGTGATATAAAGATCTATATAGAGGAATCAGGACCCCCTTCCTCCTGCTGGTGACCCCTCTAGTGATATAAAGATCTATATAGAGGAATCAGGACCTCCTTCCTCCTGCTGGTGACCCCTCTAGTGATATAAAGATCTATATAGAGGAATCAGGACCTCCTTCCTCCTGCTGGTGACCCCTCTAGTGATATAAAGATCTATATAGAGGAATCAGGACCTCCTTCCTCCCGCCGGTGATCCCTCTAGTGATATAAAGATCTATATAGAGGAATCAGGACCTCCTTCCTCCTGCCGGTGATCCCTCTAGTGATATAAAGATCTATATAGAGGAATCCAGACCTCCTTCCTCCCTCCGGTGATCCCTCTAGTGATATAAAGATCTATATAGAGGAATCAGGACCCCCTTCCTCCTGCTGGAGACCCCTCTAGTGATATAAAGATCTATATAGAGGAATCAGGACCTCCTTCCTCCTGCCGGTGACCCCTCTAGTGATATAAAGATCTATATAGAGGAATCCAGACCTCCTTCCTCCCTCCGGTGACCCCTCTAGTGATATAAAGATCTATATAGAGGAATCAGGACCTCCTTCCTCCTGCCGGTGATCCCTCTAGTGATATAAAGATCTATATAGAGGAATCCAGACCTCCTTCCTCCCTCCGGTGATCCCTCTAGTGATATAAAGATCTATATAGAGGAATCAGGACCTCCTTCCTCCTGCTGGAGACCCCTCTAGTGATATAAAGATCTATATAGAGGAATCAGGACCTCCTTCCTCCCGCCGGTGATCCCTCTAGTGATATAAAGATCTATATAGAGGAATCAGGACCTCCTTCCTCCTGCTGGTGACCCCTCTAGTGATATAAAGATCTATATAGAGGAATCAGGACCTCCTTCCTCCCGCCGGTGATCCCTCTAGTGATATAAAGATCTATATAGAGGAATCAGGACCTCCTTCCTCCTGCCGGTGATCCCTCTAGTGATATAAAGATCTATATAGAGGAATCCAGACCTCCTTCCTCCCTCCGGTGATCCCTCTAGTGATATAAAGATCTATATAGAGGAATCAGGACCCCCTTCCTCCTGCTGGAGACCCCTCTAGTGATATAAAGATCTATATAGAGGAATCAGGACCCCCTTCCTCCTGCTGGTGACCCCTCTAGTGATATAAAGATCTATATAGAGGAATCAGGACCTCCTTCCTCCTGCTGGTGACCCCTCTAGTGATATAAAGATCTATATAGAGGAATCAGGACCTCCTTCCTCCTGCTGGTGACCCCTCTAGTGATATAAAGATCTATATAGAGGAATCAGGACCTCCTTCCTCCCGCCGGTGATCCCTCTAGTGATATAAAGATCTATATAGAGGAATCAGGACCTCCTTCCTCCTGCCGGTGATCCCTCTAGTGATATAAAGATCTATATAGAGGAATCCAGACCTCCTTCCTCCCTCCGGTGATCCCTCTAGTGATATAAAGATCTATATAGAGGAATCAGGACCCCCTTCCTCCTGCTGGAGACCCCTCTAGTGATATAAAGATCTATATAGAGGAATCAGGACCTCCTTCCTCCTGCCGGTGACCCCTCTAGTGATATAAAGATCTATATAGAGGAATCCAGACCTCCTTCCTCCCTCCGGTGACCCCTCTAGTGATATAAAGATCTATATAGAGGAATCAGGACCTCCTTCCTCCTGCCGGTGATCCCTCTAGTGATATAAAGATCTATATAGAGGAATCCAGACCTCCTTCCTCCCTCCGGTGATCCCTCTAGTGATATAAAGATCTATATAGAGGAATCAGGACCTCCTTCCTCCTGCTGGAGACCCCTCTAGTGATATAAAGATCTATATAGAGGAATCAGGACCTCCTTCCTCCCGCCGGTGACCCCTCTAGTGATATAAAGATCTATATAGAGGAATCCAGACCTCCTTCCTCCCTCCGGTGACCCCTCTAGTGATATAAAGATCTATATAGAGGAATCAGGACCTCCTTCCTCCTGCCGGTGATCCCTCTAGTGATATAAAGATCTATATAGAGGAATCAGGACCTCCTTCCTCCTGCTGGTGATCCCTCTAGTGATATAAAGATCTATATAGAGGAATCAGGACCTCCTTCCTCCCGCCGGTGACCCCTCTAGTGATATAAAGATCTATATAGAGGAATCAGGACCTCCTTCCTCCCGCCGGTGACCCCTCTAGTGATATAAAGATCTATATAGAGGAATCAGGACCTCCTTCCTCCTGCTGGTGACCCCTCTAGTGATATAAAGATCTATATAGAGGAATCAGGACCTCCTTCCTCCTGCTGGTGACCCCTCTAGTGATATAAAGATCTATATAGAGGAATCAGGACCTCCTTCCTCCTGCCGGTGACCCCTCTAGTGAAGCATCCTAGAATTCTATTTGTTTCCCCCACTGTTTGCTCATTTTTCAATCTTCTATAATAAGCACCCCCAAATCTCTTTCTTCTGTAGTGCTGGCTAACACCGTACCCCCTAATGTTGTACTCTATCAGGGGATTCTCTTCCCCCAGGTGTATTATTTGACATTTAGAAATATTGAACTGCAGTCTCCACTGATTGGACCAATCTTCCAGCAATGACAAATCACGTTCCATGTTACAGACCCATCCAAGGATATCAACCCCATCACACACCTTTATTTATACCCAGTACAGAGCCTTGGGGTACCCCACTAGTGACTGGTCTCTGCTATGAGTGAACCCCCATTTACAACCATTGGTCAGCTGCGAGTCCGTCCTCCTCAATGTGTGTTCTCATTGGTCAACTGCGAGTCCGTCCTCCTCATTATGTGTTCCTATTGGTCAGCTGTGGGTCCACCAAACTTAAAGCAGAACTCAGAGAAAAACCTTTTTTCCATGTCCTTGCTGATCTCCTACCTTCCCTGACTATGCCATCCATGTTCTTCTGAGCTCTGTAGTTCCTCTACAGTAGCCCGCTGATCTTGCTGAAAAACTGCTATCACCCCGTGGTTTCCTGATTGTGAGACCGCTGGCTGCTCTTCCTCCTGTATCCTCAGCCAGCGGTCTGGTCTCTGCCCACTTGTAGTCCTCTGAAAGCGAGGAGGGACTTGTATTTCCGCCCTGCTCGCTGTAGTGGGCGGAGGGAGTCTCACAACCCCCAGTCTGTGCCGCCCATAGAGGTGATGTCATCCTCCCCCTCCTCTCTCTGCCAGCAGCACCGCCCCCATCGCCACCACCGCCCGCCATCTCTCTCCAGTGCAGAGCGGGGATAGAGATCACCCGGGTGACGGAGCTGATCTCAGGGCTGACGGGTATTGTATGTGAGAACACCGCTCGTTGTACAGCCCCGCCCCCCCTGTACCGGCACTGTAACAGTGTGCTCAGCTCTGTACGGCGAGCAGTGTTCTCACATACAATACCTGCCAGCCCGAGATCTGCTCTGTCATCCGGGTGATCTCCATCCCCGCTCTGCACTGATGTGCACTGATAAGCTGCAGTAGTAAGACCGCACTGATGGACACTAATAGGCTGCACTGATGTGACCGCGCTGCTGAGACCACACTGATGGGCACTGGTGAGACTGCACTGATGGACATTGATAAGCTGCACTGATGGACACTGGTGAGACTGAACTGATGGACAATGATAGGCGGCACTGGTGGACATTGAGAAGCTGCACTGGTGAGGCTGCACTGGTGGACAATGATAAGCTGCACTGGTGAGACTGCACTGATGGACAAAGATAAGCTGCAGTGATAAGGCTGCTCTGATCGGCACTGGTGAGGCTGCACAGATAAGCTGCACTGGTGAGACTGCACTGATGGACAATGATAAGCTGCACTGGTGAGACTGCACTGATGGACAATGATAAGCTGCATTGATGAGGCTGCTCTGATCGGCACTGGTGAGGCTGCACAGATAAACTGCACTGGTGTGACGGCATTGATGGACAATGATAGGCACCGGTGAGGCTGCACAGATAAGCTGCACTGGTGAGACTGTAGTGATGGACAATGATAAGCTACACTGGTGAGGCTGCACTGATGGATATTGATAAGCTGCACTGATGGACACTGGTGAGACTGAACAGATGGACAATGATAGGCGGCACTGGTGGACATTGAGAAGCTGCACTGGTGAGGCTGCACTGGTGGACAATGATAAGCTGCACTGGTGAGAATGCACTGATGGACAAAGATAAGCTGCAGTGATAAGGCTGCTCTGATCGGCACTGGTGAGGCTGCACAGATAAGCTGCACTGGTGAGGCTGCACTGATGGACAATGATAAGCTGCATTGATGAGGCTGCTCTGATCGGCACTGGTGAGGCTGCACAGATAAGCTGCACTGGTGAGACTGTAGTGATGGACAATGATAAGCTGCACTGGTGAGGCTGCACTGATGGACAATGATAAGCTGCATTGATGAGGCTGCTCTGATCGGCACTGGTGAGGCTGCACAGATAAGCTGCACTGGTGTGACGGCATTGATGGACAATGATAGGCACTGGTGAGGCTGCACAGATAAGCTGCACTGGTGAGACTGTAGTGATGGACAATGATAAGCTGCACTGATGGATATTGATAAGCTGCACTGATGAGACTGAACTGATATGCCGCGTACACACGACTGGACTTTCCAGCAGACTAGGTCTGAAGCAATGAGTCCGTCAGACAATACGACACAAGGGCAGCTATTGGCTACTGGCCATTGAACGTCCTTGTTTAGTCCCGTCTTACGTCATCATGTTCAATACGACCGGACTTTCCAGCGGCGTTAGTCCATTCGTGTGTGGCCAAGTCTGTTTGTTCGGAAAGTCAGTCGGACCTAGTCTGCCGGAAAGTCCGGTGGTCTGTACGCGGCAATAAGCTGCACTGGTGAGACCGCACTGATGGACAATGATAAGCTACAGTGGTGAGCACCGATGCTGCACTGATGAGGCTGCACCGCTTTACTGACACAGTAGGAGGGGTTTCCACCATCCCTGCAAAGTTTTCAGTCTTTTCTTATATGACTTTACATATCACAGAGATGGGAATGGAGGGGATATTGAAGCTCCCTGAGATCTCCACACATTAGAGGGTTCCACCATTATTCCACCAGGAGGAATATTTCTAATACTGAATTACAGCCAAGTACAGAGTGTATAATTATATATATCAGATCATTATGGGATGTAGGGCTCAGCACGGATGACATAAAGCATGTAAGGGAAATATGTTTATCTGTTGCTGTGGGGGGAGGGGGAGGGGCACAGATGCGCTTTAGTTATAAGAATCCCCCCCTCCCCCCAGTGTGGCAGCAGAATGAGGGGCGGGGTTTATTGTGAGGTGGGCGTGTTCACATTTAAATGTCCCCTCCCACAGTCACTCCAATTTGCAAAGCATGATGGGAAAGGTCGTTTGATGACACGCGAGGGGACAGGATGTGATGTCATCGCTGTTCTAACATCTCCTCCCTAAGAGCTGGCTTCCTGAATATCCAATCCGGGGGGCGGGGGGTTGGGGGGGGTTGTGGCACGGCGGGGTCAGTTTTTAGGGGTTTATGAGAAGGTATCATAATGCCTCCTCACCATCTGTACAGACACCCTCTGAAGAGCGATCTAGTACAAATCACCCTTCAGAGGGTGAGCACAAGTGTAAACAAGGCTCATTGCGGCTCTCTTTGGCGTGCGGGGGAGGGGGGAGGGGGAGGCATGGGAAGACACACAGAGATCGCAGGGTTGGGGGTCTCACCGATGGAGCTCAGGTTGCGGATATTGTCCATCATCACCTCCTTGTAGAGCTCCTTCTGCCACGTCTCCAGACTCCACCATTCCTCCTCCGTGAAATACACCGCCACGTCCTCGAAGGTCACCTGACCCTGCAACACACAAAGACATCATCGATCGAATGGTCCCTTCACACCGAAGAGGGAGACTGTCTTTTCTGAACCTGAAATAATTTCACCAATAATACATTGTGGGTGGGGCAGAGAGACCTGCAGGGGGCTGTGGGTGCGGCTGGGTGCCCTGCGGGGGGGGCTGTGGGTGAGATGTTGTGCCCTGCGGGGAGCTGTGGGTAGGGCTAGGTGTCCTGCGGGGGCCTGTGGGTGGGGCTAGGTGTCCTGCGGGGGCCTGTGGGTGGGGCTAGGTGTCCTGCGGGGGCCTGTGGGTGGGGCTAGGTGTCCTGCGGGGGGCTGTGGGTGGGGCTAGATGCCCTGCAGGGGTCTGTGGGTGGGGCTAGATGTCCTGCGGGGGGCTGTGGGTGGGGCTGGGTACCCTGCGGGCAGCTGTGGGTGGGGCTGGGTACCCTGCGGGCAGCTGTGGGTAGGGCTAGGTGCCCTGTGGGGGGGGGGCTAAGTGCCCTGTGGGGGGCTGTGGGTGGGCCTGGGTACCCTGCAGGGAGCTGTGGATGGGGCTAGATGTCCTGCAGGGGGCTAGGTGCCCTGCGGGGGGCTGTGGCTGGGACTAGGTGGCCCGTGGGGGGGCTGGGGGTGGGACTAGATGCACTGCGGGGGGGCTGTGGGTGGGACTAGGTGGCCTGCGGGGGGGGGGGCTGTGGGTGGGGCTAGTTAGCCTGTGGGGGGGCTGGGTGCCCTGCGGGGTGCTGTGAGTGGGGCTGGGTGCCCTGTGGGGGGCTGCGGGTGGGGCTATATTCCCTTCGGGGGACTGGATACCCTGCGGGGGGTTGTAGGTGGTGCTAGATGCCCTGCGGGGGGCTGCGGGTGGGGCTTGGATCTCAGTGTATAGATAGTGACCCCCCTCCCCCCACCTACACATAGAGGGGGAGGGGCCCCCTGCTGGGAATTGCAACCAAACCTGTCCTCGTTTTTCCGGTCATACAAGTCACATGATTAAAGGGTAGAAAGGTGTTTCACCCCCCAGGGGCCCCTCTGACACCAGGACTACATGCAGCTGTAGAGCTCACTACTGGGGGAGGGTCTGACTCCAGAGACCGCCCTATGAGGACTCTGCAGAGTATTACACCATCTGTAAACAGGGAGAGAACTCTCTTTAGGGGTGATGCTCTGCAGACTGCTTTACAGTGGATAGAGGTGTGAAGCTCAGCAGAGCATTGCACTGTGTATACAGGAGATATGATAGTCTGCAGAGTGTTGTGTAAAGAAGGTGTAATGATCTGCAAAGTTGTGCAGGGCTCTCTATATAGGGGGTGTGATGGTCTGCAGAGTGTTGTGTATAGAGGGGTGTGACGGTCTGCAGAGTGTTGTGTATAGAGGGGTGTGATGGTCTGCAGAGTGCTGTGTATGGTGGGGGTGCGATGCTCTGCAGGGTTTTGTGTATGGTGGGGTGCGATGCTCTGCAGGGTTTTGTGTATGGTGGGGTGCGATGCTCTGCAGGGTTTTGTGTATGGTGGGGGTGCGATGCTCTGCAGAGCGTTGTGTATAGAGGGGTGTGATGGTATGCAGTGCTGTGTATGGAGGAGGGGGTGTGATGGTCTGCAGAGTGTTGTGTATGGAGGGGGTGTGATGCTCTGCAGAGAGGGGTGCGATGCTCTGCAGAGTGTGTATAGGGGTGTGATGCTCTGCAGTGGGGGGTGATGGTCTGCAGGTAATGGTGTATGGAGGGGGTGTGATGCTCTGCAGAGAGTGTTGTGTATAGAGGGGTGTGA